>NC_036251.1:8844418-8851620 GCF_002742605.1 Olea europaea var. sylvestris
CCACCCATTAGTTCGCTACAATATCAATCCTTGTTGAGTAGATTGCTTAACACTCGTCCATCAATTTAACATGTTTTGCACTGAAATGTTCTCATGTGAGTACGTTATAATTACTGTTGAGAGGGTCTTATTTCACACTTCCAGCTCCCAAACATAATATAAAGGAGAAGGAAAGATTACCCTCTTGTTACTTATACGTGGTGTTTCTACAAGTGGTGCTACACCAATATATTGATTTGGGATATATTTCAAGTGGTAGATTTTCTATGCTGATTTAACAAACACTGAAATTCCTGTTTCTTATGTGTTTTGTATATTTTTATTTGCAGGCAACAAAGCTTTGCTGAGTCGGTGCTTCGTCGTCTGGAAGAGAAATAGTTTCAAGATATGCAATTTCATTCCAATTTGTCTTCAAAAGTTCAGCTCAGTGATATAAAAACCGTTCCTTTTGCTGATACGTTTTAGCAAAAGGTACTGATTAGTAACGGGATGGGACAATATGTTTGTTAGTTGTTACCAATTTGAAGAAGAGTGTGCTCGAAAGTCGAAACTGGGTTGTCTTCGTTAGCTTGATTTGCTTTTAATGAACCAGTTTGAATATAGACTGTAAAGATTTCTCTGTTCCTCTGTACATGTAAAATTTTCCTGTATATTCCATTTCATAATTCCGTGGGTTCAAAATGCTTGTAAGCTCACAGGGCAAGCCTTCTACGAGCGAGGTCGAATAAGGAAAGAAGAGTTGCCAAAAGCCTAAAGCTTTCTATTTTTTAATATTCGACTTTCCCATTCATACAATTGTTCATTTATCTTGTTTATTTGTTTGCAATAAGTAAATATTCGAAAATAAAACTCTTTAAAAGTTCAAATTTCAATGGAATAATTACAAATGACGTCCTCAGCTTTTGTGTAATATAGTACTAAGAGGTTCTCAATCTAATATTTTTATGACGTTAATTTACCTTCCAAGTAGCACATGCTTCTATATCTCAAACACGTTCCCCTCGCTGACCATTTTGCCTCCATTTGGCTAGTTTATAAATGATTTAAAAATTAATTATAAACCGAAATAACACATTTCAATTAAACAAAAAGTATTATTCATTTATTTACTATTCGTTTCTACTTATTTATAAATTAAATCATTTAGAAATTCGTAAATAGAGGAAGTAGTATTTTTAATTAAAAAAATTAAAGATTAAAGTATATTTTATAAAATGGACCTCGTATAATTCCTGAAAGGACAATGTTACATGTACATCAAAGATTACATGTTGTTTTACGTAATGTCACATGACATTTTATCATTTATCAACCTAAAACATGGCTAGCTCTTTCATGAAAGTAATCATTGAGCAACAATTGGATTTCGAAGGAACTACTTCGTTAGAAATGGGAAATTGCTGCGATTCTTCTTGAATAGCCTGCAGTGGAGCATGAGGCGCCCCCATAGCCCCAAAAAGGCATTGGGGGAGCCGTAATCCGATCACTGCTCCCCAAAGAATGTGGAAACTTTGAAAGAAAGACGCAAGTTTGAAAGCAAGAGAAAGAAGGTTTCGTTTACCATTGAAACTGAAGCTGGCCTAAAAAGTGCTTGGGCGCTCTAATGTAAGATATAGACTCCATCAGATACATATCAATTTCTTTCCTTTTTGGTGGATCATGAAAAAGACGTGATTGAAGGGAGGATGCCAAAACAAAAGAGAAGGGTGGACACGAAGGAGCGTCTCCAATGAGACCAAGGGCAATTTAGCATCTTTTGAGTTGAAAAGGTCTTTATAGAGCTATGGAGAAGGTTTGGAACTCTCGTAGTAGAATGGAATCAGTTTACCGATTAGGGGGAAAGGGAAAGGTCTACCAGTTGGGAATTAAGACATCAAGTGGCTTATGGGGACCGTCAAGCACATCCAACAAGGATCAAGGGGGATCTTGTTGTTGCATAGCTCAGGTCGGAACAAGATACCCTCGAGCGTGTAATTTTTAAAAACTATTTTTTTTTTTTTGAGTTAAATAGCTTTTAAATAAGCTAATCTAAGATAACTCCTCTAGAAAACTTCTCTACGTAAAATAGAAGCAAAATCAAAATTAAAAGGGCCCTTAATCCTGGCAACTTACATAGTACTATGCATTCAATAATAAACAGTTAAGACCAAAAATGAAACATCATGAATACATCTCAATCGCAGTAAAATAAAATGCAACAATCAGTCAATTATGGCACAGTGTATAATGGACAAGATTCCATGGCCTATGGCTAACACTAAGTAATATTAAATTCTTAGTTTTCTTGGATATTCAAGTTTCAAGCAATCCTTCCAACCTTGCTACATATACATTTTGATTTATACTTTGTCTTGTGGCATTACTCAATTAAATAGTTTAAATTTCAAACAATTTTTTCATTCAATTGATACCTGACAACAATACAAGTGTCAACCAAAGGGTAAAAAATTAGTTTACAAATGACAAATTCCTAATCCTTAATGTAAGAATTAGGGTCCGTTTGATTGTAAGAATAAAATTTGGGTGGAAAGAAAACAAATTTCAAGGAATTGAATTGTCTAAAACTTATTTCATGAAAATTGTCAATTAACGTGTTTGATTGGTATAATTTTTCACCTGAAAAATGTTGAATTTTTTTATCTTTTGTTGTTCGTTTGACTTTATTTTTCATGAAAATTGTTAATTAAATGGACAAAAAAGTAGGAGTGACCATTGTTTTCTTGTAGTTTCCATATGTTAGTGACCTTGTCCACGGAGACTACTTGCATCAGGGTAAAGCCCCCTTAATCTTTGTTACAATTAGGGATAGAATTTATTTCAATTGTCCAAAAAAAAAAGGGTGGAAAACCAATTCCCATGCCAAACCAAACCAAGGAAATTGCACATGTGTAGAGAAAACAAGGAAAATAAATTGACAAGAAAATAGTTGCTATCAAACATGACAAAAGATGGAAAATGAAAAATGTTTTTCATGAAAAATAGTTCAAATCAAATAGACCATAAGTGTAATTTATGAAGCACAATACATAAGTACACATGAAAAAACGTAAATTCTAATAATTGCAATATGCCATCCAATATATGTACACGTGTAAAACCCATAAAGCCACGTGAACTTTATTTATGTTGTTAATAAAATAGTAAAAATAGTAGAGTATTATACGTTGAACCGCAATGTTCTGTCCTCCTCCTCCTCTTCCTCCTCCTCCTCCTTCATATACATATATCTCACTAAAAAAAACAAAAAAAAAGTTTCATTTTCTCAGATAAATACATGATTTCAGATAGAACTCCATAACTGAAAAAAACTACCCCCTCTCTCTACATTGTAAACCGCTCACATTACTACATAAGAGAACCCTACCCCATTTCCTACACTTTTTTACTCAATTTTATGCTCTTACACAAACCCACAAAGAGATGAACATCAACAACTACGTTTTTTCTTCAGATTTTCAGCCTGCATCAATGTCATTTTCTGTTCAAGAAACTTGCCCTAGAATTGAATCCGAGAGTCCTGGCAGCGGTTTTTACAGTTTAAACCGCCATCAGAATCCCAGAAAGAAGCGCACCAACATTATCGGAATCGATAATTCTCTTGGCGTCAGAAAGCCTAAATGTTCTAAGAAACCAGACCCTAATGCTCCCAAGATCACAAGGCCGTGCAGTGAGTGCGGCAAGAAATTCTGGTCTTGGAAGGCCCTTTTTGGGCACATGCGGTGCCACCCTGAGCGCCAGTGGCGCGGGATTAACCCGCCGCCCAACTTCCGGCGGTTAGAAACCCTTACCGCTTCCGTCAGCACTGATCGGGAAGCCACCGCCTCTGGTGTGACGGAGGAGGATCATGAGGTGGCTTCTTGCCTACTAATGTTGGCTAATGGTGTTAGTTCTACTGCTGCTGTTTCTGAGTCACCATCTGTGACTAATATTTGTAGTACTGGAGTATTGGAATCTGATAGTGTTGGTGGTGGTGTTGGGGTTGAGAATTTTCGATTCGAGTGTTCGAGTTGTAAGAAAGTGTTTGGCTCTCACCAGGCATTAGGTGGTCACAGAGCAACTCACAAGAATGTCAAAGGTTGTTATGCAATTCACAAGAATGTCGAGATCGGAGATGAAGAAGAGCAAGAGCAAGAACAAGAACAAGACTGGATTCACAATGGAAGCCACGTTGATCAATCAATATTAGATGTGATGGGCCACAAATGCAGTATCTGTTTTAGGGTTTTTTCAACAGGTCAAGCCCTAGGTGGGCACAAAAGGTGTCATTGGGAGAAACTATCAGAAGCAGCAGCATCAGGTTTAGGACTCAACCCTGCTGAACCCAAGGAGGCTAATTGTGGTTTGGATTTGGATTTAAATTTGAATTTGCCTGGTTCAGCACCGGCCCCGTCCCGAGTACCAGTTCATGAAGATGATGTCTCTTCATCTGCTTCATTTTATTCTTCAGGTCTGGAATTGGATTTAAGGTTAGGACTTTGAAGAAATTATGTCAAGTGCTTAATATCTAGCTAGGGTTTAGTTGTATTATTTTGTATGACTATTGAAGTGAATAGTGGAAGATTAGACATACAATACATGTATACTAGTCACTGCACTTTGTCTTGCATTCAATAAAACAAGTTTATTGTATGTGGCCTTGTGTGATTAGGATTAATTCTCAATACAGCGATACATATATTTTGTGTGTTAATTCTTGAAGTAGAAGAGGAGAGAATGAAAAATAGCCTCTTTTGATAATTGTCAAATATGATTTTTAAAATTTTTCACTGAAAAATAGCCTCTTTTGATAATTGTCAAATATGATTTTTAAAATTTTTCACTGCTCCATCGTAGCTCAGAAATCTTTTGAGGGGACGAGGAACAAGAGTAGGGATGATAGAAGAAGTTACTAAATTTTTTATTAAAATCTAAATTAAAGTGAACAATTAATTTTCACCTTTGATACCCACAAATTCCAACTTTTATCAAAATTTACAACAAATATGAGTTTTATCTAAACCAAACAAGGGCAACTTTCACTAAAGGTTAATTAGAGGTTTACTTTAAAGCTTAGCTAAACATGTGAGTATTTCATTTTTAGCACAACAAAGTGTTCACGCTACAGAATAAGACCTTTTAAACAAAAAAGAATTGTAAAACACTAAATATTAATTACTGAAGAAGGTAATAATATATGTATAGACCACATTGTAACATACAAAGGAAATTTTGTTATACTGAGGAGTCACGACCCAACCCTATACACTCTTAAATGTGCTTATAAGCACCTTAAAGAAGGGATCGTTCTTGACACGAATAACATAAGTACATATCCCCTCTATATACAGTCCCAACTCCAAGCAACATAGTACAAAACTGCATTTCAAACTTCACTAAGCACTGGATAGCAATGACGCAGCAATAGACCACGAATATCCCACCAATCAAGGATGCATTGCCTCTCACAGCAGTAATCAAGAATACGTCCACCAATATAATCAAGATGCAGCTTGAATAATTGCCTGTAGGTTGTGCTGTTAATGCATTAGCTCGCTAAGAAAACCACAAAACATTTATAAAAGTTTTCGGCATTGAGTTCCTTGTGTAGACAGTTGCTCCATTTGGTTTGCTTTAGCAGCTGCAGGGCTCCTGCCAAACTGGATGACAATAGGCTTGCCCTTAAATACATAACCATTCACTGCATTCTGCAGTTGATTATAATGAGAGTGGATTTGGCTTCATGAATGCTCCCAAAAATTGATCCTGTAGAAGGTCATGGTAAGATAACCTAAAGCAAAAAGTCTTTGCAACGAGCATTCATTATATGTGCAGTGTAAAAGCAAAAGGGTGGGTGGTTCGAGTTTTATTTTTCTTTTCATTTTTTCCTTTTTTCAATATGATAGCTATGATGCGGAATGATTGCTACCATAATAAAAGGGTAAATAAATAGAGCTGAAGGAGAATGAAAGTTTAAACTCACAAAAAATAAAATAGAAGTCATCGACAACATCATCCTTTGCCAAGTTCTTTATGAACAAAACAAAAGCAGGATTTCCCGCAGCATAATTCTGCAAGCAACTGAGGAGGTTAAAAAATAAAACAAAGTCGAACTCAAAAGAAAGAAACATCATATATACACTCAGATGATCCACCATCCAGAAATTAATAATTTAGGACGTGTATTTAAAAACAAAAACATTTCCCTTTTCTCTTTGTCACCACAAATTATACGGAAAGAGAACTATGTAAGTCCTGCAGTTCATATTATAATCTTTGCATGGAAAAGTATACACACCGTTTTTGTTAAAATATAATTTTTTCCCTCATCGCATAGACCATGTACAAGTAATAAATAATAAATCCTACAAAATCATGCAGCACTACTTTCCATAACATTTATAGGATCCTACAAACAATTAAATGGAACTTTTTTCCTCAGAAATTGGACACTCTTGTCAAATAAAAATACAAACTCATAAAAAAGAATGTCTCGTGAAGTAGTAAACACAATTTCATATTCATGTTGTTGCCAATTAAACAAAACATTGATCTTTACATATATCAATGCAAAAAAAAATAGTTCATGCATATTGGTTTCTTTGCTGAAATAATTGACACGACAAGGAAATGCAATCGATACCTTAAACATTGGAAGTGATAAAAGTTCCTCTACGGGAAATTTTCCAAGATTTAGTTCCTCTAGGGTTGCATAAGGTTTATTATCACACCTCTCTTTGTCCGGCTCTGGCGATTCCATTGTGGAACCAGCGTCCTTTGATTCAGTTTTAACGTGTTTTTAGGTGCTATTTTTATCTGCAAACATATTCACCAATCATAACGTTACATCCTTTTAAAAGGAAAAGATCGTCTATCCATAGTCTCTCAAGGTTGATGCTAACACCTGTAGTATAGACTTCTTCTTTGGAATGAAGGCAGATGCTTTCAATCCAACAGCCTCATGAGCAACATCCTTGTCAACTGCAGGACCTAAAATAGCTTGTCGCTTCACACGCTTCCTTTTAAGTCCAATTTCACCTTGTACTTCCTAAATATCAGTAAATTACAAAGTTGGGATCTGCTCAGTGATTTAAAAGAGAATACAAAAGTTGAATGACAAAAAAAGATAACAAAAAGGAAAAGGAGACAGAACCAATGGAAATCAATGAGGCAGCAATGTCTGCAAAATCCAAGCAACTCATATTTGAAGGTTAAAATGGACAAAA
>NC_036251.1:8854234-8866248 GCF_002742605.1 Olea europaea var. sylvestris
ACCCATTAGTTCGCTACAATATCAATCCTTGTTGAGTAGATTGCTTAACACTCGTCCATCAATTTAACATGTTTTGCACTGAAATGTTCTCATGTGAGTACGTTATAATTACTGTTGAGAGGGTCTTATTTCACACTTCCAGCTCCCAAACATAATATAAAGGAGAAGGAAAGATTACCCTCTTGTTACTTATACGTGGTGTTTCTACAAGTGGTGCTACACCAATATATTGATTTGGGATATATTTCAAGTGGTAGATTTTCTATGCTGATTTAACAAACACTGAAATTCCTGTTTCTCATGTGTTTTGTATATTTTTATTTGCAGGCAACAAAGCTTTGCTGAGTCGGTGCTTCGTCGTCTGGAAGAGAAATAGTTTCAAGATATGCAATTTCATTCCAATTTGTCTTCAAAAGTTCAGCTCAGTTATATAAAAACCGTTCCTTTTGCTGATACGTTTTAGCAAAAGGTATTGATTAGTAAAGGGATGGGACAATATGTTTGCTAGTTGTTACCAATTTGAAGAAGAGTGTACTCGAAAGTCGAAACTGGGTTGTCTTCGTTAGCTTGATTTGCTTTTAATGAACCAGTTTGAATATAGACTGTAATGGTTTCTCTGTTCCTCTGTACATGTAAAATTTTCCTGTATATTCCATTTCATAATTCCATGGGTTCAAAATGCTTGTAAGCTCACAGGGCAAGCCTTCTACGAGCGAGGTCGAATAAGGAAAGAAGAGTTGCCAAAAGCCTAAAGCTTTCTATTTTTTAGTATTCGACTTTCCCAATCATACAATTGTTCATTTATCTTATTTATGTTTGCAAGGAGTAAATATTCGAAAATAAAACCCTTTAAAAGTTCAAATTTCAATGGAATAATTACAAATGATGTCCTCAGCTTTCGTGTAATGTGGTACTAAGAGGTTCTCAATTTAATATTTTTATGACGTTAATTTTCCTTCCAAGTTGCACATGCTTCTATATCTCAAACACGTTCCCCTCACTGACCATTTTGCCTCCATTTGGCTAGTTTATAAATGATTTAAAAATTAATTATAAACGGTAATCACACATTTCAATTGAACAAGAAGTATTATTCATTTATTTACTATTCATTTCTACTTATTTATAAATTAAATCATTTAGAAATTTGTAAATAGGGGAAGTAGTATTTTTAATTAAAAAAATTAAAGATTAAAGTATACTTTATAAAATGGACCTCGTATAATTCCTGAAAGGACAATGTTATATGTACATCAAAGATTACATACTATTTTACGTAATGTCACATAACATTTTATCATTTATCAATTTGAAACATAGTTAGCTTTTTCATGAAAGTAATCATTGAGCAACAATTGGATTTCGAAGGAACTACTTCTTTAGGAATGGGAAATTGCTGCGATTCTTCCTGAATAGCCTGCAGTGGAGCATGAGGCGCCCCATAGCCCTAAAAAGGCACTGGGGGAGCCGATTACGCTCCCCAAAGAAAGTGGAAACCTTGAAAGAAAGACCAAGTTTGAAAGCAAGAGAAAGAAGGTTTCGTTTACCATTGAAACTGAAGCTGGCCTAAAAAGTGCTTGGGCGCTCTAATGTACGATGTGGACTCCATCAGATACATATCAATTTCTTTCCTTTTTGATGGATCATGAAAAAGGCGTGATTGAAGGGAGGATGCCAAAACAAAAGAGAAGGGTGGACACGAAGGAGCGTCTCCAATGAGACCAAGGGCAATTTAGCATCTTTTGAGTTGAAAAGGTCTTTATAGAGCTATGGAGAAGGTTTGGAACTCTCGTAGTAGAATGGAATCAGTTTACCGATTAGGGGGAAAGGGAAAGGTCTACCAGTTGGGAATTAAGACATCAAGTGGCTTATGGGGACCGTCAAGCACATCCAACAAGGATCAAGGGGGATCTTGTTGTTGCATAGCTCAGGTCGGAACAAGATACCCTCGAGCGTGTAATTTTTAAAAACTATTTTTTTTTTTTTTTGAGTTAAATAGCTTTTAAATAAGCTAATCTAAGATAACTCCTCTAGAAAACTTCTCTACGTAAAATAGAAGCAAAATCAAAATTAAAAGGGCCCTTAATCCTGGCAACTTACATAGTACTATGCATTCAATAATAAACAGTTAAGACCAAAAATGAAACATCATGAATACATCTCAATCGCAGTAAAATAAAATGCAACAATCAGTCAATTATGGCACAGTGTATAATGGACAAGATTCCATGGCCTATGGCTAACACTAAGTAATATTAAATTCTTAGTTTTCTTGGATATTCAAGTTTCAAGCAATCCTTCCAACCTTGCTACATATACATTTTGATTTATACTTTGTCTTGTGGCATTACTCAATTAAATAGTTTAAATTTCAAACAATTTTTTCATTCAATTGATACCTGACAACAATACAAGTGTCAACCAAAGGGTAAAAAATTAGTTTACAAATGACAAATTCCTAATCCTTAATGTAAGAATTAGGGTCCGTTTGATTGTAAGAATAAAATTTGGGTGGAAAGAAAACAAATTCCAAGGAGTTGAATTGTCTAAAACTTATTTCATGAAAATTGTCAATTAACGTGTTTGATTGGTATAATTTTTCACCTGAAAAATGTTGAATTTTTTTATCTTTTGTTGTTCGTTTGACTTTATTTTTAATGAAAATTGTTAATTAAATGGACAAAAAAGTAGGAGTGACCATTGTTTTCTTGTAGTTTCCATATGTTAGTGACCTTGTCCACGGAGACTACTTGCATCAGGGTAAAGCCCCCTTAATCTTTGTTACAATTAGGGATAGAATTTATTTCAATTGTCCAAAAAAAAAAGGGTGGAAAACCAATTCCCATGCCAAACCAAACCAAGGAAATTGCACATGTGTAGAGAAAACAAGGAAAATAAATTGACAAGAAAATAGTTGCTATCAAACATGACAAAAGATGGAAAATGAAAAATGTTTTTCATGAAAAATAGTTCAAATCAAATAGACCATAAGTGTAATTTATGAAGCACAATACATAAGTACACATGAAAAAACGTAAATTCTAATAATTGCAATATGCCATCCAATATATGTACACGTGTAAAACCCATAAAGCCACGTGAACTTTATTTATGTTGTTAATAAAATAGTAAAAATAGTAGAGTATTATACGTTGAACCGCAATGTTCTGTCCTCCTCCTCCTCTTCCTCCTCCTCCTCCTTCATATACATATATCTCACTAAAAAAAACAAAAAAAAAAGTTTCATTTTCTCAGATAAATACATGATTTCAGATAGAACTCCATAACTGAAAAAAACTACCCCCTCTCTCTACATTGTAAACCGCTCACATTACTACATAAGAGAACCCTACCCCATTTCCTACACTTTTTTACTCAATTTTATGCTCTTACACAAACCCACAAAGAGATGAACATCAACAACTACGTTTTTTCTTCAGATTTTCAGCCTGCATCAATGTCATTTTCTGTTCAAGAAACTTGCCCTAGAATTGAATCCGAGAGTCCTGGCAGCGGTTTTTACAGTTTAAACCGCCATCAGAATCCCAGAAAGAAGCGCACCAACATTATCGGAATCGATAATTCTCTTGGCGTCAGAAAGCCTAAATGTTCTAAGAAACCAGACCCTAATGCTCCCAAGATCACAAGGCCGTGCAGTGAGTGCGGCAAGAAATTCTGGTCTTGGAAGGCCCTTTTTGGGCACATGCGGTGCCACCCTGAGCGCCAGTGGCGCGGGATTAACCCGCCGCCCAACTTCCGGCGGTTAGAAACCCTTACCGCTTCCGTCAGCACTGATCGGGAAGCCACCGCCTCTGGTGTGACGGAGGAGGATCATGAGGTGGCTTCTTGCCTACTAATGTTGGCTAATGGTGTTAGTTCTACTGCTGCTGTTTCTGAGTCACCATCTGTGACTAATATTTGTAGTACTGGAGTATTGGAATCTGATAGTGTTGGTGGTGGTGTTGGGGTTGAGAATTTTCGATTCGAGTGTTCGAGTTGTAAGAAAGTGTTTGGCTCTCACCAGGCATTAGGTGGTCACAGAGCAACTCACAAGAATGTCAAAGGTTGTTATGCAATTCACAAGAATGTCGAGATCGGAGATGAAGAAGAGCAAGAGCAAGAACAAGAACAAGACTGGATTCACAATGGAAGCCACGTTGATCAATCAATATTAGATGTGATGGGCCACAAATGCAGTATCTGTTTTAGGGTTTTTTCAACAGGTCAAGCCCTAGGTGGGCACAAAAGGTGTCATTGGGAGAAACTATCAGAAGCAGCAGCATCAGGTTTAGGACTCAACCCTGCTGAACCCAAGGAGGCTAATTGTGGTTTGGATTTGGATTTAAATTTGAATTTGCCTGGTTCAGCACCGGCCCCGTCCCGAGTACCAGTTCATGAAGATGATGTCTCTTCATCTGCTTCAGTTTATTCTTCAGGTCTGGAATTGGATTTAAGGTTAGGACTTTGAAGAAATTATGTCAAGTGCTTAATATCTAGCTAGGGTTTAGTTGTATTATTTTGTATGACTATTGAAGTGAATAGTGGAAGATTAGACATACAATACATGTATACTAGTCACTGCACTTTGTCTTGCATTGAATAAAACAAGTTTATTGTATGTGGCCTAGTGTGATTAGGATTAATTCTGCAGTCTTGCGATACATATATTTTTGTGTGTAATTCTTGAAGTAGAAGAGGAGAAAAAATGAAAAATAACCTCTTTTGATAATTTTATCAAATTTCTTTTCTTTTTTTTTTTTTTAAATTTTTCGCGGCTTCTTTCTTCTTGCCTTCTTTGCATCCCCATGGTGGCTCAGAAATCCTTTGAGGGGACGAGGAACAAGAGTAGGAATGACAGAAGCAGTTACTAAATTTTAAGTTAAAATCAACAATTAATTTTCATCTTCGATACCCACAAATTCCAACTTTTATCAAAATTTACAACGAATATGATTTTTATCTAAACCAAATAAGGGCAACTTTCACTAAAAGGTTAATTAGAGGTTTACTTTAAAGCTTAGCTAAATATGTTAGTATTTCATTTTTAGCACAACATAGTGTTCACACGACAGAATAAGATCTTTTAAACAAAAAAGAATTGTAAAACACTAAATATTAATTACTGAAGAAGGTAATAATATATGTATAGACCACATTGTAACATACAAAGGAAATTTTGTTATACTGAGGAGTCACGACCCAACCCTATACGCTCTTAAATGTGCTTAAAAGCACCTTAAAGAAGGGATCATTTTTGACACAAATAACATAAGTACGTATCCCCACTATATACAGTCCCAACTCCAAGCAACATAGTACAAAATTGCATTTTAAACTTCAGTAAGCACTGGATAGCAATGACGCAGCAATAGACCACAAATTTCCCACCAATCAAGGATGCATGGCCTCTCAAAGCAGTAATCAAGAATACGTCCACCAATATAATCAAGATGCAGCTTGAATAATTGCCTGTAGGTTGTGCTGTTAATGCATTAGCTCGCTAAGAAAACCACAAAACATTTATAAAAGTTTTCGGCATTGAGTTCCTTGTGTAGACAGTTGCTCCGTTTGGTTTGCTTTAGCAGCTGCAGGGCTCCTGCCAAACTGGATGACAATAGGCTTGCCTTTAAATACATAACCATTCACTGCATTCTGCAGTTGATTATAATGAGATTGGATTTGGCTTCATGAATGCTCCCAAAAATTGATCCTGTAGAAGGTCATGGTAAGATAACCTAAAGCAAAAAGTCTTTGCAACGAGCATTCAATATATGTGCAGTGTAAAAGCAAAAGGGTGACTGGTTCGAGTTTTATTTTTCTTTTCTTTTTTTCCTTTTTTCAATATGATAGCTGTGATGCGGAATGATTGCTACCATAATAAAAGGGTAAATAAATAGAGCTGAAGGAGAATGAAAGTTTAAACTCACAAAAAATAAAATAGAAGTCATCAACAACATCCTTTGCCAAGTTCTTTATGTACAAAACTGAAGCAGGATTTCCCGCAACATAATTCTGCAAGCAACTGAGGAGTTTAGAAAATGAAACAAAGTCGAACTCAGAAGAAAGAAACATCATATATACACTCAGATGATCCACCATCCAGAAATTAATTAATTAGGACGTGTATTTAAAAACAAAAACATTTCCATTTTCTCTTTGTCACCACAAATTATACGGAAAGAAAACTATGTAAGTCCTGCAGTTCATATTATAATCTTTGCATGGAAAAGTATACACACCGTTTTTGTTAAAATATAATTTTTTCCCTCATCGCATAGACCATGTACAAGTAATAAATAATAAATCCTACAAAATCATGCAGCACTACCTTCCATAACATTTATAGGATCCTACAAACAATTAAATCGAAACTTTTTTCTTCAGAAATTGGACACTCTTGTCAAACACAAATACAAACTCATAAAAGAGAATGTCTCGTGAAGTAGTAAACACAATTTCATATTCGTGTTGTTGCCAATTGAACAAAACATTGATCTTTACATATTGATTGCAAAAAAAAAAAAAAAAAAAAAAAAAAAAAGTTAATAAAATAGTATAAAAATATAAACAAACTATATTGGATAGTGCATACATATGTTGGGATCTTTGCTGAAATAATTGACACCACAAAGAAATGAGATCGATACCTTAAACATTGGAAGTGATAAAAGTTCCTCTACGGGAAATTTTCCAAGATTTAGTTCCTCTAGGGTTGCATAAGGTTTATTATCACACCTCTCTTTGTCCGGCTCTGGCGATTCCATTGTGGAACCAGCGTCCTTTGATTCAGTTTTAACCTGTTTTTAGGTGCTATTTTTATCTGCAAACATATTCACCAATCATAACATTACATCCTTTTAAAAGGAAAAGATCGTCTATCCATAGTCTCTCAAGGTTGATGCTAACACCTGTAGTATAGACTTCTTCTTTGAAATGAAGGCAGATGCTTTCAATCCATCAGCCTCATGAGCAACATCCTTGTCAACTGCAGGACCTAAAATAGCTTGTCGCTTCACACGCTTCGTTTTAGGTCCAATTTCACCTTGTACTTCCTAAATATCAGTAAATTACAAAGTTGGGATCTGCTCAGTGATTTAAAAGAGAATACAAAAGTTGAATGACAAAAAAAGATAACAAAAAGGAAAAGGAGACAGAAACAATGGAAATCAATGAGGCAGCAATGTCTGCAAAATCCAAGCAACTCATATTTGAAGGTTAAAATGGACAAAATATTCTTTAATGAACCAAATCAAGGACAAGAAGAATTGGCAGGAACCAATATGGTATGGGCCCCAGAAATACCAAAGGAGACGTAAAAGGAAAAACAGGTATCTATTGCATAAACCAGTATGCATGGTGTAACGGCTTGGCACGAGGCCTGGGTTGTTTCATGAATCTACTAGAATATCAAATGTATCAGTTAATTGAAGGTCCAAAGAAGCATGAGACACCATAATGTGGGGACCATGCACAAAATCAGTCTTTTTAAGGCACAAAGAAAAACTGAACTTAGAGCTGTAAGAAGGCAAATTTATGGGTGCACAGGGACACTTGTTATCAGCTGAGAGTGTTATACTCATAAAATGAAAGAAGATTTTCTGTACTATTCAACTCCGACTGGACAACTACTTGCTCGGTCCATTTTGACACCGTCATCAAGGTTTACCCAAAATCACTGAACATTTTCCCGGCCTCGATAAACACATGAAGCACTAAAACAAAATGCAGGATAAAGTGCCTAAAAAAGAGGGCATCGTGATTATCGTAGAGGAAAACTATTAATAACAATACACTCAGACGAGAGGGCAACCTTTAAGCGAATGCAATGAAGACTCTTATATCTGTAAAACACCAATGGAATTTTCATTCATGCTTCTTTTAAAATGCATATTTGGCACAACACTTATGGCTTTGCGTCAAATGCCAAAAGAACTAGTAAATGAGATCATACACAATGGCCAAAGGATCACCACATCTGAAGACTCCATTCCGACTCACTGCTTGATCGATCTTCAACGTCAGTCTTCATAGCTAGTGAAGGACATGGAGATGATGGTGGTGGTTATGGTGGAACTGGCTCTAAAACTGGTAGAGATGGAGTGGGCAGTGCTGTATGAAATGGAGCTGGAATATTCATTTTGTTCATCAGTGCAAAACCTACATCCATCAATCAATGAAAGGGAATCAATCTAAAAGCGTATACATATACAGCCATGATGCATGAGAATAAATATAAAAAATTACGAAAATCAAGTGTTCTAGACAACATGTGACCTGTGTATAGAAGTGGGGAACAGCAATAAGAACATTCACAGTGTTGGTCAAAATATTTCCATCAGGTGAGGGGTAACATATCTGTTTTGGAAGCACGTTACTAAGTTAGACAATACTATAGAGGTCCACTAAAAAGATTGATGCAATATCTCATATAAGCATACATAAACTTTCAAGAACTTGAAAACAATAGAAATAGTTAAAGAGAAGACACCGTATATGTACAATGAATGTTAGATTAACATATCATGATGTAGAAAGACAAACCCATCTAACTGTATTTGAACTTGAGAAGACAATGCCTCATTCTTAAAACCAACAAACGCATAATTTGCGTGCTCTGCATAAAAACCAAAATAGAACAATCATCACACAACATCACATATTTGATTAGTAAAGAACATGTAGGAAAATATGGTTTTCCTAATTTAGGAAACCGTGTGCAACAGTAAATAATTAAGATTATTTTGTAACTACTTTAATTGCTGGCCTTTAGGATAGTTATTATAATCCCTGGTCTTTCAGGATTAATTTTTATCTTTATCTTTTATTTTTTGGTAGTTTCCTTATTTTGCTGATTGAGATTGAACTATGTAAATTCTTGTAATGCTATAAGTCAATCAAAAATTCATATTTTTCAATCTCTTATTTTATGTCATGGTATCAGAGCTTCAGCTCGTTACTCTGGGAATTGTGTTCATTCTTTTTCTTGTGCTTCTTCCTTTCTTTACATCATCAATTAAACCCCGATTGTTCACTGATCATAAGAAGAACTATGACACACACTTTATAAAACAGCAATCCTTTGGAAACTACATTGCTTGAAAGCCATAATCCTATATTATTATGAGAATTGCAAAAATTCAATTAGCTTACAGGTTGAACATGAAGAATTGTATGAAGTGGTCACAACTAATTCATATTTTTTCAGGAAAGACGGAAACTGCATCTACTTGGTAACGGGCCTCGAAAGGAGATTAAATATTCGATGCTTGGATGAACAGGACTCAATGATGATTTCTTGGTTGGGGAACACTGGGGTGAGAGAAATCAGTAACACGTGCACGTTTTTTAACACGAAGAAGGATATATGGGAGGCTGTCAGACAAAACGCAATCAAAACCAAGTCACTGCCACCATGCAGGGAGAATAATAAATCACCGAATATTCACACATTTTAAAAGGTTTTCAGCAAGAGATGGATCACTGTCAGTACATCCTCATGAAGTGCAATGAAGATAAGGCTGTTCTTAATAGGATTGTTGAGAAGGACTGAATTTATGATTTTCTTGTCAGACTAAATATTGAGTTTGATGCATTAAGGGTAAATTGCTCAGAAAAGAAGACATGACATCCTTAAATGAGGCTAATGCAATCATCCTTGTTGAAAAAGAAAGAAGAGGAGTTATGATTGACATACCCACATATAGAGTTCGGCTTTAGTGTCAAAAAACACTAACATGTAGAATTCTAGCAAGGAGCAGCACGCTGGAAGAAAAATAGATAAAGAAATCCAAAGAGATCATCGAACAAAGACAAACTCTCATGCACTTATTGCAAGAAGTCATATTATAAAAGGGCCAAGTGTTAGAAGCTTCATGGCAGACCTTAAAATTCAAATCAAAATTGGCATGATCGGGGTGGACAAAAGCAGGTATATATGGCAAAAATGCAGCTAGACAATCCCCGTCGTCAAGGGAAGCTGTCTATAGAGTTCAATCATGAAGAAATTAAGAAGTCAAAAAATTGTCAGGGACATTAGAAAAGCTATCTAACATAGGTACCTGCTCTTGGGTTTTTTCATGTATCTATTCGACAATTTATGCTTTTAATGACTCGAATAAAGTCTCTTCCACTATCTGATTGACTTAGGTACTATAGATCATATGACTTGTTCCTCACAAAAATTCATTCATATAACCCGTGTCCTTGTATTAAAAAATAACTATAGCACATGGTTCAGTAATAACATTAGCTGGTTAGAGAGATGTTTATAAAATAATCTTACACTTACGAATGTTATTCATATTCCAAAATTATACACCAATCTTGTGTCGATCCAGAAATTTACCAGATATTCTAATTGCGATGTGAGTTTTTATCCTTATCCCCGTGTGCCCCTGGAACAGGGAACAAAGAGGATGTGTGGACAAGCTAGGGAGAGGGATGGTCTCGATTATCTTGAAGAATCAATTGGAAAAGGTAGAGCTGCAGGTTCTTCGCTTTTATCATTTCTTTTCGAGTTATATAAATCCATTAAAGAAAAAATTCGGCTTCAACATCTTCATCTTGATCAACCGTCATTTAGTATTCTTATACATATTTTCCTTTTATCCTTCAAAGGATTATTTGTTGAAAGTTTTCGTTATGATGTGTGTGAACTAGCAAAGCACAAACATGCTTCTTTTTTAATTAGCAATAAAATAATGTGTTCAATTTACTCATTCAGAGTGATACATGGGGACCTTCAACTGTTGCTAACATATTTGGGGGTCGTTGGTTTATTTTATTGATGATTGTACAGTGTCTTGAATTTTTCTTCCAAAAATTAATCAGATGTGAGCTCATTGTTTCCAAATTTTTACATATGGTCAACAATCAATTTGGTGTTGAAATTAAAAGATTTCATTTTCAATAACGCTAAAAACTATTTCAATCAATTTTATCTCCTTATTTCCAAAAACAGGGCATAATACATGAATCCTTGTGTGTGATACACCCTAGCAAAATGAAGTAGTCAAACGGAAGAGCTTATCTCCTAGCTATGACAAGGGCCTTCCTAAAATGTTCGGAAACAATAGTGGGAGAAGTTTTAAACGCTGCTCGTCTTTTCAACAGGTTGCCAAGAAGGGTTTTCATTACAAAAGTCCTAGAAAATTCTTTCCCGATTCTCATGCGTCAAAAAATCTAGTTTCAAATGTATACGGTGGAGGGTTATGAGTACCTTCCGTAAGTGCAGGGGCAGACAGAAGAAGCGCCACTGTGAGAGAAGAGTGTGGATAGGGTACCATAGGGAATTGCCTCCGGGAGATGACGAACCAAGAGTGTTACTGTTTCGCGCGGTTTAATTCGCTAACAATTAAATAGGATCAGACGATTGTGTAAGGGACGAAACCTCTTGAGACAAAGTCCCAAAAAGGGGTGTTCTTTTTATTGGCGATGAACTTTACAATTGGAAACGGAAAACAACGTGCCTCCAAGGGGCGCAAGCACACGAGTTACAGAAAATGAAATTTTTAAGTCTAAAAACTAAAGGAATGAAAATTACATATTCTCTGTTCGAGAGTTTTGGATTCGGTCCTTTCTTCTAAGTTCTTTCTCTCTTTTATACTTCATAGGCGATCCCTTTGTGATTAACTGCTCTAAAAAATTGCTTGATCGCCCTATAACTACCCACTTTCTTTGTAGTGGCCATTTTGTCATGCAACTGTCCTTTTAACTGCTGTCATTATCTTGCATCGTTCAACCGCTTTCGATTGAGCCCCTTGAGTCGTGGAACGTGATAAAGTTACTTTAGCAACTGCCTCAATAACTGCATCATAATGCGTTATGTTTGTTGATACCTTGGGCGACTTGAACATTTGGGCGAGACTTTGGACAACCGTATGCCACTCTATTCGTTCAGACTCTGAGCGACTTGCAAACTTAGACGATGGTGTTACCGCACTATTGGGCCCCTTATTTGGGCATTCACTTTGATTCGTTCAATTGGATTTCGTTCTTTGGGCTATCTGATTTGG
>NC_036251.1:8866348-8868538 GCF_002742605.1 Olea europaea var. sylvestris
CCTTCGGTTGCGCACTAGATAAACTCTCGGGCTGACGTAATAGCCTGCAAACCACGCTAGCCAGGTAAACCGCACTAGGCAAGCCCGGTACGACAGGCTCAACCGAGAAAGTATTGGTAGGGAAAATTGAATTCGTAACCAAATGCCTACGTGCTTGCCTACTTCACCAACTTGGCCACCACATGAGATAATCTAATGTTACTTGGAAGAGCTATTGGTTGTAAACCCTGAAATGCACATGATTTAATGAGAGTTTTTGGTGATTTGAAATTGGGATCGATAAAATAATCACGTAAGCCCTTGATAAAGTGACCCGTAAGAAAACACAATAAAGCATGTGATCAACAAATCATCCATTCCTATATATGAATACTGACTGGATCGAAAAATTGAAAGCATCATAGAAATGTCGATGATTCCGTAGAACAATGAAAGTTCGGCAGCATCTATGAAAATCTCATATTTTCATTCAAGAGTCGTTTAGAAAATGGTAAATCTGTATTGCACGTTTATGTAGAAAGCGTACAAAGTAAAACCTAAACTTTCGAAAGACGTAATTGTCATTATATAACTAAAGTAATTGCAAATAAATAAAACTTAATAAATTACCAAAAAAATGATAAATATATGACAAAAACTTAAATAATTAAAATCGAAAAGAAAAAAATGAAATATTACGAAAATCCTAATTGCCCATTCGTAATTAAATTTGTTGGATATAAAGTAAGAAAAATAAGAAAACAACGGAGCCGTTATAACTTTTGGCGACCCTATCGAATTTTATTTTTTTAAGGTAGTCCCCCTCATTTTTAAGAATTTGATCCATATCTATTCTTATGTCGATGCTCATTCTCCATCTAGCTCTAGATTGAGAAAACGTGACTTTCAGCCATTCAACACCTACATTCCTCCTCCATTATACCTTTTTCTAAGTGATATATATTAAATTGTTGATCATATGCACAATTAATCACACATGTCAAACCACTACAATAAATTGTTATTTCCAGACGAGATATTTTGCAACATAAAACAGTTATCGCAATGAGTAATTTAGCACGACATGTTTTTAAAGCTTATCGCAAATACTAGACAAATAAGTACCAAAAAAATATAAGTCTACCTAAAAAATTGTGAAATATCAAAAAAGCACGACAAGAAATAAAGATTGTGGCAAAAAACATGGTAGAAAGCATGGAGCCAATATATTGTTTGTTGGGAAATTTATGGCAATTAACTGTCATTTCTTACGAGAAATTGTTTGTGATGCAATATGATCTACTGTTTCTAACAATTAATTTTTGTTGCTAAAAATCTAGGGATGGAGGAAAAAATTTGCGGTACCTATATTTGTCATTACTCTAGCTTGTAGGGATGGTGAAAAAGAAAATGTGACATCCACATTTGTTGCATTTTTTTCTTTTTATAACACTACACGAAAAATGGTCTATTGTAACACACAAAAGGCAACATTCGGTAATTAAGTGTTGATAAGAGTCTATTGCAACATTTGAATAAGTGAATGCTGCAATTAGTCGTTGAAATTGAGTTTTAGCAACATTTTTAAAATAAGTGTTGCCAATGATACTTTCCGTAGCGTTTTTGGAAAGTTGCGAAATGTTTTAGCTTTTGCAACGTTTTTTAAACGTTGCAATAGGTAGACTTTTTGCAACTTTTTTTAAACATTGCAAAATGTAGACTTTTCGCAACGTTTTTTAAACGTTGCAAAAGATGTCTTTAGCAACGTTTTACATCTTTTGCAACATTTATAAAACGTTGCAAAATGTAGACTTTTCACAAAGTTTCTTAAACGTTGCCGAAGGTTGACTTTGTTGCAACCTTTTTTAAACGTTGCAAAAGATACCTTTCGCAACGTTTTTTCAAACGTTGCAAAAGGTAGAATTTTTGCAACGTTTTTTAAACGTTGCCGAAGGTAGACTTTTTGCAACCTTTTTTAAACGTTGCAAAAGATTAATGGGCCTTTCGATTTAGAAGCCCAAGAGAAAAACGTTAAGGCCTTAACTCCCAATAGACCATAGCCCACTAACCTAAATATGTAGCCCAATAATACCTATAGTCATTACCCATTTATGATTTCTGATTCATTTGTTCACTTAATTCCATTCCTCTAACCCCACCATTCCTTTGCGAACCATTTGAAAGAATTCCCAAAAATTAAAATCCATCTTC
>NC_036251.1:8872044-8874233 GCF_002742605.1 Olea europaea var. sylvestris
GGAATATTGATAATCCCATATTGACTAATTTTTTATTTCACTTGTACTTTCCAAATAAGCCACGAAAATGTTTATCCATGTGATTTTATTTCTTATTGTGTGAAAATTAAATGCTGAAATTTAAAAAAGGAAAGTAAATCGTTAATATTAAGTGCATAGAGATGGCTAAAAAAGAAATTAAAAAAGTATAATTTTGGAGGCAATATAGTGTATCCAAAATAATTAAAAATTAGAAAAATATTTACACAAGGAATTTAGATGAGTAACACAAAATAAGGTGTCCTTCTTATTAACTTAATGCTCCGACATCGATATTACATATACCTTCAAACATATACAGTGTAATGTAATGAAGTGGAAATAAATAAATAATAAATAATTTCATCACCTACATGATCAAAAATTCTAAATTCCTAGTTTTCGATCTACGATCACTTGTGCATTAGATGAGAACTTTTTGAAAAATGAGCAATATTAATTTAACTGGCTAGATTAATCGTTGTAGATATTATCAATATCATGCAACAATAATTTAGTGCAACGGTTCATGATAAATTGATTTTATACTCTTGTTCGAGGCTTTAAATAATGATATTTTGTAGTTCTTTTGATTAAATATAGCCTAATTCGTATTTGATGAAACTCATTATTCGATGAAGAATTGAAAACAAGCAAAAAATAGAAAAAAGGGGCAAAATCAAAACTACGTGGATTGAATGCAATAATTCAAAAGTTGTTTCAAATTGCGAGGCGGCGATTCAAGAATGCTAATGTCAATTGGAGTTGAAGAGAAGTCAACATGAAGAGAAATTGTGAAAAGGGATCAAAGTACACATTTGATAATGTTCATGGTCCCAAAAATTCGTATCATGCGTACGCAATGTCACAAAAATTCAACATGAGGCTAGATCATGTGTATTGTGCATATGCACTAAAGGTAAGCACGGTTCAATTTTGGGGAAAAATTGTGTTTCCTTTTGTACAATCCACCAATGATTCAGCAACAAGAAAAGAGGCAATCTTTGGAGAATCTACTTGTCAAGTACATCACCAGGACAGAGAAAGCAATGCAAAATTAGCAAGCGTCTATTCATAACTTAGAGAAACGGGTGGGACAAATAGCAGCTGCATTAGCCAACAAATCACAGTGTACCTTGCCTAGTGACACAGAAAAGAATCCATGGAAGTGGAGACTGCGAAGACAACCAATGGTGTTGCAGGTTCAAGCTATTACTAATTGGAGTGGTGTTCAGTGGTCAAAAATCACTACAAAGATGAAGGAGACAGAGAAAATTAAAATATCTACTAAGGGCAAGGAACGGGCGGAGCAATTCGAAGAAGCAACAAAGAAGGATAAAAAATTAGTTTCAGACAGTTCACAGCTTAAGACAACAATTTATGGCACTTCACTCACATCTCTGATCCCTCTCTTCAAAGGCTACAAAACACCAATGTGGAGAGGTAGTTTACTAAATTTTAAGAAGTCCTCAAAAAGTTGCACGTCAACATCCCATGTATTGATGTGATCCCTTCAAATCCCAAACTACTCCAAGTTTTTGAATAAGATGTTGACAAAAAAAGAGAAAGCTGCTCGAGCATGAAACGATAGCACTATCCAAAAATTGCAGCACAATCATCCAGCACAATATCCCTTCCAAACTAAGCATCCAAGGAATTGTACTTTACTTTGCTCCATAGGAAATGTATATAATGTAAATTGTTTTATTGATTCGGGAGCAAATATTAATTTAACTTCCTTGCATCTTTACAGAAAATTGGTATTAGGAGATCCTAAAGCATCATCTATTATCCTTCGGAAGGCGAATCGATCACTAAAACACCCCTACGGAATAGCTGAAGACATGCTTATCAAGGCGAGGGAGTTCATTTTTCTAGTTGACTTCATCATCTTGGATATAGAAGAAGCATATTAGATGTCAGTAATCCTTGGATGGCTATCCTTGTCTACAAGTCGAGAATTGCTCGATTTTGGTTCCAATGAGATAGTCTTGAGGGTGAAGGATAAGCAGCAGAGCTTCACCATGAAGAATCCAATCAAGCAACCCTCATACTTTGAGGATTTCCATCAAATGGATCATTGGTAGAGAACTAAAGACAGGCCAGATGTAGGAGAAATTGTTGATAGGTACAATAATGAAAACATGACATGTTGAGTGTCAAATATGAAC
>NC_036251.1:8875073-9044140 GCF_002742605.1 Olea europaea var. sylvestris
AATGTTTTACGAAGATTTGAGAAAAATGATTATTCCATGTATTAAATTTTAAATCTTGTATGGATTATAATATGATGAAATTGACCAAAAGTCTCAAGTTAGAAGTTGATTTACTTGGATATGTATTTAATGAGGGACATTGCACTAACAAAGGCAAAAAAAACCATTTTTATTTGGAAATTTCTTCTCGTAGCTTTTATGACTCGAGTTATTAAGCTTGTAACCTATTGTCCTAAAGTCAATGACTTGAGAGTTATCGGCCTAAAGCTTGTTACATCGGTCATTTAAAAAGCTTAAGAGAAAGAATGCTACAAATAAAGAAAAAAAGTGTTGAAGAGATGAAAATTGAAAAGATACAAAAAAAATTAGAAAAAGTAGGTCCATGAAACAGAAGACACACCAAATGCCTTGATTATCTCCTAAACATTTATTTAGGAAAATTTGACTTTTGACAAGGGGTTATTAGCCGAGTTAAGTCCTAGAAACTGAAGCAATCAAAATTAAGGGAGAATTTTTGTTTATTGATATTTTGAACTGCAATTGGTGATATTTACCTAAACTAGAGAGGTGGAGATAGTATAAAAATCAACCTTAGATCACACAATTGAAAAGAGCGAAAAGAAAGTTTGGAGGCATGTAAATCTCATGAGTGAGGATAAGAACATATTTGATTATTAAGAGTTTGGGAATTAAACAACTTATGAATTCATGATGCTATGCTTAATGCTTCAAATACGGACGTTGACTTTATATTGGAAAAGTAAACTTTGATTTCTGTATTGTGATCCTAAAGTTGGGCTTAGATTTAATATCATGATTTCAATTCTATGATAAAATGTTAGGTTAGCTAGCTAAATATTTTTGCATGCTTCTGAGTTTGGTTTAAGTTAGGTTATTATTTTATTTAAGGACAAACAAATGTTTAAGTTTGAGATTTGATACATGTACTTTATAAACTTATTCAGAGCTTTAAATAATGATATTTTTTTTAGTTCTTTTGATGAAATATAACCTAATTCATGTTATATTATATATAATAGGTAAAACTCATTATTTGATGAATAATTGGAGAAAACAAACGAAAAAATAAAGAAAAATGGCGAAATCAAAACTATGGGAAGTAAAGTAAAATAGTTTAAAAGTTGCGACGAATTGCAGGATGGCAATTCAAGAATGCTAATTGTCAATTGGAGTTGAAGAAAAGTCAACGGGATGAGAAATTGTTTTAAAAGATCAAAATACCAAAATACATATGTGAGAAAATTCATGGTCCCAAAAATTTATACCATGCGTAGCATGGGCCTACATGCCTTGCATATGTAAGTACACAAAAATTTCAACCTGAGGCTAAATCATGTGTATTGTACTTATACACCAAATGAACTATGCATAAGCCATGGTTCAACTCCGAGAAAAAATAAATATGTTTCCTTATTTTGTTTTACAAACTTTCGGTATGCAATCTTTTGACACTCTATATATATCACAAGCTATCCAAAACGTGGGGACCTCCTTAGACCTAAAAATTCATAGATTCTAATCAATTTTGGAGGTGAAGAACAAGGCTGACAACTTGGAATCAAGGTGAATTGCAAGGATATTGAAATTCTTCATCCCGATTAAAGATACACATCAATTGTACTGGATGAGTGTTTATTTTCATTTATATTTATTCAAGATGTTAATTTATGAAGTTTTTGTATCATTTAATTTATTTTATAAACTCACTGCACTATTTGGTTGTTTGGCCATCAATTGAATAGTTAGTTGCTTGTTTTAGTGTATGAATACTCACAATAATTCTAGAATACAGTAAAATCAACATGTGTAGTTGGAATTAAGAATAATCTCTTTCACACATGCAATCCTATTGATAATCTAAACTAGATGCATGATTTTCATATGAATTTTGACTAGGAATAGGATCTATGATAAAAAAAAAAAAATTACATGAATTGAATATAATAGCTTAGGAAAGAGCATTTAATATAATAGCTTTATCGATTGTCAAAAATACATGAATTGAATAGACTAATTATTGAGAATTGAGATAGATGGAAATAGGGGATAAATGAATCCAACACAAGCATTACATAAATAAAATATCATATTTACTTGCTTTCTTAGAGTAGAAATCAGTATAAATAACAAAACTTAATTCTCTTTCGATGTTACTACACTTCGAATTTTATAAAAGCTATTGAACTACAAAATATACCTTATTCCTCATGGGAACAATACTTTTTAACTCACAAATCTTATTACTTGTGCAACAATCCCTTATGCTTGTGGATTTGTCCAAACATTGTGTTCGATACTTCGACATTATATATGAGTTATAGTATAAATTCATGAGATACTTTGTCAAAATAAAAGTAAAACGTCATGAAATACCATGGTCACATATCTGTGATTACCCTCTAGATAAAGAGAACTACATAAATAATAGTACATTTAAGGACGCTTTATTGATATGCTAGAACACTAGATGATCAGGTCGATACATATCTCAGGCTCTTATGACATCTAAGGGTACTAAGTACTATTGGTTGCAAACCCTCAAATGCGCGTAAGGATGGCAAATGGGTCGAGTGGCTCGCCGGCTAGACTCGTGAAAATGGAGCTCGTGGGTAGCTCAAGCTCGTAAAATAACAAGCCCGAGAACGAGCCGAGCAGGCTGGCCCATTTGGCAAGACAAGCGGGCCGCTCGTGTGGCCCGAGCCACGAGTGGCTCGTCTAAAAAATTGTGACTGTTTTGGCCACTAAATTTTTTTCCTACCCTCTTCTATAAGTAGCTTTTTTTCCTACCCTCTTCTATAAGTAGCCCTAATTCCCCCAAATATTTTTCATCAAGCCAACAACTCTCTCAATCTCTCTTGTGCTCAATGGCCTCAATCAGTCAATTATCTACACTTGAATATAGACCAATTTTTACAATTTAATCATCTTCAATTTCAATTCATTCAATTCTCATTTCTCGCACTACAAATTCCAATTTTTAACTTCATACTCTCTAGTTAATCTTCCAAAATTATCAACAATTAATTATTAGGTCTGAATCTATGTGGTCATTCGACAAATTGGGAACTGAAAAATATATTAGATATCATTCTAATGCATTTTTTACTTTCCAATTTGTCGTACGCTACACTGGCACAGCCTAAAGTGACATAGATTGGTGAGCAATGTTAAATTTAATCATATTAATCAGAATTTGTTACTTTATAATACTTAATTTAATTTTCTCTCAAAAAATGTACACGTTACAAGTTGTTCGTATACAATTTTTAACTCTGCATACTCACAACTTAAGTAGTCGGTCCCAAGCATGGATAAAGGAGGAGGATTTATATTTTAACTATTTTTTTGTAAAAAAAATAAAAAATAAAAAGAGCTCACAAGCCTGAGCTCAACTAGGCCCACGAACCACAAGCTTGGCTCACGACGAGCACGAGCCGAGCTCATGGTTATAAGGGCCGAGTCAGCTCGGCTTGGCCCATTGGCACCGCTAAATGCACGTGATTTGATGAGAGTTTTTGGTGATTTGAAATCAAGATTGGTAAAACAATCACGCAAGCCCTTGATAAAATGACATGTCAGAAAACACAATAAAACTTGCCATTAACTCATCATCGATTCCTATATTGAACACTGATTGGATCCAAAAATTGATTGTGTCGTAGAATTTGAGGATTCATCAAAATAATAAAAGTTAGGCATCATTTATGATAAATCTCATATTTTCATTGAAAAGTCATATAGAAAATGATAAAGCAGTAACGAGAGTTTAAATAGCAAGTGCACGATGTAAAACCTAAACTTTCAAAAGATGCAGTTGTCCTTATATAACTAAAGTAATTAGAAACAAATAGAACTTAAGAAATTATCCAAAAATGATAAATCTATTACAAAAAAAAGAAATTAATAATTAAACTCGAAAAGAAAAATCAAATCTTGCAAAACACCTAAATGCCCTTTCATAATTAAAGTTGTTGGATATAAATTAAAAATTAAAAAAAAAAAAACAACAGAGCTATTATAAATTTGGCGACCCTCGCAAAAATTTTAAAGAAAGTCCATCTTCGTTATTTAGAATCTGATCCATATCTATTGTCATTCTCCTTCTATCTGTGGCTTGAGAAAACATGACTTTCACCCATTCAACACCTACATTCCTCCTTCATTATAATTTTTCTTAGTGATGTTGATTATATATACTATTAATCGAACTTGTCATAGACTTGTATGTGTGTAACTTTTCATTTTGTAAGTTAGCCCCCTTTTGACCCTATTTTTATCCCGGGGGGGGGGGGGTGTAAAATATTTTATTATGTGAATGTGCGGAAGAGAATGTTATTGTCGCAAACAATTTAATTTGTTAAAAATTGACAAACATGGGCTAAAGTGTGTTTCATGCCACCACAGTCTTTTAAAAATTCATCTCCACCAAAAAATCGAGTAGCACAAAATTATTGTTCGTCACCACTAGATATTCACTACTAATCATCTTACCTAAATCTACCTTACACCACAAACCCAACGTGACCTAGGCTATCAACTACCATCTTAAAGAACTATATTGGAAAGAAAAATAAATCCAACTGTGTTTTTCGTCCTCACATTTTCTCCTTAGCGTCTTTCTTCCACCACCATGACTCTTCCTATTCTCCTCCATATCACACCGCAATATCACTTTCCTACGCAGAACAATAACCCTCTGACAACTCATAACCTCACTTCCGCAATGAACTATCATTAAAATCTCAAATACCATATCTTGCAGGACGATGGGTTGTAGTGGTGGAGGGTAGCAATTATGTGAACCTGTCGATGATGTTGATGGTGATGGGCTTGTAATACAAGATTCATATCCAAGTATAGTAGTGGTGTTTATAGTGGTAATGGGATGTGGTGGTGGTCATGTGTATTTTGATGGTAATAGTGGATCCAATGGCGTTGGTTTAGGATGTGGTGTTGAGTTGTATATTGTTCGTGCGAAATCCACAAGTATACCAGATCTTTGATAAGTATTAATATAATTAGTAGAATGTCGTCCCAAGTGGAATAAATCTTAAACTTAATTGTATTAATTCGTCATCAAATTTGAATGTAAATTTAATGAAAGAGATTTATGTTTATAACTAAATCTTTCTACTAGTTATCTAAGATTATTTGGAACGAAAAATACAAATGAACGTGTTGGAATTCTGAATTCACCTAATTATATTATTTCATTGTCAATCCTTGACCTATGTAATTTAGTGTAATTTGTGTATTCATAACAATTAATAGTCCAGTTTTATTTAACTATATTTCACAATGTAAGTTAAACTTATTTTAAACTCGACCCAGTCATATTTCTGTTCCAAATTTATATTCTAACATTTAATTACACGATTACCTAAATGATTGCATACGCTATGCACGTTATTCTTAATATATATTACCCATGTGTTGAATTGAAAAGTTCTAAACCCATTGTAAACTTTCCATTACTACAACAAGTAACTAGTTATCAAATTGGTGGTCAAACTATTAAATAATTCAACAAAACGTACAAGATCAATCAAATACACAAATAAACTAAACTACTTGATCTTTAAATTAAAAATAAACGATAATGGGGTCCATCTTCATCTTAACGCAAAAGAAATCTAGCCTAGCATATTTCTAATGATAAAATAGCAAGAAAATTGAAAAACCTGTTGATCCCAAAGGGTTGTAAAGAATGAGATTAATGACGATGTGAAGTAATAAAAATCACAACAAGAAACAAGATTAAAAGTAAAGAAATAAATAAAGAAAATTTATCACAGAGGAACGATGTATTATAAACTAACAATACGGAGAGAAATTATAAACAGAGTAATAATGTTTAAACAAAATTGATAGAGGAACGTTGTATTTATAGGCCACTTTTCAAACCCTAGAAGTGTCCTAAAAGGCCAGAAACTATATTACAATTAGGAAACACAAATTTAACGGGATTTTGTTTTCTTGTTGTTGAATGCAGTTAGACTCCTTTCCAACACCAACGACACGTAATTCAAGACTCCTATTTGAGTCACAACTCTAACAATCTCCTCCTTGACTCAAATTCTGGTGCAACGAGTGAAGCTCCATAAAATTTCTCCACCTGAGAAATAAACCTGTTTGCATCGAAATGAAATGGAAAATCTCCTCAACATAGTAACCAAAACTCTCTATATAAACCATCATCCTCTGCATGGCGTCCACAAGTGATACCTAAACCCTGCTCTCGGGTTCCCAAAATTTCACCATGGAATCAATGTTCATCAAACAGGGTCAAAGTACACCTTGTAGCAGAAACCATACAAAATGCCTGAACAGAAGGCCCCTTGCTAGAACTGTCGCCTTTAACGTACCCAAAAGCATTACAGACGTCGCTGATACCACAGTACCTACGCTCAATGGATCCAATCCTAGCAACTAAACACAGTGCAAGCACTGAAATTGGTGGTAAAGTGGAATCACCTACGCTCCCTCGAGCAATGTTCTAAACCGACCCAGAGCCCGTCACAAGAGGTATTGTACCAAATTGAATATCCACCAGAGAATTTATACCCTTTTGCATCCAAAGTAATAAACAAGATGATATTCCTTTTTAGGTCTGAAACATATCGAACACGATCAATTCTTCTAACTGTCCCATCCCCCAGCCTAAATCTAACTTGATCGATCCCAACAATGCGGCAAGACTAGTTGTTTCCCATTACAACTCCACCTTGCTGAATAGCCTCATATGTCTAAAGGAAATTTCGATTGGAACACATAATACGAACATAAAAATCAAGAAATCACTCTTCGTTAGGCCTATATTCCACGTTAGATATCACGATCAACATCACATCTCCACCGTCTAAAAAATCCTCAACTACATTAGTTTCGTCTGAATTCAAAGGTTGCGCTCCATGATTTGCAGTTAAATAACCTTTAGCCTGCAACTTATCGCAATCCTTCCGAATATGTTCCTTATGTCTACAGTAGAAGCAAAACAAATTGCTGTTATTCTTCGATCTGTCCCTCCATCGATCATCATGAGATAAAAGAGCTTCATCATCCCTCGATGTAGCTCCAACCTAATGCTTCAACTTCTCCTTTGAGTACAAATCATCATAGACGTCATCTATAGTCAAAGTATCTTGACTATACAAAATGGTGTCCCAAAATGTGGCATAAGAGCCAGGCAGTGAACATAACAGGATCAAGGCAAGATCCTCTTCATCGTACTTAACCTCCAACATTTCCAAATCTGCAACAATTTCCTTGAACGCGACAATATGGTCTTTCAACTACTCTCCTTCTGCCACGTGATGGGAATACAGCTTTTACTTTAGAGCCAGTTTACTGATAAGACTTTTGATCACACATAACTGCTCCAATTTCAACAGCTGCTATTTTCTCCTTCAGACATCTTGCAGAATATCATTGGATAGATAAAGATGAATCAATGATAAAGCCTTCCGATCCCTTCGTTGTTTATACTCCGTTTGGACCAACACATCATCCAAATCAAACTGTGCCATAATAGGCCTCATCTTTACTTGCCACAAAGAAAATCTCGTATTGCGATCGAGTAGCAGAATGTCATACCTCATGGTAGTCATCTTCGAAAAAACCTTAACCAATCCACAGAAGGAGGACCAAGCTCTAATACCACTTGTTGATACCAAAGGGTTGTAAAGAATGCAATTTAATGACGATGTGAAGTAGTAAAGATCATAACAAGAAACGAGATTAAAAGTAAAGAAATAAACAAAGAGAATTTATCATAGAGAAACGACATATTATAAATTGATGATATGGAGAGAAATTACAGACACATCAATAATCCTTAAACAAAACTGAAAGAGGAACCTTGTATTTATAGGCCACGTTTCAAACCCCAGAAGTGTTTTAAAAGGCCAAAAAATATATTACAATTAGGAGATCCAAATTCAGTAGGATTTTGTTTGAATGTAGTTAGACTCCTTTCCAATACCAACAACACACGATTCAAGACTCCTATTTGAGTCACAACTCTAACAAAATCTTAACCCATAATTTATACATATATGAAGATGTGGAATCTATTTCTAGTTCTTGACCTTCAATCCAAGATTTGATTATTTAAGTTCTTGATATTTCTAGATTCAATCTTTGCTAAATTTGATTTTTCTTTACCAACTTATGATGAATTGGCCCTACATTGCTAAAAGATATGATGGTGAGTGAGGAAAGATCTTTTTCATGTTAGCCCTTGTATAGATATGGCAGATTAGGTCAAAAACACGTCAAAAGTTGGTTCCCATAAGCATTCATTTCAAAAAAGGAAACTGAATCTCGTTTGGTCGGAAAGTGATACACATGCATGGTATAAACCATTGCATATGCATGGTTCAACACTTTCATCCTCAGTTTTTGCAGATATTGATAATGTATCAAAAGTTGTTTCCCATAAATATTTGTATCAAAAAAGGAAACTAGATCTTGTCTAGCCAAAAAGCCATGCACACACATGGTACAACATTTTCATCCTAAGTTTCTGTAGATTTTGGGGTTGCGTACTCAACCCCATTATCCCATGTACATGCATGAGTTTGGCAATTTCGGAACCAATTGTAAGTTGGTCCTTGAACTTCTTCCAAGGTTTATTTTGATCATTTTTTCGTACAACTTTAGTAAAATTGATCCCTCGTAATCTTCAGTTATCGTTTTCTGATTCAAATCAACTATTAAATATTTACAATTTGGTCCCAAAACTTTTAAAACATCCTTTTAAGTCGATCTTTTGTTCCTTTCTTCCAATTTCACTTTCAATCATTATATTTTACTTAAGAAACAATAAACACAGGAGATTAAGCTATAGTTTATCAAAGGCAATACCAAATATCGTAATCTAACAGCCTAGATAAGTGTATAACTTACACTTATCATGTATAAATTATATTTATCATATAACCAATGTTTGGATGTGTATCTATTTAGGGTGGTGTTTGGTAGAATTATATATGATTTTAAAGTATTAATTATAAAAACGTATAATTAGATTAAAGTAAAAATTGAAAAAATATAAGATGAAGTAATTTTCAGTTTATGAAAGAAAATTACATAACTAGCCTAGTATATATCTCAACATTTAAATTAGAATTTTAGGCCTAGGGAGTGAAAATTCTAAAGTGAGTTGGCGAAAAAGCCTATAAGTATATTTTTAGAATTGTTTTCCAAACATTGTAGATATGAAGGAATGTGATCATACTCAAAAAGGAAATGCAGGGTCATCTTTGATAATACCGTTACGCCTTGTCACCGAGGCTCTATTCCAAGTATACATGGAAACCATGTGGAGGCATCAATCAAAAGAAAAGATTAAAGAGCTCACAAGCCTAAGCTCAACTAGGCCCACGAACCACAAGCTTGGCTCACGACAGGTCGAAGCCCACTCAATTGTCAAAGTTCTTTATAGTCGAGGTCATCTATCCTGAACTCCTTCCCTCCAAAGGGCCTTGAATTAAAAGCAATTCCCAAGACAATCATAGTACCTAGCGAATGATTTATGTGACAACTTGCAGTCCAATTAAGTCAAATCCTGTTGACATAAATAATTATGTATACTAACAGACTCCAAAGGATGGTTCTCTTTCCCAACACACTCAAGTGCAACCTATGGAAAATGGGTGATAGGATAGCAATGATAGGATGTCTCAGTGGGTCAGATGAAGCCACATTTGCTTCATCCATCGGTCAAAACTACTATTGTAACACTATAAATACAAACCATTGTAACACTTTGAAGCTAATGCAACTCTTTACACTAAAAGCTGCATTTCGTCCTCTCTCTTGTTTGATCAAATTTAGATTATATTGTTTTAATTGAGTTATTCATGATTGATTGTTAATATGCAATCATCCATAAACATATGGCTGGTGTCCGAAAATTTTTGTCTCGTGTCATTGATATCTTCCATATTCATAAACGATTACCTGTCCTGATAAAATCTACAATTAGAATTTGCTTGCGTAGATGCAAGTAGACTCGATGTTTGTTGCCTATGTCATTCTAATAGAAAATGAGATCAACGGATTAACGCCATTTGTGGGAAGCCACACATTCAACCACGAGAAATCCGTGGAAAAAATCAATCACAAAATATATTTTTCGGAAGATTTTTCTATCTTTGAAGAAAAGAAGTCGTTCTTGAAGAAAGAACACCTGAAAACCTCCAAGAGAAACCACTTGGAAAAAGGTCTAGTTGTTCCTGAAAGGAGCATCATTTGCCGAGAAAAGACCCTCAATGAAGTTGTCTCTGAACAAAGGAAGTCATTATAAGCTCCAACAATGAAGTGTTGGCCCTGCAAAGAATTAAGGAATGCCCTAAAGAATGAGAACCCTTACACACCTCCTCCTCATCAATTTCACCAACAACATTGACGAGGTAGGTCAAGAGGTTAATCCAGACTAGTTGCTAGGCTAACAACGAAAGTGGCTCTCATGGCTACAAACATGAGAGACATCACCCAATAAAATATTGACATGCAAGAGCTGCGTAGGAATATGCAAAACCAAGAAGGATAATTTCCCCTCATGCAGCCCAAGAAAATGTTTTTTCTCTACGTTCCTCTCTTTTATTCCACAAAGGAAGTACTATCACAACGAGGAAAAAGTTCAAAGCCAAATGGGTGATTACGAGCACTACACCAGACAAGAAGCTCCCCAAGAGAGAAAAGTCGAAGTTGACAATTCCTCCCACCGCGCCACTGACTAGCCCAACGAAGCTATATTCAATTTTCCTCCCAACTACAAACTAGAAAACGTACCTTAGAGATCTAAAAGTATCTTTGACAGTTTGAGCCCTAGAAGACCTATAAAAATAAGCATTCCTAGCTACCACAAGAGCCTATAAATATGTAGGTTCAACCTCATCCTGTACTTAAAAAAAAGTAGCAAGGAACATCTCAATTTAAGAGAACAAATGAAAATACCCAAGGAAATATGCTTCAAAATCAATTTAAGAGAACAAATGAAAATACCCAAGGAAATATGCTTCAAAACCCCTCCACCTAAAAATTGGTGTCGGAGGAAGGCAGAACTAGCCAAAAATCAAGCAAGCCCACCCAACCACCTCCTACGCCTCAAGTCGGAGAAGACGAAGATCTCGACCGACCACCTTGACGACGATGACGACAACTTGCCTTTCTCTTAGGGATTAAAGAACATACATGTCCCAAGCTACTTTGTACCGCCTAAAATCCCCAAGTATGATGGAATAAGTGATCCCGCCTAGCACCTCAATAGCCTAAAAACTCATATGATCCTAAGGGACTCATCTCCTATAGTAAAATATGGAAAATTTCACATGACTCTAAGCGGTATAGCCGAAATATGGAACACTAGGATTTTGGAAGAAAGTATTAAAAACTGGCTAGACTTCAATAAGGCTTTCTTTAAGTACTTCACGACTAGTAAAAAGGGTGAAAGACCTATACTACATCTCCAAGACATGAGGCAGCAGTCTAGAGAATCATTGAAATGTTTTTGATAACATTTTGTTGATGAAATGACTTACTATGTACAAATTACTGATAGGAAAGCATTTCGGCCTTGAGGGAAGGGCTGGATATGAAAGCGCTTTTGGAGAGACGTACAGATTAAGGACACTAGCAATTATGATGTCCCACTAAAAATGATAAGGCACAAGATCATCAACAAGGAATTGAAAAATCATTGCAATAGGCCAACCAAGGATCTCGTCTCTTCAAAGATAATGAAGAAGTGGTCCCAACTCCCATTAGATAGATCACCAGGTCAGGCAGTCAACCACCCTCAACTCAAGGTAAGCACTGGCAGTAACAACACTAAATACAATACCTATTTTAGCTTACAAAAAGTGAACCGTAGTGTTGATACGCACCGAGGACGATCTAACTAATGAATTTCTCAAAGTGGAAGGGATAAAGGATGAAGCGCTAAACTTAGAAATAGGGATGAAATGTTTGGTAAAATCATGCAAATATATAAGATCATTGACAAGTAATACGTAATAAGTAACGAGCATCGTCCCACAATGAATAAAATTCAATCGAGTGTACTAATTTTTAATCAGATTCAAGTGAGCAAATACAAGAGATTTGTAATTTATAATTATTCTAAATTAATTTATGAAAGCTTGTAAAATATGAGTTTTGTATTTGTGGAATGAGTGCATTAGATTACAAATCCACCTATTATTATCTTATTCCAATTCTCAATTGCGTAAGTAGTTTCGTTCATGCATTCCTGACAATCGATAGCTATATTGTAATTAGTTTTCTTTTCCAAGATAAAGTAAATCTACTCTAGTCATGACTTAAATATTTTCATAGTCCGAATTCGAATAAATAGAATGCATTCAATTTCACAATTATCTCAAAGATTTCTCACTTGATAAATATTACTTCTAACATTTATTGCATATATGTTAATCAAGCAATATTTTAGACCTATTGTGTACTTTTCAACACTATAACAAGCAACCATATGTTAAATTGGTGATCAAGCAATCAAATGACAAAATTAAGCATGCAAGATTAATCAAGAATTATAAGAATTTAACTAAACTACTTGATTTGTATTAAAATAAACAATAAATGGTTTCATCTTCGTCCAATATATGGAAAGAATTAGTCTAACATGTTATCTAATAACTCACAGAAAAAGATTTGGGAAAACATCACCACGATTGAAAACAATGATTGGAAAGTAAAAAATCATTTTTTCTTTGTAAATCTTCAACCCAAATTATGAATCTTCAATTCCTTGTTTAATTACCTTTGAATTCCGTGCTAACCTTCTTCATGTGGTAAAAATATACATGATAAATCATTCATGTGTTCTAGCCATCCCTTGTAGGTTAAATAGCAAGTTGAATTTGATTTTCATAAGAGTTTTGGTCAAAAGAGGACACTAGGCTGTTCAGGCCTAGAAATGGTCCCCGCATGTGAGCTGAGTATTAACTATGTCTCGATAAATGCCCACTCTGCGTGCGCACACAGTTATAAAATCTTCATTTTGTTGCGCTTTGGTACCTCAATTTTGGACTTCATTCATTTTAAGTCTTTTTTATATCTTCTTGATCATTTATCTTCCAATTCCGTCTATTTGACTCCACACCTTCTCCAATCATCGATATTAGGTCTGAATCAACTATCAACACTTTGTGATTTAGTCCCCAAACTTTGGATTCAGTCCATTTTGGCCAATGTTTCTCTCATTTTGTCAGCTTCCATCATTTTTCGTTCTCATGCACCTAAATGAAGTAAGCCTCAATTCATTTAAAATAGCAATAATTACTCTAATTTAACGACTAAGATAAGTGTACAGAATACACTTATCAAAAACCTCAAAATAAAGTTTAACTACATAAAATTTTCACAAATAACTTGGTTGGATAACGTACCTTTAGCCTTAGGACTAGGCAACTTGAGTTAAAACTATAAACTATTTCAAAATCACATTGCTAAATCACCCTAAACCTATCTAATGCAAAACTAACACGCGTGTGTGAATATTCATGTAAGTAAAAAGTCATAAATTGATTCAAATCCCAACCCTTTGTGGCCAAATATTTCCTTTATTTACTCGTAAGATAAACACTGTCGAACTTTATTCTTTTCACTCTTTCCCAATGTGTGATTAGAGGTTGAATTTAAATAAATACTAATCTCCACCTTCTCTAGTTTGGTTCGATTTTACTAATTGCAACTCAACACATTAAAAAACGAGGATTCGCTTTATTTTTGATTGCTTAAACTTTTAAAAATCAACCAAGCTAATAATCTATTGTCAAAATCTTATTCTCTTAAAGTATTTGGAGTTTAATCATGGCATATATAGCAGTATTTTCTTATATATTTTTTTTTATTGCTTTTTCTTATCTTTTGTGTGAACTCCTCCCCATTAAGCTTTCTAAATGACCTTTGAAACGATCTTTCTACCATGACTCCCAAGTCAAATGACTATAGGACACCAGGTTTTTAAATACCATTGTAGGCTTAATCACTCGAGTCATAAACGCTACAAAGAGAAACTTCACAATAAGACCACATTATGAATTTTTTTGTGCAATGATTAGTGCAATACCCCTTGTTAAACACTTATTCTCAAAAATCGACCTCCAACTTAAAAATTTAACCTAATTTTCATCTTATTGGTTTCAAACAATCCACACAATTTAGCACACGTGGAATCTACATTTATCTCAACATCTCCCTATAACCGTTCAATCACTCCCAAACTATTCTAGAATTGGTTTAAGGGTGTATAATTTAGTGGTTGTTTGGAGCATCTAAGGACCACTATTTTTGTTTCAAACTATTCAAATTTTAAATCAATTTATCTTTCATGATACAAAACATAAATTTTGTGCCCAAAAATATCAAGTTTCACATTAATAGAAAATAACCTTGACATACAACTTTTTTCACAATTTATAGCCTTACACATAGTTCAAGCCCACAAAAACAATAATAAAGCTAAAAATAAAATATTTTTTTAGTTTTTTTGCACTTGAACAAGCACACAAAATAGTAAAAATAGATAAAAACTCGATATTTTTTCACCTCCAAACTTATAACAGACGTTGCATTCAATGTTTTAAAATATAACAAGTGATATACAAAAATTAAAGGTAAAGAAGAGAACTAAGTATTTCCTTGGTATAAATCTACAGGTGATGGATGGATGGACGGACATGAATGTCTTGGATCACTTACTATATATTATTCCTTGTCCAATATGCTCAGGTGTCATGTTCTTTCAATATAATTAGGATATTAATGATAACATGGAATACTTTATACTAAGTTCAAGAGAAATATGGGGATGATATCCTGTACTATTAAAAGTAATAAAAATTAGTAATCCTATATCTATAAAATAAAATAAAAGAAATGGAAGAAAATTGGATTGCCCCTCAATAAGTGCTTATTTATAGCCATTACCTTGACTTTGATGTTTTGGCTATTCATGGTGAATTGAAAAGAGCAACCTTGCATCGACTGCACTATAGTTGTTCTTATTTAATACATTTTGGAACCTTTAGATTATAAGATTTCCATTATTGTCCCACCCAATAATTTCACATTTTTCTTCCTCTTCTCACTGCTTCCCCAATGGTAGATCTTTTGACATTCTTCAATGTCAAGTAGCTACTTGGGTGAAGCATTCATTGTGAAATTTTATTGTTTTTCTTCCATCCTTAAAATTAATTCACTTTCTCAAAATCTGTTAATGCTCATAAAATTGCTAAAAATGATCTCTCAAAATTAATGGCATGCGTTGAGCATTTATATCAAGGATGACAAAATCAAAAGAAAAGAAATTATCTCCGATTTTGATTAGCATATCCTCTACCACTTTATAACGATGCATGAGTGTTGTGTCAACCAGCTGTAAAATTATTGATGCTGCTTTTAGATCATCCAATCCCAATTTCCTGTAGGTAGACAGTGACATCAGCTTAATACTTAGTTCAAAATCAATTAAAGCATTTAAGTTATGTGAATTTCTTATAGAGCTAGGTACAATGAAACTCCCTAGATCTTTTAGTGAATGAGGAAGCTCGTATGGTAAGATTGCACTGCACTCTTCAGTTAGAGCTACTGTTTCATTTACTAACAGCTTTCTTTTTTTTGGTCAATATATTTGGATATTTTAGAATAGCATCGATAAAAGGAATGTTGATGTGAAGTTGTCTGTGGATATCCAAGAACTTTTAAATTGCTTTTCCAACTAATTGTTCTATAACTTTTAAAGAAATGGGACTGGAGGTGCGTATTTATTGACAGAAATGGTTCCCTTAACTTATGGACTGTCTTACTGTTTTTCTTGGTTAACCATTGTTGAGTCTTCAAACTAAAACACTTATTCCTCGCCCGTAGTAGGTACCCGATTCTTCTCTATCACTTTCTTCTTCATTGTGATTTCTAGCAGCTAAGATCCACTTCATGTTGTGGTGGTCTAGACTTGTTCCTCTTTAGGCTGTCTTTGAAGCCATTGAGAAAATAAGATATACGATGTATAAACTCAAACGGGAATAGTAGGCTAGATTGATATTCCTCAGTAATGGCATGATTCATAGTTTCAACTGCAAATACATGTTTCCATGGGTTCTTTTCTATGTCGCTTGGTAGGGTACCTTGTGTTCTATTGGCCAATGTAGCTGCTAACTGTCCCACCTAATTTTCCAAATTTTGGATAGAGGCTTGCTAGTTCTGGATTGTAACCTCAATCTTGGTGATGCACTTAAAAAATAGATCCTCTAAAGACGACTCCTTCTCTTGTTGCTATGAAATTCTTTTGGGTTGCCCTGAATTTGATATTTATGTCCCCAATTATTAGCCCATGAGAAATTTGAATGATTACTCTAACTTGAATTATACATGTTGGAGTAAGGATTGTTCTATTACCTCTAAAAATTTTGTGCATGACTGAGCTTCTTAGGCTGATAAACATGCCTGGAGGCTAAAAGACATCTATCACACAGCCCCCGTAGACTGGTTCTGGTTGGTGCACCATCCTCTCATTCTAAGTCAATTTGTCCGGCTTCTTCATTAGTACTTCCAGGACGAGCTAGATAGGTGCTAATCCATATGACCTAAGGACAACTCTAAATAATGGATGAAGGAGTAAAAGTCCTCCCTAGAAGAAATTTACTAATAGCTGCACATCCCTATTTAGGAAAACAGGCTCGCTCATCAGGGAATGATGCTAGCAACTTTATAGTGTAGGGGATGCAGTACTTCTCCCTAGTATCTACTAGATCGATAACAATTACATTTGAAGAAATTTTGGGTACCCCACAACCTATGTCATAATCTAGATAACCTTCCCTAAAGGGCAAGTCTCTTTGACCTACCCTAATGGCATGAACAAAGTTGGCGGTGTTGGTTATGATTATTCACATCTCTGAAGCTACTGTCGTAATATCGGTATCCCCCATCAGAAGATAAATGAGCCATAAAAATCAAACTAAAAGAAATATGATGTTTGTTGAGAGATACTTACAAAATCAAAACATAAAACACAAGTCATTGAAGTACTTAAAGGTGGCCGAAGTTCAATGAGTTTAAACAAATCACAGAAATTTCGACAGCTTTTTGGAGTTTAATTTCCTTTTTTACCAAAGTAAAGAATGATTTCCATAAAACTATGGCCTTTTATAGGCGAGGGTCATTAATCTCAACCCTTGTATTTAGATCAGAACCATCTAATCGTTTATTTAAGATTCAATTTGAGCTACCCATAATATCTGACATTTCATATTTCACAATTTAGATTAGAATATCAAACTCACACATGCATGCGCATCTACTTCCTAGGAATTCACCTACAGCACACATCATTACTCATTAAATGCGGCGATGGTTGCATGTATGGAAAGTTGAACCATACCAGTTGTCTTTTCTTGAAAATGCACAATATAGCAAATCATTTAGTCACAATAATTGAGGACGCTTCATTTTCTCAACATTTTAAAAACATACAACTTCAAGAGTCAACACATTACAACCTCAGCAAATTGTGGAAGCAATCCACCTCAACTTCGATACAAATAGCTTTGGTAAATGGACTCAGTTGCTTCCAAAATTTCTTCTACATTAACAGCTCCAGCCAAAAGGCCCTCAGTTATCCCTTCACAATTTTATCCCTTTTAAAGCAGATAGCTTCGACAAAAAAGACATCAGTTGCTCTTAGAAAGTTCAACAATTTTAAGGTACATGGCCTCGGCAAAAACAATTTTTATGTAAATCTCAAGTATTAGAAAAATATTTATGCTTCAACTTGGTGGACTATTGTGTTGGGTAAATGGAACCCAATAGCCCAATAGGAGGAATCAAACATTGCGAGAAAAGGGTCACCCCAATCAAATAATATTTTCAAACAAAGTTCATGCATTATATAAATAATTATACTTGGATTTGGGGACTATTGTTACGCATCGTCATCGAGTCTCTTCTCCAAGAATACGTGGCAACCACACCATGTAGAGGCATTAGTCAAAAGGAAAGTCAAAGGTTGATCAGAGTCAACGTACCAAATCCTATCAACTTAATTAATTATGTACACTGACGCACTCCAAAGGGAGGCTCTTTTTCCCACAAACTCAATGCAACCTATGGCAAGTGAGTGATGGGATAGCTAAGATAGGACATCCCAGTAGGATGAATGAATCCATTTCTACTTCATCCAATGATCAAAACAACTATTGTTACACTATAAATATAGACCATACCTAATACAACTCTTTACACTTAAAGCTACCTTTTGTCTTCTCTCTTTTTATTTCATACTCTTGTTTGCTCGAGTTTAGATAATGTTTTTTAGTTGAATTGTAGGTGATTGATCGTTAATATACAACCATCCATAAGCATACGGCCAGTGTTCGATCATTTTTGTTTCGTGTCATAGAGCATTTCCCACGTTCATATATGATTACCTCTCTCAACCAAATGTCTAGTCAAAATGTGTTGAAATTTTTTTGCGTGGATGCGAGTGGATCCGGTGTCTATTGCACACATCACTCTAGTAGAAAATGAGGTCAATAGGTACCATGGCGGAGATTACATTGGGGCTACGAGAACAACTTTAGCTCCAGTTTAAGTCTAATTTCATGGGGAAACGTATTTTGGAATGGAGATCTTTTTGGGGAATGTATAGTTAAAAAATAAGGCAAGTTTTAGGTATATGTGTAAAATTGTATTATGTGAAAATGTATTATTGAAAATGAATTTTGGAAAATTGAATTTTGAGAAAAATAGGGCTCGAATAGGGGGTTTATAAAATTCGTGCATGTAACTCCAAGGTTTCAAGTATCGATTTTATAATAAATCCTCTATAGAGTCAATATATTGTGCATTCGTTGGCCGAATTGTGATGCTACATGATATTCGTCGTTTCATATTCATGCTAGACATGATTTTTTTCAAGTAATGGAAGCTTTGATTATGGTGTAGATGTCACGAAATGACAGTGGAATAGAAAATTATGAAAGGGTAACTTCAAAGGATCCTCTATGTCTTTTCTGAAATAGGTAAATAAATACGCTTTTTAATTTTGTCTTTTAATCATTTAGTTAAATTTAAAACGATTACATTTTATTGTTTTAATTTAGTTAAGTACATTATTTTATTCAATGCGTTTATTTTTCTGTATTTCTATTTAATATGCTTTCATCTCAATAAGGGGTTTTGTTAAAACTAACATTTTCAATTTAAAACGAACAAAAATGATTCTGAGTTACAACTAAAGAATATACACAAATAAATGTAAAGTTTAGCATTATACAATGCCAAATTTCATGCATTTTTAGCAATATAATGATTGTATATAATTTTCTATTTTTTAATGTCTTATAAATAATTAAATGCCAATTAATTTTAATTTGAAGCCATAGGCTTATAATTAAAAATTGATAAAGAATCTTTAGATTAAAGAAAAAATAATGGAACAATATAATTTAAAGAAATAATAATAGTAACACAAAGGTCCAGGAGTAAATAAAAAAAAATCCACGAAAATGTGCAAGCAAACTTGGTGGAAATAATAAACTAAAATGAGTTATAAAGAGAAAAAAGTCAATTAAACGTGTTTTGACAAATCGTCAATATTAAAAGGAGAAATAGAATAGTCTATAAGTTCTGTAGACTCGTATTACAATATTTTTCTTACTTGCTCAACTTCTTCTTTCAAACAATTCGAAATTTCACTGTACATCACAAGCAGTCGCAAATCATTTTCTTCTAATTTCTCTCCCTCAAAACTGATTATAGGATTTCTCACAAGGGGCACTGATTTCTCTAATAATGTGTACAAAATTCTTCTATTTACTATGCAACAACTCTTTGTTAAGCACAATTTTTATTTCTTATCCCCATTTTCCCCTTCTACATGTCATATTCAATTCCTCTACTGATTGCCTAATGTTAATGTGATTCTTTTTCTTAACTGAATTATACAATGTTCATCTATTGAGAGTGTTGGGACCTCTACTTTATACATATATCATTTCCAAACAATTTCTTATATTTTCAAATTTGAGTCAAATCCAACAATCTCGACATTGACTCAAATTTTCTTATCACAACACATATTCGCACAACTTTACTATTAGATGTCGTTATTTCTAGATCAATTGTCATGGTTCAATGCTGAAGATATGAACTAAATTCATATATTTATTGAACGTGACTCTACTAGCTAGTTATTTGACATCTTTCAACTCTTGATCTTCATTCTTCTTGTTACTAGCCACGAAATCTCTCATGATCACTTCTTATTCTCTCTCATTAGTAGAAGGATTTTTAGATGTATAATTTAGACTATTTATAAAAACAACAATTTTACCATTTAGAATGTTGGAAAATAATGGAAGGATGGAGAAGAAACAAAAGAAAATGGCGTAAGAATTGGAGCAACGAAATGAAGTAATCAGAAAATAATCAATAACAACTTCGAAGGCTTGAACATGGGATTGCTATTCTTAAATGTTATTTGCCCCTTCTCTGGGATTTATGAGATGTCTAAGGGCATTCCAACAAATAATTTAAAGGATTATAACAAACCTTGAGAAGAATTTCACCGAAGCACAAAGTAAAATTCTTCAAAACTTGAAAAACGCTGTAGAGAAAATGAATATGAATGAAGAATAAGGGTTTGATCTTCAATTGTGCAATTGGAATGATTCTCAAAATTGTTTTTCTCGTATCAATGCCTTGAACATTGATCTTCTATATATAGGACACGACCAAAAGTGTGAAATGGTGTCAAAAAACGAGTGAAAAGTCACCAAAATCAAAGCATAACGTTAAGAAATGGCCACCCAACGATCACTAAATTGTACCATGCGATTGCATGGTTCACTCATGCCGAGACCTTTTGGTCTCGACATATAGCCAAGCGGTCGCATGGCTCTCTTAATTTTATTTTATTTTATTTCATTCCATTGTTGGTTTTGAACAACCAATACCCAGTAATCCCTCACTTGTTCAAAATTAAAAGGTCTTATATTCAAAGTATACAATACTCATGCATAAGGATTAGATATCTTTCGATTTGAATCTAATCATAGTGTGATTCACACAATGTAATATCGAAATCAAAGGTAGCGTTCAGCTTTGAACCAGTTATTCATATGACAATACCGGTAAGAATACACACACGAGAATCACGTGTTCTCAAGTTCCTCATAACTCGTTTAGCACTATTATGGCCTTAGGTTTATCCTTTTCAACAAACTTTTAAAAGAGAAACTCCGACTCTCAATTGAGGCCACACCACCTCAAAATTTGTTTAGGTGAAGATCTTCCGGTTCCTTTGTTACTTTTAGTGGTACTTGTATTTTAGCACTGAATTTCATTAAGAGCTTAACGCTCAACCCCAATTTCAATAACAACCAACATTATTTTAACTATTTTAGGATCATTGCGGATTTGAATAATGCTATAATTATCTACATATCCAATGACTTGTTGTTACCCTTTGAACTCGTGGATTACTTTTTAAGTAATGATAAGGTTGCCATCATTGGTGGACCTTTTTTAGTGAAAAAGTTTCAACCCCAACCTACTCGAAATATATGCTACTAAATCTCTATTTAGAGATTTAGTCAAAGGATCTGCCAAATTCTTAATTGACCTTACATAATTTAGGGAAATTATTCCATCATTGATTAATTTCCTTATGTAGTTATGTCTAAAACTCATATGTCTAGTCTTTCCATTGTACACTTCATTGTATGCTTTTGCTAATATTGCTTGACATACACATGCAAGCATTGAAGAAATATTCTTCGATCCCAAAGGTCTCTCATAGAAGAGATCCTTGAGCCACTCAACCTCTTTCTTGATATCCGATAAGGTTACAAATTCATATTTCATGGTCGAGTGTCAGCACCTCCACCTAGAATTAACACCCATCCGAAGGTAGATTTACTTTCACCCGTACTAGATACCTAACTAGGATGGATAAATCCTTCCAATATTGTCAAAAATTTTGTATATTGTTGGCCTAAGTTCTTGGCCTTCTTTAAGTATCCAATAACTCTCCCAATGGCCTTCCAATGATCATTGTTTGTATTGCTAATAAACTTACTAAGTTTACTTATTGCATAGGCTATATCTGGTCTTGTGCATTGAACTGCGTACATAAAATTCCCTATAGTACTAGCATACTCCAATTGAGCAATTGTCCTTCCATCATTCTTTACAAATTTTAAACTTGGATCAATCGAGGTACTATACTCTTATATGTTCAAGTGTTTGAACTTGTTTATCACATTCTCAATATAATGTGATTGACTTAGGTGATAACCCCCACTAGTCTTTGTGACTTTGATACCTAAAATGGTATCCACCAGTCCAAAATCCTTCATCTTGAATGTGGAAATAAAAACTTCTTCATTTCTTCTACACCAACCATATGATTATTTATAATCAACATGTCGTCAGCATACAAGCATATAAATGTCACGTAATCACACTTTAAAATATAAACATCTATCTACGATATTATATTTAAACCCGAATGATATTATTGCTAAGTCAAACTTTTCATGCCATTTTTTAGGTGCCTGCTTCAAACCATATAATGATTTTACTAACTTGCATACCTTATGTTCATTTTCATGTAGAACAAACCCTTTAGTTGTTCCATATAGACCTTCTCATCGAGATCCTCATGTAAGAATGCCATCTTGACATCCATTTGATGAACGTGCAAGTCGTGTATTGAAGCTAAAGCGAATAATATCCTTATCGATGTTATTCTAGCTACCGGTGCATGTGTTAAAATAGTATATTCCTTCTTTTTATAGATAACCTTTGGCTACCAGTCTGGCCTTCGTCAACATTATATTTTCTCATAAACACCGATTTACATCCTATAGGTTTCGATTCGGGTGGTAAATCGACAAGTTTCCAAGTTTTATTAGAAATTATCGAATCTATTTCATCTTTAATTGCATCTTTGCAGAAGATGCTATCACAAGAAGCCATAGCTTTTTAATACATTTTAGGGTTGATTTTCACTTGTAGAGCAAAAGAAATTGTTCTTACAACATTCAACTCATTTCTCTCTACTAAATAAAAAGAGATAAGTTGAGAATCAATTTCATCCAACCCCAAAGACTTCTCAACTTTAGTTCTTTTGCTATTTTGTGGTTCACTAGACTCATCAATATCTTTAGAAGACATGTCATCACGTGTTCCACTTGAGCTAGGGATATTTTCAAGATTTTCCCTTGATTTATTATCTAAAGATAACGAATCTTCAAAAACTCTACATCGCTTGATTCGATAATTACATAGGTCTCCAAATTTAGTAATCTATAAGATTTGCTATTGTTAGCATATCCAACGAAGGCGCATTTAATGCCTCTTGGACCCAATTTGGTCCTATTAGGGCTCGTGTTCTTGCAATAAGCAAGACACCTCCGCACTTTGAAGTATTCAATGTTTGGTTTTCTTCCTTCTCCACAATTCATTAGGAGAAACCTTTGTATATTTTGAAGGAATCCTATTAAGTATCCAATATGCACTTAATAAACCTTCACCCCACAAATTAAACGACAACTTAGCATATATAAACATGGCATTAATCATTTCTACTAAAGTTCTATTTTTTCTTTTAACCAAACCATTTTGTTCGGGTGTCCTAGGGCAGAATATTGGTGAATTTTGCCACGTTGTTTACAAAATAAGTTAAAATCGCTGGAAAAATATTCACCACCTCTATCACTTCTTAAAGTTTTAATTTTCTTTCTTAGATAATTTTCAACTTCATTTTTATACAACTTAAACATGTCAAAACCCTCATGTTTATATTTCATCAAATAAATACGTATATCTAGAAAAGTCATCAATAAAGGTAATAAAATACCTCTTTGCACCTCTAGTTAACATGTCATTTAGTTCACATATAGCAGTATGGATTAATTCTAAGATACTAGAAGTTCTCTTAACATTCATATGGTTTTTTAGTATTTTTTAATTCTACACATGTCTTGCATTTATATTCCTTATTTTCATCATATGAAATCAAATCACATTTTTTCATACGTTTCATAGTATTTTTACCAATATGTCGTAATCTAGGATGCCTTAATGAAAATAAGTCAACAACATAAGCAAAATCAATTTTATTCATTTCCTCGTCAATGGTACAGAGTTTGACCAATCGTATCAAGTCTTGATTTGTGAGTTTGATTGTTGTCATTGTTGTCTTGCTCTCCATTGCACAAAAATGACATTTGAGAATGTTGGAAAATAGTGGAAGGATGGAGATGAAACAAAAGAAGATGTTGCAAGAATTGGAGCAACGAGATGAAGAAATCGGAAAATAATCAATAACAACTTTGAAGGCTTGAACACGGAATCGCTATCCTCAAACATTATTTCCCCCCTCTCCGGGATTTATGATATGCTTAAGGGTATTCCGACAAAATGATTTGAAAGATTATAACAAGCCTTGATATGAATTTCACCAAAGAACAAAGTAAAATTCTCCAAAACTTGAAGAACACTGTAGAGAAAATGAATATGAATGAAGAACAAGGGTTTAATCTTTAATTGTGCAATTGGAATGATTCTCAAAATTGTTTTCTCATATCAATGCCTGGAACATTAATCTTCTAAATATAGGCCACGACCAGCAGTGTGAAATGGTGTCAAAAAACGAGTGAAAAGTCATCAAAATTGAAACCATAACATTGAGAAACGGCCACCCAACAATCACTAAATTGTACCATGTGACCGCATGGTACAAATCCATGCGGTCACATGGTTTACTCATGCTGAGACCTTTTGGTCTCGGCATATAGCCATGCAGTCGCATGCCTCTCTTAATTTTTTTTTTTTTTTTTCATTCCATTGTTGGTGTTGAACAACCAATACACAGCATAGAATATGCAGAAAATATGTAAATTTGACTTCAATTATGGAAATGTATAGTAAATTTTAGCTTATATACACTCTTCCAACTTCAAATATACATTTTTTTTAATCTCAAATTCTTTCTGTATGGATCATTTGAAAATGCATAAAATTTCTTCTCTTTAGTCATATCCGGAATTAACGAATTCTCGTTGACTCTAGTTAAGCAAGAATAATCGAAATTATAATTAATTTGTACTGAAGGGTTCTAAATTTAGAACTTAACATCATTCAAAAATTTCATGAATTTAATATTTTAATTTTATAGTAACAGACACGATAGCCAAAACAAAATCACAGGAAGAATAAAAACAAACCACTGTAATTAATCCAAAAATAAACACAGATGAAAGTAAAAGGTTATAATTTATGAAAGAGACTTAATTCCCTAAAGTTGGGCCCAGCGGCATCATCCCTAGGAGGAGTGGAGCTAGTCTCACCCATTTGTAAATTCGTAGCCCGGTTCTTTTCCAGTTCCTTCATTCGGGCCATGATGTCCTGAATGTTTTGCTCCACCAAGCATCCCATTTCGGTTATGTCATTTAGAGGAACATTTTGCTGACTGGACAAACCAGCCATGCACTGGTGCATCAGAATTTCCATGTCTGTTATTCTGTTAATCCTCTGAAGCTTTTCGGCTTGTTTACGAGACTTCTGAACCCTTTGGATCGTATAGGATTCCTGGTTGAACAGTCTCTGGGTCTGTTCCACTTCAGGAAGTTCCCAAAATTTGGAAATAATTTGCTGAGCATCAAGCCGAGATGGCCAAACTGTTGGCTGAGGTCCATAGGCACCATAGATTATAATACAAGCCTGTATATTGCACAGGGTGCAAAGTTCGTTAATCTTGTTTACTATTCCCTTCTTTCTCTTTCTAAAAGATGCCCTTCTCTCTGCATCGTTGGCAATATACTCGAGCTTTATTTTACCCCTAGTCATGTTTAGGGATGATTTTCGGAGGGTGAAATGGTGTTGTATACAGTATTTTTAATTCCAGAAGATGTTATTTATAAATAAAGAATTTGGGATTATTGATAGAATAGCAATTGTTTACTTTCCTTTTTTAAATTGCAGCATTTAATTTTCATACAATAAGAAATAAAATCATATGGATAAACATTTTCTTGGCTTTTTTGGGAAGTGGCAACTGTCGTGTACAAGTGAAATAAAAAATTTGTCAATATGAGATTATCAATATTCCAATTTACTATGAAAAAAAAAAAGGTAAAAAATCCATTAACATTAAGTGCATAGAGATGGCTAAAATGGAAATTTAAAAAGTTTAATTTTTGTAGGCGATACATGTATCCAAAGTAATTTAAAATTATGAAAATACTTACACAAGAAAATTAGAAGAGTAATACAAAAAAAGGGTGTCCTTGACATTAACTTCATGCACCGACATCAATATTACATATACCTTCAAACATTTACAATATAATGAAATGAAAATAAATAAGTAATAATTTCATCATCCACATGTTTACAAAATCTCAATTCCTAGTTTTCAATCTACAATCACCTACAAATTAGATGTGAATTTGATGAACATGTTTCGAAAAAATGAGCAATATTGACTTAAATAACTTTGTTAATCCTTGTAGATGTGATCAATATCAAGCAATAATATTATGTTATTGTATGTTGTGCTCAAGACTTCAACAGTAAATATGAGTTATAGTGTAATTCACAATATACTTTATCAAAATAAAGATAAAAGGTCGTGAATTACCATGGTAACATATCCATTGCTCTACACAAAGAGAATTGTATAAATAATAGTAGATTTAAGGATGTTTTATTAATATGCTAGAACACTATGGAGAATCAGGTCGATACACATCTTAGGCTCTTATGATCATCAAATGGTACTAATACAAACTATTGGTTGCAAACCCTCAAACGCACATGATTTCATGAGAGTTTTTGGTGATTTGAAATTGGTTTCAGTAAAATCATCGCATAAGCCCTTGTTTACGAGACACGTAAGAAAACACATTAAAACATGCAATCAACAAATCATCTATTCCTGTATATGAATGTTAACTGGATCAAAAAATTGAAAGCACCATAGAAATGTTGAGGATTCCGTAGAAAAATGAAAGTTTAACATCATCTATGAAAATTCTCATATTTTCATTCAAAAGTCATTTAGAAGATGATAAGGCTATAATGTGAGTTTAAATAGCAAATGTATGAAGTAAAACCTAAACTTTCAAAAGACATAATTGTCGTCATATAACTGAAGTAATTGGAAACAAATAAAACCTAATAAATTACCAAAAATGATAAATCTATGACCAAAGTTTAAATAATTAAAATTGAAAAGACAAATAAAATCGTGCAAAAGTCCTCATTTTCCTATAATAATTAAAGTTGTTGAATATAAAATAAAAAATGAGAAAATCTCGAGAAAACATGATTTTCACCGATTCAACACCTACATTCCTCCTTCATTATCCATTTTCTAGGTGATATATATTAAATTGTCATAACATTAATCACATGTCATACCAGTACAATAAAATTGTTATTTCACAACAAAATATTTTATGATATGCAAAAAGTTATTGCAATAGATGATTTAGCACGGCATGTTTTTAAAGTTTGTCATAAATACTGTGACAAAAAAGTACTAAAAAAATGTAAGCCTACGTGAAAAATTGTGAAATATCAAAGTGTGACAAAAAATAAAGATGGTTGCAAAAAATATGATGGAAAGCATGGAGCCAATATATTGTTTGGTGGGAAACTTATGGCAATAAACTTTTATTTTTTGCAACAAAGTGTTTGTGATGCAATATGATATAGTGTTTGGGACAATGAATATTTTTGCCAAAAATCTAGGGATGAAAGAAAAAATTTGCAATACCTATATTTGTCATTACTCTAGCTTGTAGGGATGGTGATAAAGAAATCGTGACATTCACATTCTTCGCATATTTGTCTTATTATAAATAATATTTATCACAACTATATTTAACTATTTTTTTTTGTAATTAAATGAATCACAAAAAATTTCTAAAATTTAGAATTCAATCGTTATGATTGTATTTAGTTTTTGAGTGAATGGCCTTTCTTGATCGTTATGATCCAAAATTCTTACATTGATTTGGATCAAACAATTGAAAGCATCATAGAAATATTCAAGATCTCCTAGACCAATGGAAGTTCGGTAGCATCTATGAAATATCTCATATTTTCAATCAAAAGTCATGTAAAAATGGTAAAGCTGTAATGAGAGTTTAAATAACAAATGTACAAATTAAAACCTAAACTTTCAAAAGACCTAATTGTCCTTAAACAAATAAAGTAATTGGAATCACATAAAAATTAAGAAAATACCCAAAAAATGAAAAATCTATGACAAAGTTTTAAATATCTAAAATCGGAAAGAAAAATAAAAATTTTCAAAAGACCTAATTGCCTTTTCATAATTAAAGTTGTGGAATACAAAATAAAAACTAAGGAAACAACGGAGCAATCAAAAACTTGGCAACCCTCTCAAAATATTTTAAGATGGTTTGCCTTCTTTATGAATGGGCACGGGCCAATTCCATCTGCTTTGGAAGGGAACCAACCGAATCAAGTACCAATGAAATTTTTTAAAATGGAACAATTGGTTCCATATTTAATTATAGAACCGAATTGGATCCGAACCAACTGGTTCGGCTTTGGCCTAGTTTGATTCTTTACATTGAAAATATCAGATAAAATGTTCGCTAAGAAAAAATTCAAAAGATATTTCTGACACGATATTTTTAAAAAATATATAGAAGATTTACACATATAAATACAGTAATGATCTCCTAAGCACCGGTGATAAATTTATATTAAGAGCAAGTGATATGGCATACCATTTAATTAGTGAATCATTAAATTCATGGAACCTACCATTAACTTATTCAACAATTAAATGGTATGTCATGTCATCGGTACTTAACATAAGCTAAGCATCGGTACTTATAAGATTATTTCTGTGTGTGTCTGTGTCTATATATAAGTTACTATCATTAAGTAATCATCAACCTATAAAAATAGTATAAAACTCCAATAATTAAACAAACATGCCATTAAACAAGAATTTTCATTAAGTGTGCCTTGAAGTTGCAAATTCTCACTAAATTTGCTTTCATATTGCTAAGTTTCAAGTGAACAATATAAATATCTAAATCCCATATAATGATGAAAAACGTACTAGGATCTCAAATTCATTTATATCAATCCTCTTTAACTTTGAAATTTATAAATTTGACAACACGAATCAATTATGAAGATCAATATTCCTAATTTGTATAACAATCTCTCTCGAGTAGCATTAAACATATTCTTACACGTAACCCAATTATATTTATATGACGGATGTGAACATATAAAAATATATTAAAGATTTGTGAATACTTAAGATCATATAAAGTATAGTGATATATTTCTCTCTCTTAGATAACTCTATGATAATTGACACCATGTCTAGCTTATTTTCAGTTTTTCAAAGGTAAAATAAGTCACAAAGCTCATACAACTATTGCGCACATAATTGTAGAAAAAAATAAATTCATGTCAATCATTCAATAATTGAAAACATGTTTTGATTATCAAAACTAAATAAAATCAAGAGTTAAAAGTTCACGATACAAGGCTCATTGAAAACCTAGCAAAAAATAATTTAGCTTAGTATAATTTTGGAAATAAAAAATATAAAGTAAAAAAAAAAAAAACATTATTGAAATTTGACGGAACGTGTTTAATTCTCAAATCCTTGCACAAGTATTGAACAAGAAATTGGAATTATTTTCTTCAATGATGCCGCCGTCTTCCATCTCTTCCTCTTGCATGTGCGTCCTCATTTTATTTTTTTTTTTCTTTCCAATTTCCAGCTGCCAGTCTGCCCTATTCTCCTGACTTTTGCGTGTATCTCTCATTTTGGCTGCATTTTCTCTCTCTTGTAATTCACAACCAGTCGCCCTTTTAATTCTCTCCCCCAGCTTCCGATTTCTGTGTGTATATATAATCAATTCAGCCCTTGTGTTTAATCAAACTAGAAGTCCAAGTAATCATTGAATTTTGATTCCAAAGCAAGTCTAATTGAGGTCCATTTAATTACATTGCCTATTTAATGCAATTTTCTCTCCAAGGTTTCCTATTTCTCAAATAGTGCAATTTAGTTCGTCAATTGTGCAATTAATATCTATAACTAAAAACAAAAGAAAATTAACCCAAGTAAAATTTAATAATTTGACAACATAAAACTTTAGTAATATGACATAAAAAAATGCACAAAAATGCGCTTCTCAATATAAACCATTACATGTGCAAGGTTCAACACTTTCATCCTCATTTTCTGCATATTTTGGTAACAAGTCGAAAGTTGGTTCCCATAAGTATTTGTATTAGAGAAGGAAACCAAATCTCGTTTAGCTAGAAAGCCGTGCATACTCATGGTATAAACCATTGCATATGCGTGGTTTAACATTCTCATACTTGGTTTCTATAGATTTTTGGGTTGCACACACAACTTCATTATCCCATGTGCACGCATGGCTTTGGCAATTTTGGGATCTCGTTGAACTTCTTCTAATGTTAATTTGATCATTTTCATGCTATTTTAGTCCTTAATATTCTATTCAGATCCAATTGATCCTACGTAATCTTCAATCTTCATTTTGTCATTCGAATCAACTATTAAGTATTTGCAATTTGGTCCCCGAACTTTGGAAACATCGTTTTTGTTGATTTCTTGTTCTTTTCTTCTAATTTCACTTTCAATCATTGAGTTTTACCTAAAAAAACAATAAATATACGACATTAAGCTATAATTTATCAAAGGAATCCCAAATATCATAATTTAACTTCCTAGATAAGTGTAGAAATTACGTTTATCATGTAACTAGTGTTTGGGTTGGGTATCTATTTATTTGGAGTTTCGTAAAATTCTATATGATTTAAAAGTATTTATTATAAAAATATATAAATAGATTAAAGTAAAAATTGAAGAAATACAAGATGAAATAACTTTCTGTTTATGAAAGAAAATTACGTAACTAGCCTAGTATATCTCAACATTCAAATTAGGATTTTAAGCCTGGGGAGTGAATATTCTAAAGTGGGTTGGCGAGAAAAGCCTATAAGGATATTTTTAGAATTGTGTGCAAAAAATTTGAAGATGCGAAGGAACATCCATGCCAAAAATGGAGATGTAGGGTTATCTTTGAAAATGAGTTTTGGGAAAAATGAATTTTGAGAAAAATAGGGTTCAAATCGGGGCTAAATTAAACTGATACAAGTAACTCCAAGGTTTCAAGTATCAATTCTACATACATCCTCTATAGAGTCAATATATTATGCATTCTTTGGCTGAATTATGATGATGTACACAATATTCGTTTTTTTACTAGGTTGCAAGTGACTCCAAGTTGCAGTATCAATTTTATATACATCCTCCCTTTTTTTACAAGTTCATTGACCAAAATTCAACCATCTTAAAACATAGCAAGTAATCAAAGACATCTTTAAAAATACAGTGAGCAATCAAAGATATCTTTCAAAGTATAATATGTAATCAAAGACGCATTTATTACATGAAAATTTGCATGAGTTTGTGGACACCACTTGTGCATTCGTCTGCTATGTCACCAATTTTCGTTACCATTGTGAAATGAATGTCATGACAATGAGTAACGTCCAATATTTTGACAAGTTTAATGATAAAAGCTCTATATTTAAAACTTTAGTAAGCAGTTATAAATACCAATACAAGTTTAAAGATTAATGGGACTATTAACTTTGTTAATCATTGTAGATGTGATCAACATCATATAACAATAATTTAACGTAATTGTTCGTACGTCATTTGTGTTATGTTAAAGACTTCAACGGTAAATATGAGTTACAATATAAATTCATGAGATATTTTTTCAAAATAAAAATAAAAGTTCATGAAATAGCGTGATAACATATGATAACATATCCAAGATCACCCTCTACACAACATAAATTATTATAAGAAAATTGTATAAACAATGATAAATTTAAGGGCAATTTATTAATACGCTGGAACACTATGGACAATCAGGTCAATACACATCTCGAGGCTCTTATGGTCTTTGAATGGTACTAAAAAGAACTATTGACACACTACAACATTTTATACATTTTGTAACATTTCAATATAGTATTTTTGTGATCCTAGTAAATGAAAATGATTTTTTTTATCTAAACTTAATTTACTGGAATTAACTAAAATGCCTACTAAATTAAGCAGCCCAAATTGCTTATCTCCATATCTTTAGTGGGAATTACACGGTTCCAGGTGTTTGAAAATCGCATTGCAAACATCAAGTTGAGGAAGTTTTTTTATGCACAATTCAAGTTTTGATTTAATTATTAATGTTAGATATTTTCATTATCCTTTAATAATTAGTAGATATGTATAATAATTGATGGCGCGTTTACTTAATTATAATAATTCAAATTACAATTATTTTAACTATCATATTAATCCAATTCCTCACTCACTCTCTCTCTCTCTCTCTCTCTCTCTCTCTCTCTCTCTCTCTCTCTCCCGGATTTCACACAACACCTCCAAACCCTCTCTCTTTAGAACTCGTCCTTCACGACTCCATAAGATATCGACGTTCAGTTACTTTCCATTCTCACCATTTTCGAATTCATTTTGTTTAGCTTATCACTATATCATCAACGACATCCAATACACTGTTCGTAACAATTGAATTATAATGGAGAAATCAAAGTTTGCAGAAGGGGGTATTAATGTCGATGACACTACACAAAGAAGAAGCAAGAGGAAGTCTGAGGTGAGCCCCAAAAAAATCCTATCGAAAAAACACATAGTGTCTATGACCAAGCGGAAAAGGCAATCAAACAAGGTTATTTCCTTTTTTTGGTATTCCTTTATCACTTTAGCGAGATGTATGTATGCAAAAATGTTTCGGTTCAATTCAATTCGGTATTGGGTATGACCTAGGCTTTTGGGTATCAAGACTATGTAGTATAGAAATTCATTTGTATTTGTATTTTGACATCTAATATGTTGTATGATGTCAAATAATCTAAATGTGACCATGATAGACGATCTGTGACTTGAGCCGAATGTATATGTGACCTAAATGCATTACATTATGTATGTTCTAAGAATGAAGAGCCCTTATCTATGACCTTATTAATTTGATTGTACACTAACACACACATATCTGTGACCTAATTGCACATGAAGAAATTTATGCAATGTTGAAATTGTAACACACTGCTGTGATGTGATATAAATCAAATTATTGGTTTTTTGACAAGTTTTCTAGTTATTGGTTTGTTAGTGACAATGTGGTACGTGTGACCTTATTAATCTAAATGTAACCTTGTCGAATGCATAACATGATTTATGCATGTGACCTTATTAATCTAATTACACAGCAACATACAAATTTCTGTGACCTAAGTGTACATGTGTATGTATATGTGACCCGTTTGACAGAGTATGTGATCTCATTTTAATCTTTTGTATAACATATCATCTGCGTGCAATTTCACTATAAGTGTTTAACATTGTTTTAATCTAAATACCAACCTGGCAATTCATAATACTAGAAAACAAGTGGTTTCTGGGCAAAATTACAACTTCAGTCTATAAAAGTATCCTAAATACGATTCAAACAAGCTTAAGCCGACAACAGAAATGTATATTTATGGGAACCTATTTTGCCCATTTTCTAGATTGCTACAAAATCGTGATACAATCACAACTAATTCACTTCTTCTCTTTTAGGCAGGTTTATCATCCGAACAACAAAGAAATGTAGTTTTATATGGCTGGACAATATATTAGGTTTTCCATCTCTGAGTTTTATTTAGTCACAGGCTTGAGATGTGACTTTGGTGTCACATATGTGACATAAAAAACTATGACTTCGGCCTGAGAGGTTGTCTAGCATCTGTGACATAAATAAGTGTGACTTTGATGTCACATATGTGACCTATATTTTCAAATTTCAATTGATACCTCGTATATGTCTGACGCCATATCCTGCAATGTACATAGCTTACCAACAGCATGTGAATTAATTGGCACCGTGATAGATGGTTTATCTATCTTTGCCTCCGTAACATCAATGATTAATGGGTATTTAGCATGTTCGCGCTCCATATCTTTCAACATGATGTACGAAATCACATTGCTGCCATTCCTAATCCTGATTGGAGGCATATCTTCATTTAGTACATACTTTAACGAGATTGCTACCTTTGTAGGATCCAAATCGAACTCTTTCATAACCGTGTCCACAAGGTTTACATAACTGGAATTTCGATCTATCAATGCCAAAGAAGTTTGAGATCCATTCAATAGGCACACGTACAAGTATACCATTTCTGCAAATTTAATTTAATTTTATTAGTGGTCTTGTGATGAAAGTATATCACACAATTCGTATATGAACTCCTAAAATAGAAAGCAAGCACATTTTCCAACAAGTCAAAAATGAATAAATGGTTGAAACATAGGTTACAAGTCAGCTATTAAAATTCTCATACACAAAGAATGCGCATTAGTCACATATGCAGAGTGCACATAATATTCGGAGTGTTTACCTTCAGGTTACATTTATTGAAGAAGTCATTTACGAAAAAGATGAATGCTGAGCACACAAGTTACAAATCATCTAACACAATTCTTACACACAAAATATGTACATTAGTCTCATATACAGAGTGCAAGTAATATTTTGGAGTATTTACCTTCATGTCACATTTTTAAAGAAGTCAATTACGAAGAATATGAATGTCACCATGGTTGAGACAAATGTCACAAATCATTTGTCACAAGTCTCATGTGTTGCCCTCATATTACATTACACAGTACGCGCATTTGTCACATATACAAAGATCATTTAATATGTGGATTAAATTTTTCGTGACACGTATCGCATGGTTTATGCTGATTAGAGCATTAACCTTATGACCGACAAAATTGAACACTTACCTATATTCTATTTGTCAGCGATGATCAGCACTTCTATAACTAGCATTGGATTCTTCTGCTACAAATGTGATTGTATTAATCATTTTCATGATCATAGTATGAAACTGAATGATTACCTTTATTGTTTTCTCTCGCAATTGTGTTTGATTTATCGAAATGATTCGAAATACTGTGTCGCGAAATTTCATTGTGGTGAAATTGTTCAATTTGTAATCGAAACCAATGGATACTGTTGCTTGCTTTGTTCTCTTCAACGGTTGAATTAGGTTTTTCACCAGCTGTGGAGGTCAATATGAACGGCCAAGGAACTGACGACGTCATTGGAGGGTCCACTTTGATGATCATTTGGCCGTTGAAGTTCTTAACTGAGCCCATAAAATCAGCAGCGATTTTTCTTATTTTCCTCCTAATCCCATCTTATGAAATTAGATTTTATCCTCTTTTAACTATTCATAGGTTTGATATTGCATATGTATTGGCTTTGGTTATCTGGATTCGATTTTTGTTTATTGTTTTGTATGAAAATGTGTTTTCTTGTTTCTTTATTATTCTCTATTCATATTGAAAACTGTATTGAAGTTGAGGACAACAAGAATCAAAAAATGGATTTCTTGTTAAATGATTGACAAACCTTCTTTTGTATTAGATCTTGGAGCATGGATGTTCAGTGGATCAATTTCTATTTTTGGCAGGGGAAAATGTATCATAGTTTTAAATTGTTTCTTTGAAAGTATCCTTCCAATGGTTTAGTATTATGTTTTATACATGACGAATTTCCCTATTAAATGAGGCTTACAGTTCGATGATAATTACAATGGACAAGAATTCAATATGTTCTAAGGTGGTACAGGGGTTCAATTTCCGCAATAGCAAAAATATGTTGATGGGAATTTCTTCTTATGTTTCATAGCCACGAAACATGATGCATTCTTGTGGAGGCCTACTTTTGATATAACTTGCATTGAAGAATGTGTTGGTACCACAATTGTATTGCCATCTGAAAAAATTGTAACAAAGTAAGTAACATAGACAATAAGGTCGAATTTTGTATGCTAATATCTTCAGTCACTAATTAGAATTTTAGCTTTTTGTCTTTACATTATTTTTACAATCTATTAATTTGTTTCACTTTGTTAATTCTCAATTTAAATGTATAATTGGTTTGACGGATGTCTACTCCAAACAAGTTGCTAGAATTCAAGAAATTTTCTTTGGGAAAATTAGAATGAGATTATTCTAATTTAATTTTGTTTATTGCATTTTCAAGTATATATTGCTATTAGCATTTGATGTGAAGACGGCACATATATACTTGCATCTTCAAGTATATATTGCTATTAGCTACAATTATGTGTTTTTACAAGACTATATTATGAATGTTTTAAAATTTATTATTGGTCTGCTCATTGTGGTAACACCCCCAAAATTGAATACCTAATTTTAAATATATTATCATTTACATTCTTTTAAAAATCATAAATGCAGAAGCGATTAAATTTTTCTTTAACATTAAAAAAAAATTGTATTTAATAAAATATAAGACGATTAAATTAAAACTTAAATTTATTTCAAAGTGAAATCAAATCTAAACTATATTGGTATTGAGTCTGTGACACCACAAGCCGTCATCTTGAATCATCCTGCCTTCATCATCTAAAAATGGGAAGGGATAATGTGTGACGAGCTAACGCTCAGTAAGCAAAACCCATGATCATGATGCATGCTGATGATATACACATGCATTACTTCAAAATGAAGGGCATTTCTCAATATGTATCCCCACTCTTTCATTTCTTTAAAAACATTAATGTCGTGAGCTCACTTGATGTTTCACCTATAGCCAATCAGAATATAGTGGGCCATGTTATTTGGGACCCAATCAAATTCTACTGATAGTACCACAAAGTGGTTAGCATTAACATTGAACATTCATCATTGAACATTGGTCAGATGCACCTATCCCCCACACCCCATTTCTCACTCACACCTTTTATGGCATAAACATACATCGCGTAACAAAAATATTCGGGATACATATCTTTAAAATTCGCTGAGTCATGACATTTGGAAATGTTTTATTCGCTGAAACTTCATGTATGCTTATGGATGCATTGACTTGCATGAGCATGCATGAAACATTCATGACATAGAATGTAATAATTAAATATCATGTTCACAAAATAGCAAATTTATGTAACAGATTTATACATTTAGTAATATCACTTGTCATGAAGAACAAAGGGAAGGTTTACTTGGAATCCTTAACAATTTTATTTTTAAGTGAGCTGTAGAGATGTCCTTAGGCCCCCATGAAGTCTACATGCCAATAATCCTCGGTTATTATCATACGTTTAAAATTAAAGGCAAAGTCAAAATGCATAATGCAATAATATGAACTCATAAGGTACTTAATCCAATAAATTATGCGAATTAAGAATATTAACAGTTGGAAATAGACTTTTAATGAAGAAACAAAGTGCCTTTTTTGTTTTCTTTTCTCAATTGATAAGGCAATTAACTTCTAAATTTCATAACCCAAGCTAAGAAAAAACTGAAAATTGGGTGCAAAGAAATAATAAAATTATCGAAAAATGCAATTCATGATTTTCGGTCAAAGAGAATGCTCACAAATAAACAACACTTTGTTTATATTCTCATATGAATAAAACTTTCACTCATTTAACCATTCATTTGAAGAATAAATGTATAGATTTTAATTACTCGAAACCCAAGAAGCCAATAGAAAATAAATTGAATTGATACTTATGGATTTGCTCTAATCATTAAATTATATGTTGGGGTGGGTTAAATATACACATGTACACACTGCACATACGTGTGCTTGACATAAACTGAATCGTTAATTAATTCAATGATTCAGACATAATTTGTAAAGACATCAAGATAATTTGACTATAAGATGATAACAAAATAAAATTGAAAATCATAGTACCTCATGTGTTAAAATCTCCAGCCAAAGAAGATAAAGTGTGTGTGTGTGTGTATATATATATATATATATAGTCAATTAAGTTAAATAAAATTTAATTAGATGAAAACATAAAATGAAATTACCTATACTTCATAGCTTGGTTCATAATTATTTAATTTAAATTGATAGGCACATCGAATGTTTTTAGTGTTCAACACACATTCCATTGTAAAAATTTAATCAGGACAAATATAATTATCATAATTAAATTGTAAATGTAGCATTAATGCAATTAATCTAGAAGACATGATATTCACTATGTATAAGAGTGTGAAGTTACAAAATCCTACCCCTAAAAATAAATTTCATCCTCAAAATTAGAAATATCAAATAATTAATGGTTCTTGGCATGGATCGTGTCATCTAGCTCCTATGTTTCTTCCACTATTCAGTTTCTCCAAAATAAGTTAACTATTGTTATACACTAAATTTCAAGCCATTGTCAACTCTATCTAAGATTTTGATGCATAGCAAGTGGAGTGGTCCTTGGTTACTCACGACTCAAGTGTCCCAAAATATTAACACAAAGTTATATAAACATCCTAATTATATAAAACTTGATCGTATAGTATATGGAATGTTAACAAGGACAAAAAGTAGCAAATAAATTTAAATTCATTGTCGGCATAAAAATTTAGTACAAGACGAACTGATTATTTATTTATTTACGTATTTATAAAATTTTCACAACATAGTGTAGTGCAATAAACTTTTTCATAATATTTCACAAGTAGTCTTTTATGAACTTTGATAATCAAATTTTTTTTTTAAAATAAAATAAAATCTACATTATGAACTTCTATGCACAAAAAATTCTTACTCTAAGTACATACGTTAATTATGTAAGCAATTTAATATTAAATGAAAAGCATAAATTCATTTGTACACCTTGTAGATATGTAAGACTATTATACATATATTATTCAAAAATTCAATATTTAACTGGATATAGCAAAGGTTGTCTAAACTTTGAAAAACATGTTCTTGGGACATATAATATCAGATCCTAAATAAGTAAAATAATACAACAAAAAGAAAAAATATATATATTTTTCATTTTATCCTTCCATAGTATTTTTGAAATTATTATTTTATTATACTTAGATTATATATATTTTCTTTCTCTTTATTTTGTCAAGATATACTTTTTCATACTTTTGACTGAGATTTTATCGATTTAAAAATTTTAATTACTAATATTTTGATAAAACTTAAAATATAAAAATACGATTTTTTTTTTCAAATATAATTGACAAATAAATAAAATATAAACATAAATACATGTTTTTGTAAACCTAATTTAAAATTCATTATAATTAATTTATATATATATATATATATATATATTATGATTTAGTGCTCATGTGAAAGTGATTTTTTGAAAAACACTTTTCTTCACTATTTTTCAAACACATTGTACAAAACAGTTGTTTCTCACGTTTCTTGTAATTTTCTCCTACCTGCAACCACACTTCTCCCAAAAAATAAATAAATAAATAAATAATAAAAAAATATATATATATATATATATATATCACTTTTCAAAAAAATCAGTCTCACATAAGTACATAATAATATTTTTCGATACTATTTGTTTATTTATTTATATTTTTGACATTTGTACTATATTAAAGCAATATCATCGTATAGGGACACGGGGATAGAGGTATGTTTGTTCGACTAAGGTTTACCGGTGATGTTTGTTCCATCCCTGTAGAGGAGGAAAGGTGTCGACATTTAGCGTAGAATTAAATTGCGGATACATTGGTCGGACAGAAACCGGATAAGGAGTTGAAAAGATAATCTACCTGCTTCCACCATCGTAAATAGAGTTCCGCCTGTTGCCATAAAAGTTCAAATCTTAGATTTCTTTTTATTTCCATTTTTAGTAAATATTTTAGATTGCTTATTTTTTAAAATGGAAAATTCAATGTTCACAAAAATATCATTAAGATGAAATATCCGTAAGAAAATAAGATATAATTACCCTATTTGAATATTGGTATTAATCAATTCGATTCAGGTTGATGGCTCAAGCGTCAAAGAGCAAAAATCCAATGCAAATTATTACACGAATAATAGTAAAATAAAACAACCTAAAAAATGGAAAAGATGCTTTATCCACTAGAAGTATCCTAATTCAAATAGAATTGTGAAAACACGCTTATACGCTCTTCAACTTGTATGTAAAGATCTTTTCCAACCCATAAATGTAGAAATTTTTTTGTAAATTATTTGTGGCCCACAAGCTCAATATAAAGATAAATTAATTAAAGTTTAAAATGTAGGTTAATAACTGTCTAGATAACTTCCCATTTGGTTATTGGAGAGAAGTTATTACAGAAGAAAACTACCCACTTTCATAATTGATGGAAGATGTAGTGGTTGTCTTTATATATATGCCAAAGGGTCAATAGCCAAACCCGTACAAAATCTCTGCAGAATTTTGTTTCTAAAATTGAAAATCCCATGTTTGTTTCCATCAAGTTGAAATGGTTATAAAGTGTGTTTCGACTAGAAGACCTTCAGTGCTTTAAGGATTCATTCTTACTGCAGATTTTCAATTGAATCTTGGATAAAATGACTAGTTGTATGAATTGTAATTTTTACATGTGATATTAAAGTCATCCTTCATGCTTGTTATTTAGATCTTCTTGTTTAAATATACTGACAAAAACCTCATATAAATGCATATAGAATATTTGAATACAATAACTGTTAAAATATAAATTTATGGGATATTTTATGTTTCTAAGTGATGCAGTTATATTTTAATAGCGTAAATTGTAGTGGATCTGATTTTCGGTTTGATTTGCCACATTTTTCATTTTTCACAAAAATGGCATGTTTAATTGCAACATTTTTTATGCAATTCCATTTCCATCTCCCCTCCCACCCCCACCCCCCACCCCAATACACATGTGCATTTTCTATGAATTGGTGGAAAACCAATTCTCACCGTGAGAACTGGATTTCTAGCTTTATTTTTTTATTTTATTTTTAGCAGTGAGAACAAATTTTATTCACAATTATAAAAAATTGTTTCCCTTTAATTGACAATTTTTATGAAAAACAAAGTCAATCGAACAGCAAAATATCTAAAATTTCAATATTTTTTAGGTGAAAAATTATACCAATCAAACACATTTAATTTACAATTCCCAAAAAAATAAATTTTAGGCTATTCAATTCCCTTTAATTCATTTTCTTTACACTCAAATTTCATTCTTGTAATTAAACGGACCCTTAAATGCTTTCTTCAATGCAATTCGTTGGATTTAATGATTAATTTACTAAGTGAGACTTAAAATGCATATGGATTATGTGCCGTATTTATTCATTCCTTTACACGTCATCTCTTGAAGCACGGATTTGAATTGATGTATATTGAGATATTTACTAACTGTTTCTATTAAGGAGTTGTTAATAGATACACAGGTATATATACACTTAATTTATATATGTGTGGGGAGATAAAAGTCAACAATTTATTCCTTTTCTTTCCTGTCATGCAGAATAAATGTGAGGTATACATGTTTGGGTCGCATTATGTGATTGATTAAAGATCAATAGATAAAGATGCAAATTGAGTAGTAAAAATTCTTTATTCTATAGCATGATATAAGTGTGCCATAAATCAATTATATGCCAATTACAGTGAACTTTATGTGGTGATAACTTTTTGAACTGGAAGGAGAAAATTCTCCTTACTTTGGGGTTGCATGAATCTTAACACAGTGCTCCATGTAGATGAACCACTTATCCCTATGAAATCAAGTACGTTAGAGGAGCGATCAATGTATGAATCGTGGGAAAAATCCAATCGCTTGAGCTTGAGTTTTATGACGACTCGTGTCAGAAAAAAGCAAGGGATCAATCGCTCAATGTGATAAGGCCATGGATTTCATAAAGGCTATTGAAGAGCAGTATGTAAGTTCTAAAAAATTGTTAACTAGCACCTTAATGAAAAGGCTTTCAGACATGAAGGGTGTGCATAAGCACATAATGGAAATGAGAGACATTGCTGCTTGTCTTAAATCCTTGGAAATAGAGATTTTCGAGTCATTCCTTATTAATGTCATTTTGAACTATCTTCCTATGGTGTATAGTCCATTTAAAATATTGTATAACACAAATAAGGAAAAGTGGACTGTGAATGAACTCCTAAAAATGTGTGTTCAAGAGGAAGAGAGATTAAAGCATGAAAGGTTGGAAACTCCTCATATGACAACTCATGATAAAGAAAATGAGAAAAATGGTAAATACTGTCTTAAAATGAAGAACAAGATGCCAATGAAGCAAAATGACAATAAGGATATCTGTTTCTTTTGCAAGAAGAAAAGGCAAATGAAGAATGACCATTTCAAGTATAAGAAACGTCTTGAAAATAAAGGTACTCTTATCTCTTTAATGTGTCATGAATCTCTTTTGGTTAATGTTCCAAACAACACGTGGTAGATTGATTCGCGTACTACAATTCCCATTTCCATTACTATGCAAGGCGTTTTGGACCTAAGGTAACCATGACCAAATGAACAAAGAGTCTATTTTGGTAACCAATTGAGTTCAACTATTGATGGGTGAAAATCTTATGATTAGTTTTAGATTATGGTTTTCATTTAGAACTTAAAAACGCATTTTATGCTCCAAACTTTTCTCGTAATTTAGTTTCTATTTCAAAACTAGCATATTTGAATTTCAAGTTTGTATCAGAAAACGAAGCTTTATCTTATTTCACTACTTAGCTATTGTTGGACATGGTGTTTTGGTTGATAATTTACATAAATTTGTTTGGGATTCCAATTATGGGTGTAACTTATCCAGGTTACATGGTAACAGTATTGGCAATAAGCGTTGTATTGTTAAAGAAAACTCCTCTAATTTATGACACAAGGGATTGTGACATATCTCAATAGAGAGACTTAAAAAATAAGTTAATGCCAAATTTTTACCAACTCTTAACTTTACTAACTTTGGGACTGGTATTGGCTGTATAAAGGGAAAGAACATACAAACAAGACCACTAAAGGTGCCAAAAGAAGTTCAACATTCTTGAGATTATTCACACAGATATTTGTGAACCTTTTCATACTCCTTGTTTAAATGATAGGAGATATTTTGTCTTTTTAATAAATGACCATTCAAGATATATGTATCTATATCTTCTACATCGCAAGGATGAGACACTAGATGCTTTCAAGATTTATAAAGTAGGAGTAAACAAACAGAAAGAAAGAAAAATCAAAATTATAAAGGTCAAACAAGGGTGGTAAATATTATTGATGATACACAGAAAGGAAACAAATGCCATGTTCGTTTGCTAAGGTTTTAGCAAAATGAGGTTCATAGCACAATATACGATGCCAGGCACACCGCAACAAAATGGTGTAGCTGAAAGAAGATATAGGAACTTAATGGATAGAGTTAGGGCTATGATGAGCAATTCAAGTCTCTTTTTGCCTCTATGGAGTGAAGCCTGAAAAACTACTATGTATATTTTAAATAGAGTTCCATCTATATCAGTTCATAAAATACCATTTGAAATTTAGAACAGATTGAAACCTAGTTTGAAACACGTATACATCTAGGGTTGTCCAGTTGAAGTGAGGGTTTACAATCCTCACATAAAGAAATTGAACACGAGGATAGTAAGTGGATTTTTCCTAGGCTACCCAGTAAACTCAAAGGGCTACATATTCTATTGTCCTTCATACACTTCAAGGATTGTCGAAGCTAGAAATGCAAAATTTCTAGAGGATCATGAAGTGAGTAGGAGTAAGTTTCCTTCGTATATTGATTATCAAGAAATAAACAATTATATTGGGTCAACTTCCAATCGAGGCATATTGATTCCTTTCGAAAGAAAGAACTCAATTACAACTGAAAATGAACTAACTCAAGACAACTATTATTGCACGAGGAAAACACAGAACAAGAATTTGCACTCGATGTAGAACCTTTTATTACTCAAAATATGCAAAATCAAAATGAGATGGTACGTATAAAGAGATCCTCAAAAGTAAGAAAACCAGCAATTTCTAGCGATTATGTTGTATATTTGCAATAGTTCGATGCATGTACTGGACTTGACAATGATCCTAGCCCGTTCTCACAAATGTTGAAAGGAAAATCTCAAGTTTTTGATATGATGCCATGAAGGAAGAAATGTAGTCTATGGCTAAAAATCAAATTTGGAATCTCGTTGAATGTAAATGAGTCTATAAGACCAAAAAAAATACATGTGGCACTATAGAACAATATAAAGCCAGACTTGTAGCCAAGGGTTTCACTCAAACGGAAGGCATTCATTACCATTAAAGAATTTCTCCGACTTCTAAGAAAGATTTGTTTAGAATTATAATGACTTTAGTAACTCATTTTGATCTAAAGCTACATCAGATGGACTTGAAAATAACATTCTTGAATGAGAATCTTGAAGAGGAAGTATACATGAAACAACCCGAATGATTTACCAGTGATGAAGGTAATCACATGGTTTACAAATTAAGAAAATCTATATATAGGCTAAAATAGGCTTCCTTCCAATGGTATTTTAAGTTTCATAATGTTGTTACTTCATATGGTTTTATAGAAACTATCATTGACCAATACATATATTTTAAATTAAGTGGGAGCAAATACATTTTTCTAGCCCGATATATAGATGACATTTTACTTGCAAGCAATGATTTGGGATTGCTACATGATATAAAAATTTTCTTAGCAGAAACTTTGAAATGAAGGATACAAGTAAAGCCTATTACGTCATTGGCATAGAGATTCATAGACTATCTACATTGAAAAAGTTTTGGAAAGATTTAGTATGAATGATTGTGTATCAAGTATAGTACCCATTGTTAAAGGTGATAGATTTAGTCAGAACAGTGTGCATTAAATGAATTCGAAAGAAAGCACATGGCTTCAAACCCTATGCTTCCACTGTTGGCAATTTGATGTATGCACAAGTTTGTACTAGACCCGATATTACATTTGCAGTTGGTGTACTAGGCATATATCAAAGTTATCTAGGTATAGAACATTGGAAAGCTCCAAGAAAGTGATATTGTTGGATATACTAATTTAGATTTTGTTGGACGTATAGACACAATGAAGTTTACTTCATAATACATTTTTCTTCTAGCTAGAGGAGCTATACCTTGAAAAAATAGCAAGCAGACTATAATTGCATTGTCTATCATGGAAGCAAATTTCATTGGTTGCTATGAAGTTACAACACAGGTATTACGGTTGAGAAATTTTGTCAAAAACATAGGAATTGTCAATAATATAGAGACTCCTTTGAAAATTTATTGCGATAATTTGAGTGTAATTTTCTTTTCAAGAAATAACAAAAGTGAAAATCGAAGCAAACATATCGACATCAAGTATTTGGTTGTCAGAGATCAAATAAAGAAAAATAAAATGACCATTGAGCATATCAAGATATATCTTATGATTGCAAATCCCAAGACTAAGGGCTTGCCGGCTAAAGTTTATAAAGCTCATGTTGAGAATATGGAACTTGTGTGCTCATTATGATACTATCATGTTTGATTTTAAGATTGTTCTTCCTATATTTGAAACAATGTTATTAGTACGCTTAAAATTTGTAATTTAGATATCCATTGTGGTTATTAAAGTTTGGACCCTAAATGACATACAAGAAGTTCATTCATAAATTAAATTACTTTTTAGAGGTCATCAACTTGTAATACATGGAAGGAAATGTTTGATTACTAAAACTGGACCGCTATGATTCAAGTATTGTAAACTCCTATTTGGGTAGGTTATTGGTAGTTTCAGTACATGGTTATATTAAATACCCACTTAAAGTTAACCTTTGAACATGTGGACCGAGTACGAGAATTTAAACTATTTGTGGCCCACATGCTCAATATAAAGTTAAATTAATTAAAGTTCAAATTGTAGGTTAATAACTGCCTAGATAACTTCCTATTTGGGTGTTGGAAGGATGTTATTGCAGAAAAAAGCACCCACTTTCAAGATAGATGGAAGTTGTAGGGTTATTTTTATATACATGCCAAAGGGTCCCTAGCCAAACTCGTACAAAATCTCTGTAGAATTTTCTCTCTAAAATTGTAAGTCTTGTGTTTGTTTCATCATGTTGAAGGGGTTTTAAAGTGGGTATTGGCTGGAAGACTTTTGGTTCTTTAAGGACTCATTTCTACCGCAAATTTCAATTAAATCTTGGATAACATGGCTAGAGCTATGAATTTTAATTTCTTACATTTTTCCCTAAATTTGTATGTTGTTTTTGTGCTGCGTGAATGACGATGAGAGACAATAGGCCCGTTGAAGGCATTGCACCACCAATGGCTGCATCGTCATTGAATGAAAACTAACCGAGGGTTTTCACGAATCATTACCTCCACTACGCGGCAAGTTCAATGACACAGCCCCACCGACGTCATCCTGCACCTCCATCTCCTTAATATCGACCAACATATGATCGTCCAAGTTTTCCTCCATTCTTACACCCTCCATTGAAGCAAGTACTTTGCCGCCCTCCTTTTTAATCGCTAGAAGCACCAAAACCAAACATCATCAGGAAAGTCCCCAAAATCTAATGCAATCTCAATGTTACAAACACATTTTATTCCATCGACGACAACCTCAAGGTAATTCAACTCCTTTACAGTGATGATTTGTCGACATCAAAAAACAGTGTTTCCACTGCGATGTTCTTGCTTCAAGTCACTATTAAATTAATCTTTTAAAGATTGCATTAAAAGATATGCTATATTCCTTGAGGGGGTGCCATGGCCTGAAGATAAAGAATTAGAAGTATTAAAATTGATCACTCTTTAAGTTTTGAAAAGTGTAAAGAGCTCATCGCCAGGGTTTCCCCTACAAAAAGAAACTCATTGAAATGTGATAAGTGCAATTTGTGCACTTATTAGGCTACATTATTGAACTTTTAAGTCGTCAAATTATTAATTCCTATTTAATTTATGTTAATTTTCTTTTCTTCTTTTAGTGATTGACTCGTTTGAAGCACTCAGAAAAGAAAGAAGGATGAAAGTGAATGAAATCGGGAATTTCGGGGATCAAAGTCGCACTTTGAAAATTGAAAGACATGAATTGAACTAAAGAAAATGTTGGTTGTACAATTAATTGGATTTAAGGGCTAGAATGCACATTCTAAAATATTGTTGGACATGTGTGCAAATTACAATTTAATATGGCAGAAAGAATTTGATATCAAAATGGCCTTTGACAATTAGACTTTTAACTGGGTCTCAAATTGAATTGGGTTTGGATTTCATTATATTGGAAAGACTAAAATCCCAATTGGACTACAAGTACTAGAGGCTGAATTTATATGTAGTGGAAATTACATCCATACCTACTTTTCAAAATCAATATTCTAAAATCATAGGCAAGGTTTTACTATTCAAAAATTAGATGTTTTTAATATTAAATATTATAATAAATATTTATTTCAACCCTAATTTATTTTCATTTCTCTTTCTCTCTCTCTCCATCCATTCGCCTACCGCCCCTCTCTCTTCCTCTTTTATTTTCAGACTTTGGCAGTCGGCGATAGAGCTGCTCCAGCCAACATCGCAAGCACCCCATCACCAGACAAGCCGTCGATGGCTCAATTGGTGTAGCGATGAGCGCAAAGGTGCTGCGGTAACACCCATTTCCACTGCGCGCAGAGATCTCTACCGGTTCAGCCCATTGGTGCTGCGGCGACGTCGCTGTTGAACTGCTGTTTGTCGTGAATTTGAGGAGGTCGTGGTGGTTGTTGTTCACAAGGCGGTGGTAGTGATGAAGTGGCGGTGATAGCAGCATCGAATTTGGGGAATTTTTTGTGAATGTGGTGTGGTTGAGATAATGCTTGTGATTTTTGTTGGTGCCATGGTTGGTGTGGTGCTGTACGATGGCGGTGTTGGGAAACGGGAGGTGTGGTGGTGGTGTTGTGCGGTGCGGTGGCGGGATTGGGAAATAGGAGGTTATGGTTTTGAGGTGGTGGTGCAGGGTGCGTGGAGGGTAGGGTGCAGTGGTGAAGAGTTTTTTCTCCAATTTGGGTGCGATTGTGATAGTTACCTTTGTGCTAGGTGGTGTTGGAGTTTCTGATAGCTTTTGTTGGTGGCGTGGGCGGAGATGATGCCCGTCGAGGTGGATTTGGCAATGGTGATCGTAGTCGTGTCGGTGATTGTGGTTACAAGTGTTGGTCACAGATTATTTGGTTGACTGTGACCGTTAAATTGGTTAATCTATGACCAATAAATAATATGTGACCAATAAAAAAGATAAATTGCGACCAAAGGAATAATATATGATCTAAAAATTAATAATATGTGACTGTCTAATAAGTTATAATCTATAATATTTGTGATTTGTGACCTACAAATTTTTTTATTCGTGACCAAAAAATAATATGTGACCTATAAATTTTCTGATTTGTGATCGAAAAATAAGTTGGGACCAATAATTTGATAAATTGTGACTAAAAATTAATCTGTGACTAATTAATTTTTTTATTTATGACCGATGAACAAACTGTGACCAAAAAATAATATGTGACTTATAATATTTGTAATCTACGACTTATGTGACCAACAAACAAATCGTGACCTACAAAATTTTTAAATTGTGACCTTAAAAAATCTTCATTTGCGATCGAAAAATAATTTGTTACTTATAAAATTTTTGATTCGTGATCGAAAAATAATATGTGACTTATAATATTTGTAATCTACGACTTATGTGACCAACAAACAAATCGTGACCTACAAAATTTTTAAATTGTGACCTTAAAAAATCTTCATTTGCGATCGAAAAATAATTTGTTACTTATAAAATTTTTGATTTGTGACCAATAAATTGATATGTGTGACTAAAAATTAATTCATCACTAAAATTAATAAGTAATACGTACCTAAAAATTGTGTTTGTGACTTATAATTTATTGAGTTGTGACCGAAAAATTAATTTGTGACCTATAAAATTTTTGATTCGTGATCGAAAAATAATATGTGACCTATGAAATTTTTAATTTGTGACCGAAAAATAAGTTGTGACCAATAATATGATAAGTCATGACTAAAAATTAATCCGTGACTAATTATTTTTGGATTTGTGACCAATAAACAAACTGTGACTTACAAAATTTTTGAATTGTAATCGTAAAAAAATTTGTGACATAAAATTTTTGATTTGTGACCAAAAAATAATAAGTAACTAATTATATTGTTAATTTGTGACCAAATTGTATAGATCCGTGACCTAAATATATTTAATTAATAAAATAATTAATTAACTAATTAAATTATAAATAATTATTAATAAAAATCTGATTTTAGAAATTTGAAACTTATTTTCTTGTTTTTGAAATGTGCCATAATAAATTTTCTAGTTATGAAAGTTTCCCTTATATGTATTCTAGCAGAGACGCCAACAGAAAGAGAGAAAGAGACACACAACTACCGGCTGGGAAGAAAAAAATTGACAGAAAAAAAAATACATAGAAAATGTCGGCTGGAAGAAGAGAAATGAGGGTTGCCTTGTGATTTAATTGATACATATATATACCCACATAAACACGAGGACGAGGGCAGCAGCTTGAGGGAAATTTTGGAGACAAAAATTGGGCTACATGCATTGGAGGAAGAGGAGAAAAGAGAGCTGCCTGCAGGAGATTGGAAAACAATAGGAATTGTGGCCACTTTGGAATCCTACTCGTACAAAAAAAAAAAAAAAGGCTGCTTGCTATATATACACACACACACACACACGCCGCTGCTTGGGAGTAGAGGAGAAAAAAACGAAAAGAAAAATTGAAAGACAGACATACAATTGCTGGCTGGAATTTGGAGGAAAATACTGGGGCTTTTGCTGAATTTATATATATACATACACATCACGTATACCAGCAGAAAGGAGGGAATAAAAAAAAAAAGGGGGGGGGGGCTGAATTTGCAATAGATATATAGGGCTGTTTCAAGTATATATACGCATGGAAAAAGAGATACAAAGAAGCTATGGTTGAATTGATTAGGCTATGTATGAGACACATTTTTTCAAAAAAAATACTTTCTTAAAAATTGATTTGACATCATTTCAATCACATATTTTTCAATAAAATAATATTACACGTAAATCCAATTTTTTTTTATTCTTTAACCACACATTTTTCATCAATACACTATTCAAAAATGCATTCTTAGGAATATAATGTGACTGAAATAAGGGTGTGTGTGTGTGTGTATATATATATATATATATAGAGAGAGAGAGAGAGAGAGAGAGAGAGAGAGAGAGAGAGAGAGAGAGAGGTGGCTGCAAGTGTATTTATTGGCAAAAGATAGAATAGTCAAGTCCATTTATTGGATTCAAACATTGAGGCTGGGAGTCTAATTCATAACCAGACATAACCAGAGCAAAAGGAAGGCTGCCTATTGTGGGATTTAAACGTTTATACTTTATACACACATAAAGCAAACGAAAAAACGGCAACAGTCGGGAATCATCCCATAAATTTTTGTGCAATTAATCATCAATAATTGTGCAAGGAATTTGGAGATTAATCGCGTTCGTCAAATTTTAGGTGATGTTTTTTATCCTTTATTTGTTTGATTTCAACATTATGCTAGGTTAAGTTTTTTCATTGGATGAAAATGAAGCTCGTTATTATTTATTTTTAATTTAAGACAAGTGGTTTAGTTAAATTCTTGCAATTCTTGATCAATTTTATATGCGTAATTTTATTATTTGATTGTTTGATCACCAATTAAATATATAGTTGTTTGTTGTAGTGCAAAGAGACTCACAATAGGTCTAGAACATTGCTTAATTAACATATGTGCAACAAATTTCAGGAATAATTTTTATCATGTGTGCAATCTTTGAGATAATTATGAAATTGAATGCGTTCTATTCATTCAAATTCGGATTAGGAATGTATTCGGGTTGTGTTATGATAGATTTAATTTGTCTTGAAAAATAATTAATTACAATAGAATTATCGATTATCAAGAATGCATTACCAAAACTAGCTGCATAGTTAAAAATAGGAATAGATAATAATAGGATGATTCGTAATCCAATACACTCTTCCCCTACATATAAAATTCACATTTTACTCATTTTCATAGATTAAGTTAGATAAATAAAAAACCACAAATCAATTTTATTTGTTCGCTTTGAATGTAATTAAGAACTAGTATACTCAATTAAATTCTATTTCTCACGGGATGATACTCTCAACTCACTAAATCTATTACTTGTCAACGATCTCGTATGTTTGTGGGTTTCACACGAACAAAATGCTTCGTAAATCAGTACTATTTGTTCATAACTGTCCAAACTTGGTCTCTGCTAAGCACTTAGTCTCGAGTCTATTGAAGGACTTTTCTTCAAGGGAACAGGAGGGGAGGTTTTCGGATAGGGGATTTGAGAAGAGCTTGGATTTGTGTAGAAGTCATTTGAAGAGTACGTAAGTATTGATTTGGGAGGGCTGGCAATATTCTAGGGAAGAGATGATTGAAATGTCTTTAATTCAGGCGACGAGTATTGTAAATAGCTTGTTGTGGTTGGTGGAGATGATGATTGAGTTGAGTGTGGCCAACACAGCTGTTAAGGATGTTTTCGGATGATGACTGGGATCTAAATGAAGAAGTCATCACTGACTTTGGAATGAATTTTCTAGATTCATCTAGAATTTTACCAACTTTATTATCCCTTCTCGACCATAGAAAAATCTAGAAAATACATTGAAGATATTGCCCATCACCATTATAGATTTCTCTAGGAAAATAGCTAATAATCAATTAATGAAATTATCTAGAGTCGTCAACTTTTGTGTAGAAGAATTGTCACCACCAACTTGTACCTCTATAAATAGGGAATGGTGCATGGTAAAATATGTGTGAAAAAAGTGGAAGCAAGAAGAAAGAGCGGGAACAAGAGAGATAATGGGGGCGGTGTATTGTTTTAGAGAATAGTGTTTCCATATAATCAAAAGGGAGTAAAATCTATTTCATAATTAAACTAATATCTTTCTTTAAATCTTAAATTCTTCAATTTGGTTTCAGAGCTAGGCAATCGGGGAAGGATTTTTGAGCTTCTTTAGATTGTGCACAAAGTGATATTATAAAGCTTTATTAAAGCTTACTTGATTAAGAGGAGGTAAATCAAGTCACTATAGGCGACCTACAAGTGGTAGGAGGAGTGAGAAAGCTCGATAATCAAAATTATACCACATAGAAAACTTGCATGGAGTCATATCTTCAGAGGCAAAAGATATGGGAAGTCGTTGGTAGAAGTGACGTGGCGCCGCCAGATGATATCGAAGCTCTGAAGAAATGGAGAATCAAAGCGGATAAGGCTTTGTTTGTTTTAAAGACAACAATCAAGGAAGAATTGTTGGTGCACATAAGAGATAAGCTACATCAAAGGAAACACGGGACACTTTAGCCTCACTGTTCTCGAAGAAAAATGATCACTACGCCAAGAGTACCGTTTACAAGTCAATATTTCTTTCCAAAGACTAGATATTGATGTTGTGCTAGGTATCTTGTAATGGGCCCTACCACTATTTGAGATTATTATTATTATTTGCATATTAAAGATATTCATGTGAGCTATTAATAATATTCGTTCTCTTATTCAGTTTCAAGTTCTGCTGCTAATATCTCTGCTAGCATCAATTCAATTCCAATGCTAAATGACACAAACTTCAGGGTATGGCAAGAGAACGTGATGATTGTTCTTGAAGTCATAGACCTGGACCTTGCTTTACGGGTCGATCAACCTACTGCACTTATTGATAAGAGTACCTTTGATGACAAGAGGGAGATGGAGAAGTGGGAACGATCAAACCACATAAGTTTAATGGTCATGAAGTGTGCTATTCCAGAAGCATTCCGGGGCACTATGTCCAATAAGGTGACTATGGCTAAGGGTTTCCTTGAGGATCTTGAGAAGAGGTTTGCCAAAAATGAAAAAGCTTAAACAAGTACACTTTTGGAGAATCTTGTCTCAATGAGGTATAAAGGGAATGGAAACATTCGGGAGTACATTATGGAAATGTCTCACATTGCTTCAAAACTAAAAGCACTCAAGTTGGATTTATCTGAAAACTTGTTAGTGCACTTGGTTCTGATATCCCTTCCGGCATATTTCAGTCAATTCAAGGTGAGCTACAACTGTCAAAAGGACTCATGGTCCTTTAATGAGCTCATCTCACACTATTTCTAGGAAGAGGAAAGATTGAAGCATGAGAAAACAAAAAGTTCTCATTTGGCTACCACCTCTAAGGACAAAAGGAACAAGAAAATGAAGATTAATAAGGAAGCTGTGGGTACAACACTGCAAAAGAAACAACATAAGGAACAAACTGAAGATGGTTGTTCTTTCTGTGGAGCTGCAAGTCATAAGAAGAAGAATTACACCAATTACCACGCATGGCGTGCAAAGAAAGGTATTCTTCTTCATTTGGTTTGTTCTGAGGTTAATTTAACTTTGGTACCTAGACTTACATGGTGGATGGATTCTGGTACAACAATTCACATCAGTATGTCTGTGCAGGGTAGCCTGAGTTGCCGAAAACCAACTGATGGTGAAAGATACATCTATGCTGGCAACGGCAAGAAGGTGGAAGTAGAGTCAATAGGAAAATTTAGATTATTGTTAATGATTGGATTTTATTTGGATCTTGTTGAGACATTTATTGTACCGTCTTTTCGACGGAATTTGATTTCTATTTCTGTTTTGGACAAATTTGGTTATACTTGTTCATTTGGAAATGGAAGATTTAGTTTGTTTCATGATTCAAAATTTGTTGGTTCTGGTTCTTTATCAGGTTACGATAATCTTTATTCAATCGATACAACTGCTTTCTTTAATGAATCCCTATATGTAAGTACTTGAGGTGTAAAGCAAAAATTAACCGATGAGAATTCTGTCTCGTTGTGACACAAGAGATTAGGTCACATCTCCAAAAGGAGAATTGAAAGACTTGTGTGTGACAAGATTCTCGACCCTCTTGACTTCACAGATTATGATCTATGTGTCAACTTTATAAAGGGAAAACAAACCAATAAAAGGAGATTTCAAGCCAATAGGACTTCGAACGTCTTAGAACTTATACATACGGATATTTATGGAACATTCCCTATGGGTTCTTGGAATGGTCAACAATATTTTATAAAGTTCATAGACGACTTTTCAAGATATGGCTACATATATCTCATTCATGAAAAATCACAGCCACTGGATGTGTTCAAAAATTATAAACCTGCAGTTGAGAACCAACTCGGTAAAAGCGTCAGATCTAACCATGGAGGTGAATATTATGACAGACATGATGGTTCAAGTGAACAACGTCCAGGACCATTTGCTAAATTTCTAGAGGAATGCGGTATCATCCCACAGTACACTATGCCAGGTTCACCCACTATGAATAGTGTTGCTGAGAGATGAAACAAAATGCTTAAGGACATGGTGTGAAGTATGATTAGTCATTCTACCTTACCAGAATATCTCTAGGGTGAAGCATTAAAGACCGCAGCTTATATACTCAACAGAGTTCCAACTAAGGCCACTGATAAAACCCCATATGAGCTTTGGACGGGCAAGAAGTCTAGTTTGAAGCATATACATATTTGGTGGTGTCTAGCTGAGGCAAGGCCCTATAAGCCAAATGAAAAGAAACTGGACGTAAGGACCATTAGTTACTATTTTATTAGATATTCTGAAAGGTCCAAGGGTTACAAGTTTTATGATCCCACAACTAAGGCAATTTTCGAGACAGAAAATGCTCGGTTCTTTGAGGATGTTGAGTTTGCGGGGGGAGAAAGGATTACAGGCTTCGTCTTTGAGGAGGAATATGTTGAAATTCCTCCAATTGCCATTGACAATGATCAGGTTTCTATCTCTGATATTGTTCAAGAAGTAACTCTGGATCAAGACAATGCCATACCTCCCTCTTGAGATCAACAAATTGTTCCAGAAGAACAAACTCTACAGCCTCAAGAACCAATGTCATTAAGAAGATCCACTAGAGAGCGGAGAAGTGTGGTTTCGATCGATTACATCATATTTCTCCAAGAACATGAAGTTCACATTGGAATGGTGGAAGATGATCCGATCAACTTCCGTCAAGCCATGGAAAGTTCTAACTCTCAAAAGTGGCTCGATGCCATGAATGAAGAGATAAAATCCATGAATGACAATGACGTATGGGACCTCGTTCCATTGCCTGAAAGTGCAAAATCCATTGGTTGCAAATGGATATTTAAGACCAAGAGGGATCCGAAAGGTGATGCAGAGAGGTATAAGGCTCGTCTTGTCGCAAAGGGCTTTACACAGAAAGAAGGCATCGATTATAAAGAGACTTTCTCTCTAATTTTTTTGAAAGACTCTTTCGGAACTATAATGACATTGATAGCGCATTTCGATCTTGATTTACATCAGATGGATGTTAAGACAGTATTTTTCAATGGTGACATTGATGAAACAATTTATATAATACAACCAGAAAACTTTGTATCGGACGATGCAAAGCAAATGGTTTGTAAATTAAAGAAAACCATCTATGGACTCAAACAGGCATCTCGTCAATGGTATTACAAGTTTAATCAGGTGATCATCTCATTTGGTTTTGAGATGAATTTGATTGATGATTGTGTATACCACAAGTTCAGTGGGAGCAAGTATATTTTTCTGGTTTTATATGTCGGTGACATATTACTTGCCAGCAACGATATAGGCTTATTGCTTGAAATCAAGAGATTTCTAGCAAAGAATTTTGAGATTAAAGATCTTGGTAACGCCTCTTTTGTATTAGGAATTCAAATATACCGAGATTGTTCTCTGGGTAATCTTGGATTATCACAAAAGAGCTATATCGAAAACGTACTTAAAAGATATGGTATGCAAGATTGTAAACCAGGTGACACCCCTATGGCTAAAGGAGACAAGTTCAGCTTAAGTCAGTGCCCTAAAAATGACTTGGAAATTAAAGATATGCAGAAGATTCCTTGTTCCTCAGCTATAGGGAGTCTGATGTATGCTCAAGTTTGTACGCGTCCGGTATAGCGTACATTGTTGGGATGCTAGGGAGATATTTAAGTAACTCGGGAATGGATCATTGGAAAGTAGCCAAACGGGTCATGCGATATTTACAGAGAACAAAAGATTACATGCTCACATACAGGAAATCGGATCATTTAGAGATCATCGGTTATTCTGATTCCGATTTCGCAGGATGCCATGATAGTAGGAGATCCACTTTAGGCTATATTTACCTGTTTGCTAGAGGTGCTATTTCCTGGAAGAGTGCTAAGTAGACACTCATAGCTACTTCCACCATGGCAGCGAAGTTTATAGTATGTTATGAGGCATTAAATCATGGAATATGGCTATGTAATTTTGTCACTGGGCTGCGCGTTGTGGACAATATAGAAAGACCACTTAAGATATTTTGTGACAATAAATCAGCAGTGCTGTATTCCAATAACAACAGGAGCTTGATGAAGTCAAAACATATAGAGATCAAATTCTTGGGTGTTAAAGAAGGAGTTCGGAGTGGACAAGTGTCAATAGAGCATATTGGAACAAACTCCATGGTTGCGGATCCGCTTACTAAGGGATTAATACCCAAGGTTTTTCATGAGCACACAGCTCATATGGGTGTAATGTCTCTTGAAGATATCTAGTCTCAGTGGGAGTTTGTATTCTTGTTTTTCATATTGGACACATGTACTGTTATTTTGGATACGATTTGAGGTTAAAGTTATTTTCTATTATAAAATTATTTGATTTATTATCTCTAAACTTATTTAAAATGATCTCACTAGGGTGTTTAAGATGGAACAGCTGGAAATAGGCATGTTACAGATCACATCACATGTAATTTCCATGCTACACATCCATGCTTGATCCATGTCATTCTGTTATATCGATATACGTAACCGTTGATGGGTTTAGCTACATGAAAGTAGCGAAAGCCGCTTTGATCCTATGTTGATATGATTGATGGACGGGATTGTTTGGGGATACATTCAGTAATGATAGGAAAATTTTGAGTACTCATAAAGTTATGTTTAATGTACAATTATAAGGTGACACATATAGCCCAAGTGGGAGATTGTAAGGATTTTTTAATCCATCGATAGGCTTATATGTGTGAATAATTATGTGTTAAATTAAAGGCTATCAAATTCGGTTGAGCCCAATTAAAGTGATCTAATAAGGCTTCGATTTTCGACTTTTAAAGTATCCAATTAAAGTGTGGGTTTACTTATATGTAGAGACCGGGCCCAAATCCTAATTCTATGATGGGCCAAATTAGGTCAAAGGGCATCGCTATATAAATACGGTTATGGTTCCCAAATCACACGTACATATTATTCATTCTCTTTTACATCCCATCACAGAGAGAAAATGAGACTGCGTGTAGATTTGGAAGATAAAGTCGCGAAATTCATCATTGCATTAACCATGTATGATTTAGGTACGCTTCCGCCATAATTTATGTATTTCTTGATGATTTAACATGAAATATCTAGCGATTTAAAGTAATAAATTATACTACAGATACAACTTGCCTACAAAAAAAGTTTGTGTCCACGATGAAAAGTTGAGGATGTGCTCACGAAAGTAGGAAATTTAAAATTCCTAATTTAATATTTTTACCTCATTTGAGTAACCATCCAACATTAAAGATTGCTGTAGTATTGAAGAAAAAGAACCACCTAGTGAATGAATCAGAATTTGGTGGACATCTTGGTAGAGATGAAAATGAAAATATTAAAATTTGGAGAGCAAAAAAAGGTGCATAAATGAAAATTACACGAAATGCAAGGATGACATAGCTTGATTTGAGCCACTATAATCAGTCATGGATTAAAGTCGAGCTTGAGACTATAAACCAAGAACTAATGGGAGGCAACCCACTTTTTCTAAACTCTACACTATTTCATTTTTCATAATTACTTTATGTACAGAAAATAGAATGTATATTATATATGTAGGCAAGTTTCCTTGTTTTTGGAAAAATAAAAAAAAATTCGGGCGTTGATTGCAATTCGACCGCCTTCTAAAAATAATCCCGATATGCTGAAGGTCTTCCATGGGTTTGTGACTACGAACCCGCAGTCAACCAAGGAAAAATATTTTTTCTAAATTTTAAAAAAAGAAAAGAAGGAAAAGCAACATCTTTTCCTCTTCTTTTTGTGCACACCAACAAAAATTTCTCTACAAGTTTTAAACAATACTTTAAAGAATCAAATGCCTGCTTGAAGAGATAGGAAGCATTAACTAGGTACCCATCATATATCTTCACATTATTCTTTCAAAATATGGATCAAGGTATGAAAATTTAAAACCTATAATTTTAGCATCTTGGGATTTTTCAATTATCAAATTTAGGATGGATTTTGTGAAGAAAAAATGTAGAAAATATAACTACATTGATTGATGGGAGTTGGAAGTTGTCTATTGTTTGCCAAAAATTACGAAAGAAAACAAAGAATCCTTACATTTTTTTCCTTTGAACCCGATTTGAATTTGTTGGTTATTGAATTTAATCATCACAATAGGAAGAAAGCCATTTGAATAAGAATGTTAGATCACTTTGAAATCATTGGATGTTTTAAATCCTCACACATAAAGGGAAGATGATAACCTTGAAGGAGCTTTTAATGGCCTAACCAAATACTTTATCCTTTAGATCTTCTCTCCTATTTTCCTTTAGGTGCCTTCCTCTTTTGGGAAATGAAATGTGGCTAACCATAAAAAGCATATTTAAATGTGGTCATAAAGGGCATGTTTATAATCCTCAATTAGAGTTTGGAAATGATACAAATTTCCTTGGACTTTACTGTAGTAGACCAATTAAGTCACATATCTTTATTGGAGCCAAGAGGAGGACCTAACCGGACTCACATGACTCAAGCTCCAATAGATGTTTCTAATTAGGTCAACTCTTGACTAATTGAGATAGACCTATTAATCCGGGCTCACTCTACCAAGAAACCATGATTGCACTCTTGAGTTGAGTGATAGTTATAAAAACAAATTATGATCCAATAACAATATCATCTTATTATCGTTCTACAAGTCAATCCCCATTTGATCTTCAATATGTTGAAATTGGAAAAATGATCATTTTGCCCTTCAGAATGTATTACCCTTTAAGGTTTATTTTCATACGACAAATTCCTTGTGATTAGATCACAATATAAAGTCCGACGTTGATCATCGGACTACTGAGCTCAAGTTCAATTTGCCTATGGAAAATATCGTAGAGTGACGATCCTCTCGTCTCAATGATTAATAGATTCCACTATCAGAAGTATATGATCTCCAATTGTTTCCGCATGATTCCCAAGGCACCGAAATCAATCTTTTAATTAAGACTTCACTCACTGGTACCTCAAAGAACTTGAACTAGCAACCAAAGGTACATTACTCAAGATTTAGGCGACTTGTTTGATAATCAAGTAGAGTCTCATTTTAAGTGGTCACAAATGATTCATCTACGGTGTCCCATTCAATGTGCATCGAAACATATTATCGTTTTTATTCCAAAATCTAGATAAATCTTAATAACAACAATGCAATCTTATTAACATAAAGCGTCCAAATTTATGTATTAATTGTGAACGACAAGTTTTTGATTACATCACAAATTGTGTCTTACTATACCCGAACCATCATGTATACAATTTGTAACATCCTATATGATCATGGAACCTTAGATAATAGTTTCAAATTGTAACACTCAAATAAACAAACGTTAATTCATAATGTTGTTTTACAAAATGCTACTCAAAGAAAAGGCATCAAACTAACAAAATTCACCTTTGGGAATCTTTGAAAATTGATTTTTTGGTATATGTAAGTGATTCGTTGATGGAGTTTGGGAATAAGAATAGATGTTGAAGGATATGGGTTGTGGTTGTGTGCAAACATTTGGATCAAACACCTCCCAACTTCATCAAATTCGAACTGGACTTTTCATGAATACAAAGTGTTCGATGAAAATCCTCATTGAACTTTACATTCTTATTGTTGCACCAAAATCGATCAACACAATCATGAGTCTAAAGTGTACATGGCGGTGTGAAAAATTTTGCATTTGTATTGGAATTAAGGATTTTTTGACACAAACGCATTAAAAGGACTACGTCCCCTATGGTTCCTGCCTTTGCCCCTTCCCCCATTCGTCCCCTTGTTTAGGCCCCCTCCGTTCCCTATTTTGCAAGAAATTTGATGTGTTTGAATATTTTTCATTGATTATGGGTTACTAATGTATTCCATGATCTTCATTGTAGGAAAATATAACATCAAACTTCTAAGAAACCTTCAAAAGAGGAGAAAAGGAAAAAGGGAAAAGGGAAGTCGAATAGAGATCCTTCAAATTTCAGCCATACATCTATCATCCTATTAACATGTGATGAGTTTTGGCCTCTCTCTTAATTTGATTTTTATACTTTCAATTATGAATTGCTCTACATTGAGGAAAATGTAGAAATTAAGTTTGGGGGGTGCAGTTTAGTTAGTTTGCTATAATTACTTGTTTTTATGATATATAAAAAAATAAAAAAATGTGAGAATTTTGAAAAATTTTAAAAAGATTTTCTTATTTTATGTGTTTTCGGGAATTGGATAGCCTTACCAACTATGATTATGATTATTTGAAATTATTTATGATGTGTAAATTGTGAATATGTGATGCAGTTTTTCTAACTTGACATTTTTCATCTTTGATCATATTATATTGAGTGCAATAGCCATTATAATTATTGGGAATCATTGGATTGGTTATCTTGATAGAATATGTTAAAATAATGTTTAACTTATATTTATAAACCAAGATCATATACTTACCACAACTAAAAGTTCATGATTATTAAATTGACTATGCACACATACACATCAATCGAGCATTGAATGAGTAAAGAATTAATTTTATTTCTACTGCTTACGAATTTTTTATGAATTATCAAATGATTTCAAATAATTGATATAAGCTAGCAAGGTTGTCTAAAGTGCTTTGTTTGCATGTATGTTCATAGATAGTCTTGCTCGGGACGAACAAGAGTTTAAATTTGGGGGTATTTGATAAATGTGATTTATTCACTTATTTGAGCTTATATTTTTATTATTTTGAGGGAATATCTACTTAATTTAGGTTAATTGTAGGTAAAACTTGGATTGTATAAGTTTGGATGAAATTTGATTGAAATGGTACAAAATTGAAGAATTGGAGGACCAAATTAATCAAGTCGTGAAGATGAGAACCTGTTATGAAAATAAATAGAACATGAGATGCACAAGAACTTAATGTAGAGGATCAAAATGTACTTAGCTATAAAAAATTTCAACTATTTTTGTATTTCCATGTAGACTCAAATTCCTTATTGGAGATGCTTATTAAATTCCTACATATATATAGGCAAACAATGTAATATATGCGTGATCCTCTAATTTAATTTTTAAAATTCTAGTAGTATAATTTTTATAAGTGTTGATTTTATTTATAGATTTTAATGCTTTGAATTACTTAGTCAATATTTCACTAATTTTGTGAATATATAACTAGACGAGAGGCGACTTATAGATTTAGACCATATGGTAAAATTCAAGAACTAATATAAAAAACGTAAATATTCATTTTCTAGTCAATGCAATCATTACATGAATTCATAGAGACTTAAATATTCAGATTTACATAGTGATATGAAATTGATTTTGTTAATTAATAGAATTAATTTGAACTCGACATAGGTAAATTTAATACGTTGGAAGAATTCGACTGATTACTACATTAAGTTAAGAATCTTGATTAGTGAATTAAAGGTGATCTATAGGTGAAAATATAAGTCTTAATATTTACATTCATACTTTACAAGCCCAACTTGATTAATTGTGCGCATTTAGATAATTAGAATTGAGATCAACAATCACAAATCATAATTTGTTTTCGTCAAATTGAAGTTAGAAATAGTAAATTAATTAATAAATTATAGTTATCGTGGGAACGATTATCTGGACTCATATATTCACTATGTTACTTATTACGACCCATATACTTGCGGAATTTAAAATCGACAACACATGCATTGAATTGAAATGAAGCATTCATAGTCTATTATGGAAGTTTAGCCTTAGATTGTAGTATGAAAAACAACAAAGACCCTGAAATCTGCCATTGCACCACAATGCATATTTTACCAAATAAAGGCCTCCCTGATTGTTTTATTAAAAGATATAAATACTGGATGCGTCATTTTCATAGTAGAAACATTATTCCAATCACTACTGCGTGACAATACTTTTAGCGTAAGAAATTTAAACTGCATTTCAAAAGCCAGTTCTGGTGGTCATCTTGGTCTTTTGCCTTGGTCACCTTACTCGTGGAATAAACAGCCAAAAGAATCCCCACAGAACAGCTGCAGAAGACATGCATATTATCTGTGCATTTACAGGGTAAGCTTCTTTTACACATAATGAGAGTCACAACGGTTACTATTGAAAATATTTTTTAATGGGGGAAATTCAAATGCAACAAATTAACACATAGAAATGACGATATTATTATATGCTAACAGTATCATTAAAATCACCACCATGATTGGAGTTGCAGAACCAACATAAGCATGCTCAGAACTCATTTATAGTAATCTAAGTAATCTAATTTTCTCTAGTGAACATTTTCCTAGTAAAAATGAAATAAAAATTATAAATTCTTTAACATAAGTTTATGATTCAGTATTTTAGTTTAATAACATAAATATTCAATAGCAGGAAAAGTGTAAGATTAAAAAGTAGTAATTCCCATTAAATATTTTATTAAAATTAATTATTGAATTTATAGATTTTAATCAATTACTTAAACTACACCAAAAAAGGATACAATGACATATTTAAATATAATAACACAACGGTTAACATTACAAAAAAAAGGGCTTCAAGCACGGATTTTCCGTTCTGAAACCACGATATTCATTGCTATGACTCTTTACCAATGGAATATTAGCAATCACAAATCTGTTGTTAATTAGTGGGTCATTATCAGAGATATAGAATAAACATTTTACCAACGAATTTTTGTTGGTAAAGTGTGAAACATTTTTCAACAGATATTCCATTGGTAAAAATCTCAACCATTACCAATCCACTTTTCATTGGAAAATGTCTACCATTAAAATTTATTAAAATTGGTGCTTTAAATAGCCGCATAGGTACGAGGCATGGCAAAAAAATTATTATTTATTATTTATTATTGTTATTATTGTTTAATAATTATAATTTTTTTAACTTTTAGCCTACTAAATTGAAAGGACTAAAAAATTGTTTAACCACTTAATGAACCACTAATTTATAGAGGACGTCTCCAAAGATTTTACTGTGAACTTGTAATGTGGGATAAGAATTTATTTGGTCGGGTCGTTGAGTATTGTACCTTTAGTTTGTCTGTAGTATATTATACCATTAGTTTATCTATAGTGTATTGTACCCTTAGCTTGCGTGTAGTGTATTTTATTATTGCATAAATAATTATTTATATTTTATTACCCTTCAATTACGTATATTTAGTAGGTGAATGATTTTTTTTAATTGTTAGTATTGATTAATATCATCAACGAATTTTCCATAGGTAATATGAATTAATCTTCATCTATGGAATTTCCATTGGTGAAGAGGCTGAATTTTTTATTATTATTATTTATTTATTTATATTTTGAAAAAATTCATTACACTTCACCTACGGTAAGAGAGTGTTTGAATATGTTAATTATTAAAATTGATTAATATTAGCAATGACAATTCCGTTGGTAATATGAATTACTCTTCACCCATGGAAAATCCGTAGGTGAAAGGTTGACACAATTTTTAGAAAAAAAGGTTGAATTACATTGCCTACGGAAATGCTATTGGTAAATTGTATGCATATTAAACAACAACATTAGGCACAAAATATGCATTTGAGAAGAGCTACCACTTTTCCAACGGAAGTTATGTTTGTGATTTTTGTAGTTAAAAGTCTAATATTTTTATCAATGGATAGCCCGTTTCTAATTACTAATGAATCATGTCTATTGATAATTATCCATAGGTGAAAAGCTGATTTTAGTAGTGTAAACCAAAATGTACAGCAAGCACAATGGGAATAATAAATAAAAATGATGAAGACTAAAGAAAAATGTCAATTAATTGTGTGACGACCAAAAGCCAATGTCCGGAAGAAAAATTGACTTTCTAAATTTAGTAAACCTCATGATACAATATTTTTCTCACTTGCTCACATTTTAGAATATTCAAGTGCGCTGCAATTAGCTCATATGTCATTATGTGTATATTATATATGCACACAATTATTTTGTTAGCCTAATTTCAATGTGATTCATTTTCTTAATTGAATTATGCCATATTCATCTATTTACAACTCGTACTATATACCAATATTATTTCTAAATATTTTCTTTCGTCTCACAAATTTTGAGTCAAATCCTAGAAACTCCACCATGACTCATATTTTCTGAATCACAACACTTAGTTGCACCCATACTCACACTATTTATCAGTGAGTACCATTATTTCTTGATCAATTGTAGTATAGTTTATAATACAAAACATGAAATCAATTCAAAGATTCATTGAATGTGACTACTATTTGACCTATTTCAACTTTGATCTTTATATTCTTCTTGTACTAGCCACGAAATCCGTATTAAGTGTACATGTACAACAATATCACTATTTAAAACACAGAGAAATTTGTTTAATTGAAAACTTAACGTCTGTTATAAACTCAAGTTTTAGATTAAATATGCTATTCAACCTTTAATATGGTTTTCTAATCTAAAATTTAAAATGCATTTTATAAGCCTTAAATCTCACATCTCTAGTTATTGTTGAGGATACAAATTGTTTAAGGAGGCAGAAATTTTGGTTCCTTATAGTCATTTAATTGGAGTAGTTATTCATCATACTTCTCTTTGGTCATTCCTAGAGTACTTTCATAAATGGAGACTGAGGCCAAAACTTCTCCAACATACGTAAAATAGTGTAAGTATTGAAACCCAAGGCCCATTAGCACAAGGCTATCTCCTTGTGTAGGATGGATACTTAAATAGGTAATAGGAGGACAAACATATTACTAGAGACGACTTATAAGTTTGAATAGATCACATCGTGAACTCTTTCATCCATTAGTTTCACTTGGTTGAAGATCTTACATTTTATCGGATCAAGTCTAATCTTTGATTAGATTCAATATTAAGAAATTCTCGTTGACTATAGTTAAGCAATAACGATCGAAATTATTGTTACGAATATGATCGCAAGATAATGACAATAATGAAATAAACAAAAACAAAATAAAGAACACCAAAATTTACATGGAAACTCAAGACGAGAAAAAGACCATTGGCAGAGGAGGAGAATCCACTATAATCAATAGCAATAGATCTCAATACTCTCAACTAAGATCTAAAACTCTCAAAATATTATATGAATTGTTATTGGAACAACACAAGTCGTGATATATATATATATATATATATATAGGAGTTCAAAACGCGTTAAAACGTAAAACATGAAAAACCATGTCACTCGAGTGACAGGAGGGTGGTAGGTGAGCCATAGTAGCGATGAGCAGGCAAAAAGTCCCTGTTAAAAATTATTGGTGCCACTTGAGTCGTTAGCTTGCGATAGGTTAGCAAATATGTGATGACTTTTCTTCCCGATCCCTAATTTTGATCTCTTCAAGACCACTTCAATTAGAACTCCAATACCTACTAGAATTTGGTTCACATTACAACAAATCTCTACCTCGAACCAAATTTCAATAAAAAATTTCAAAAAACACATCTTCAAAGTAAACACTACCTATCCTCTTCTAATCAAGCCCAAATGGACTAAATCAATGGCAAATACCAACTGAATTCAAACAATACTAAAATTTAGCAATGGGAAGTGATTTTGTCTTCATATTAGCATGGTTATCCTTGGTATCAACTTTACTCACTACAATATCACCACGAGCAATTGCTTCTCACACAAAATTACACCTCACATTAATGTGCTTAGTCCTCTCACGGAACATGAGATCATTAGTAAGAAAAATAGCACTTTAACTATCACAATATATCGTAGAAAATCTGCAGGTCTTCACTAATTTCACCAATCAAATCCCTTAATCACATAGCCTCCTTATATGCCACTGTAATGGCCATGTACTTTGCCTCTGTTGTAGACAAAGCTATTATATTTTGAAAAGTAGCTTTCCAACTAATAGCATAACCTCGAAGGGTGAATACATACCCTATATGTGATCTCCTTTTATTAATATTCCATGCATAATCTGAATCCACATGCCCAATGACTCCATCTGTATTTATACCAAAATGCAAGCAAGCATTAGTTGAGCCCTTCAAATAGTTGAATATCCATTGCATTGCTTTTCAATGTTCCTTAGCAGGATTTGCTATGTACCTTCTAATTGCACTGACTGCATGTGCCAAATCTGGTCTTATACAAACAATAATATAAATAAGTGAACTAGTTGTACTAGAATAAGGAACCCGAGATATATAATCAATGTCTTCATCTGATTGAGGATACAATCCAGATGATAATTTGAAGTGGATAGCCAAGGGAGTACTAACAGTCTTAGCGTTAAGCATATTAAATCTTTGAAGCACCTTCTCACTGTAGCCCTTCTAACTTAGGTACAATTTGCCAACCTTTCTATCCCTCAAGATTTTCATACAAAAAATTTTCATTTATACACTCTAATCTTTCATCTAAAACTCTTTACTAAGGTAAGATTTCACTTTTTCGACATCTGCTTTCTCCTTGGCTGCAATGAGCATATCATCAACGTATAACAGCAAATATGCGATCGATTCACCATCTTCATTTTTGAAGTACACATAATTATCATAAATAATTCTGCTAAAACTATGATAATCATGAATGAATTGAACCTTTTGTACCATTTTCTCGATGATTGTTTTAGTCCATATAAGGACTTCTTCAACAAGAATAATAGTATTCATTTCCAAAAATCATGAAACCCTATGGTTGTTGCATGTAAATGTTTTGCTCAAGTTCTCTATGCAAGAATGTTGTCTTGACATCCATTTGCTCAAATTCCAGATCATTCTTTGTCACTATCCCAAGCAAAGCCCGAATTGAACTTTGCTTTACAACCGGTGAGAACATTTCTGTGTAATCCACACTTGAAATTTGACTGTAGCCCTTTGCTACCAATCTAGCCATATACCAAGTATCTTCAATCCTTGATGTTCATTATTTTCTTTTGAACACTCACTTATAGGAAACAACCCTTTTATCCTTAGGTAGTTTCACCAAGTCCTAAGTATAGTTTTTATTTAATGACTCCATCTCTTCTTACATAGCAATCAACCATTTGCTAGAATCACTGTAACCGACTGTCTCTGAATATGTAGCAGGTTCCTCAGTGAAATCAATTTCTTCAGCCACATTCAAAGCATAAGCTGCTAAGTATGCTTTCTCCATACTACTATGGAGGTTTAATCTATCTAAGAGTTCTATCCTTAGCAGTTGAATACTACATTATTGTTGGTGGTGTAGGCATAGTATTATTGTCTATCAATTCTGAGCTAGACTACTCTGGAACCTTTGATTGTTCTCTTGGACCGATTTCCAACTCCACCTAAATTGAATGATTCTGTTTCTTATTTTTATTATAATCCCACGAGGTGAATCATGAGCCATAGAAAATTCATCAAATACTACGTCTCTATTAACTACCACATTTCTTGTCTTAGGACACCACAATTTATACTCCTTCACACCTGATTTATACCCAAGAAAGACAAACAATACCTTTTCTGATGTCTTTTTCTCAATGGCAGTTGAGGGTGAGCAATTAATAAAAAAAAGCTGTGATAGTAGCTTCAACCAAAAAAATCTTAGGTAAACTAGAATCTGGAAACATACAATGAACCTTTTCCGTCCAGGTTTTATTCATCCATTTTGTCACACCATTCTATTTATGAGTTCTGGACTCTGTCAGATATCTTAAGATGCCTTCAATCCTGTAGAAGCTATTGAATTCATTTGAACAAAACTCCAACCCATTATCTATACATAGACGCTCAATATGTTTTTCTAGTCTGATTCTCTATCACTGTTTTCCATTCCTTGAAGGTCCCAAATATATCACACATTTGCAATCATCAATCACCGTTAAAAGATAATAACCATCTCCATTTGAAGGTACCCTGGCCGGTCCCAAATATTTGAGTGGATATATTCAAGTGTTTCCGTAATGTTATATCTTATTTGATGCGAACCCCATAGCAATGTTGGCTATGAAACCCACAACGAGATTGACAAACCCAAGAAAGCCAAATTAATCCAAGAGTTTAGGATTAATCCAAAAGAAAGTCGAACCAAAAAATCCAACAAGAACGACGCTTGAAAGATCCCTTGATCATGCAATCCAAGAATTAAATCCGGTTGTTTGAACGCCACAAGTTAACACTTGATAAGTTCGAAGTTGGTCAATGAAGAATGATGAAGAGAAGACAATACGCCTCACTTTAATTCAATATCAAATATGTCAAAAGTTGTTTTTGCAATTGAATGAAAACTTCTATTTATACTAAACCTAAAAATTATGTAAAAATCATGCAAAAGTCGAGCATAATTCTCAAAGTATGGATAAGAATCAAAAACTAACAAAATATGGAAAAATACCAAAAATAGAAAATTCGCCCAAAAATTGACCTATGCGACCGCAGCGTGCAATTCCATGTGATCGCATGGTTCAAACAAAATGCCTCCTTTGGGCTTCGGTAGAGCACCGTACCACAGTGAGCGTGTATGCCTGTGCGCTTAAAATTTTCCTCCGATTTCGACCTTCGATATTGAATTGATCCAAGTTGATTCAACCTTCGACCCGAAGATAAAAGTTGCTCCATTTTGAGTCCCAAACATGGTGTCTTCAATTGTTGCCATGGCGAGCAATCCCATCACCTCGTTGACTCGTCTCATCTTCGATCGCATCATTGGTTCGCCATCAACTATCAATGGGTCTCGTCTCGAACTTGCCTTCATCGGGCTCGACTCCTGGGTCATATCATTCTTGAAGTGAATTTGACCTTTTCTATTTCTCAAAGACACAATGCTTCCAAAATTTCATCTTACTGGTCTTCTATCCATTAAGAAGTCCACTCCTACTCAATTCTGCCATAATAATCTCACTCATATGCCTAAGTCGTATATGCCAAAGTTTAGTAATTTTATTGTTAGTCAAACAAGAAGTAGAGACTAGACTGGATCTATATAGCCCTCCTAAAATTACCATAAATGACTTGTTTTTGGTAGTAGATAAACATTAACATATGTAAATCCAAGTTGATGTAGCACTTAGCAATGAGGCCCTATTGATTAGCATTACACAGAAAAATCAATTATAGACACTAATATAATTAGATTTGTTATTCATATCTCCTGTAGCTGTGGAACCCTGCAAAAATGTATAATTATGTAGAGTTTTTTGGTCCCTTCATGACAACAAAAGCACCCCGACTCACCTTCAAAACTTCACTTTCACCAGTGTATTTATGACCTTTTGATTCAAGAGTACTCAAAGATATGAGATTTTGCTTCAATTATGGAATGTAATGTAACTGACATGTGTAAGTGTTCTGATAACACCATCAAACGTTCTGATTCTGACTGTACCAACTTTGATAATTTTACAAGGGACGCTGTTTCTTGTAATCACTGTACTTCTCGAAACTCTTTTATATATTGTAAACCAATCCCTGTTAAGACACATGTGAAATGTACATGCTGAATAAGGACCTATTCCTCCCAAGGTTTGGAATACATGCCAGAAATTACAAGAAGCTCTATTTCACTTTGCCAATTTTCCACTACATCAGCTTGTACTGTGTTAACATGTTACTTTTCTTTTTCAGTAGCACTAGTAGCCTCATTTTTATAGAGTAGCAATCAATCCTAATATGTCCATTCTTTTTATAGTAATGATATCCTTTTTCTACATGTCTGGATTTTGATCTGCTCCTCATATTCCTACCAAGATTCCTACCCTGATTCTTCCCATGAACAAGAAGGCCCTCAACTTGACTTTCAGATCTTCCAGTATGATGCATCATCTTCGCCTTAGATAACAAAGTATAATAAACCTCTTCCACGGTTAGAATATCCCGGCTATAGAGAATAGTATCGTTAAAAGTCACATATGATGGTGATAGAGAACACAACAACATCAACGTCAAGTCCTTCTCATCATACTTGACCTCCAATATCTCCAAATCGGCCACAATTTCTTTGAACCTAGTTAAGTAGTCATCCAATGACACATCTTTGGACATCCGATGAGAATAAAAGCATTGTTTCAAGTGTAGCTTACTGCTCAATCTCTTTTTCATACAAAGTTACTTCAACTTCAACGATAATATATCGACACTTTTCTTCTTTAGAATATCTTTTGATTTGATAAATGTAGATTAATTTGGCATTGGGCTTTCCAATCCCTACATGCTTTTTATCCTGCGTCTACATTTAAGGTATCTTATCAAAGATAAGCAAGACTTCCTCCAAATCCGTCTGCAAGAGAACTACTCGCATCTTCACTTGCCATAAAGTAAATCTCATATTTCAATTCAATAATGGAATATCTATTTCATCGTTGCCATGTGAATAATCAACCTCGCTCTAATATCCTTGACCATGCCAGTTACCTCCACTATAGTCAATCAGGGTTACAACACGATTCCAGACTAGTAGCTTTCTCTAGTTCTAGCTGTTGTAATTCCTGTAAATTCCAAGATCCACTGTCAATCTTTTAGTCTCACAATCTACTATCATAGATACTGTCTAGTGACTCCACTAAACTTCTCGATCTACCTCCTACAGTCCACAAGATCTGCTATCTTCTTCCAGCCTTCTGATATTAAACTAATTGCCTCTTCCAAGTGGAATTCCCATGAAACTCCCGTTTTGGTTCTTTTCACACGCTTGAAGTCCACCTTTCTTAATCCCCAATGAGAGAGTCCCATTCTCTATGAATTAAGGAAGCCAAGTGTTTTGAATTACAAAGATGTGATATTTTTCCAAAACTAGGTTGTCGGATCTCAATAATGAATGATTGATTCCACCAGTTGAATTGTGTTCTTGGATCTCTCAAAGACAATATGAAAGCGTTTCTCAATGATAGCATAATGTAGCAACCTCAGAAATTTCGTCCATGCCTTGGGTATATATAGTTGGGGGACGAATAAGTGTCATAAATTGTGTAAAATTCTTTAAAATAACGACATAGGGTTTGGCCACGTATTACTATCGTTCAAGGAATAACTCAACGAAAAGTGAGTGACAGGTTTTTTGCTTGAGCGATACAAGGATGACAAGCGAAATGAGCTTTTTGCTATTTTTGCTCGAGCAATGGTCAAGCGGGTAGCTAATGAAATTTTGGCAGTCTTCTTACCTTGTTTCCAACTTTAAACTCTAACCCTAATCAATCTTAGCCATCTATACAAAATTGAAACCCAAGTCCTTGACTTTTACGAACATTCAATTAAGTCTCCTTTATTAACATAATTGCCAATTACAAGATAGGCAAGTCATAAAACAATGGAAGGGACAGTGCTAAAATTTGTAGAAGCAATGAAGAGTGGAACAAAATTAAAAAGGGCAAACTATGCAAGGCATCAAAAGCGTTTTTAAAATTCCATGATGCTGAAACAATAAATACTTGTTGGGAGGTAACCCAATCTTTCTATCCCTTTTATTTACTTTGCTTTCTACTTATAGGATAATTTAGTTTATTTTTATAGTTTTAACTAGGGAATTATCATCCATATCCCATTTTTCCTTACGTTACTTGGTTGTTTATTGATGTTTGAGCCAAGTAACACTTGTTCCAGAAATTTTGTACTTTAATGCTTTAATTTATCCGCATTGTGCAGAAACATGACGTCGTGAAACACTCGAACCAACCATTACTAAGGAAACAGCAGGAGATAAGGAAAAGCTGGCCATTGAATTTCATCGCCATATTAGGGGAATATTTTCTTCATTTTCTCCCTCACACCTTCTATACAAACATAGGATTTAAGGTATCGAGGACAATGTCTAATTTAAGTTTAGGGGTGAAAAACATGAGTTCTCATTTTTTTTGTGCGTTTTATTGTTTTAATTATCAAAAAAATACAAAAAGATAAAAAAAAATTGAAAATTTTCAAAAATATTTTATTTTTGTGTGCTTGTGTGAGTTAGTTAGCCTGGCTGGCAATAATATATATATATTGAATCATAAATTGATCTATGAATGGTAAATATGTCGCATGCTTAAGTTAATTTTTGCTTTTTCATGTGGAATTGATATATATTGAGTACATGAATTAAGTTAAGCATTGTGTAAGAATGAGTTGATTTATTGTGTGAAAGTCTCAAGTTAGAAGTTGATTTATTTGGATATGTGTTTAATGAGGGATATTGCACTAATCCAGGTATAAAAATATGAAAAAATATTTTATTTGAAAATTTCTCTTCGTAGCCTTTATGACTCGAGTTATTAAGCTTGTAAGGGTGTTAAAACCTATTGCCCTAAAGTCAACTGGCCTGGGAGTCATCGGCCTAAAGCTTGCTAAAGGGGTAATTTAGAAAGTTTAAGGGAGAGAATGCTGCAATAAAAAAAATTTTGAAATGAAAATTGAGAAATAAAATAGAAAAAGCAAGTGCATGAAACAGAAGATGCATTTTGAATGCCTTGATTATGTCCCAAACACTTGTTTAAGAAAATTGACTTTTGATGAGGGATTATTAGCCTAGTTGAGTTCCAGAGATTGAAGCAATCAAATTATGGAGAATCCTTGTTTATTGATATATTGACCAGCAATTAGTGACATTTACCTAAACTAGAGAGATAAGGATAGTATTAAAATTCAACCTTAGGTTACACACTTGAAAAGAGCGAAAAGAATAAGTTTGGGGGTGTGTGAATTTTACGAGTGATGAAATGACATATTTGACCATTAAGGGCTGGGAATTGAAACTACTTGTGAATTCATGATACTATACTTAATTCTCACACACACGTGTTAATTTTACATTGGAAAAGTTGATTTTAATTTGTCTATTGTGATTTTGAAGCTGTGCACAAATTTGATTTATGATTTCAATCTTGAGATAAAAAGTCGGATTAGCTAGCTAAATCCTTTTACATTGCTTGACTGACTGGCTACCAATTAGCTAATTAGGACTGTGTGTTTGTGTATTTGCTGGGTTTTAGTTTTGTTTGAGGACAAACAAAGATTCAAGTTTGAGGGTTTGATAAGTGTGGTTTCTACACTTATTTGGGATCCTAAATGATGATATTTTATTATTCTTTGAACAGATTAGTACCCAATTTGTTATTTATTAATTTTATTAGGAAAATTTCATGTTTCAAAGAAGAATTGGAAAAAAGAACAAAAAATGGCTAAAATGAAACAAATCCAAAGTATGGAGACAAAAGTATAAATATCTAATGATTGATTGGACTACAAAAGATACTTTGAAGATTGATAGGAGTCAATTGAATGCAAATTGGAGTTAAAAAGGAAAGGGATATGATCAGAGTATTACCATAAATCGACTTCCAATCATATAAGATATCTTCAAGATTTTTTGGTCAAATTAAGACCCACTTTTCAGATGGAGAACGTTTGAATTGGGAAAAAAAATTTATTTCTAGAAGAATTGAAGCTCTTTTAACTAGCTTTCCAATTCAGTTTGAATAACCTAAATTGGACACTGAAAGAGAAAGTTATGACCAAAATACTGAAAGCTGTGCGAGACAAAATTACGTGCACGCGAAAGCAATTTTCCTTATTTGATTCCAACTCTTTTGGAAGACAATTTGGACATCAATTTTGACCTAATTTCATCATATAAATACAAGATATAGGTAGCAATGAAATGGTCTCTCTCTTGCCTCTTCATGCACAATAGTTTCATCAAATTCATCAAGAACAAGGGGCCAATTATTATATTTTGAGAGAGAAGATCAAGTTATAGCAAGGAATTGAAGTTCAATTACATCAAGAGTTTGAAAAATTCAACTTTAGACTTGAAGATCAACATCTTTTGTAATCTTTCATGATTCGGGTGATATTTCTCTAGTATTTTTCTTGCAATTTATATATTAATATGCTAGGCTAGTTTCTCATTGTTTTTGATGAATGATGAACCATATTGTTTGCTTATTTTAATTCATGACAATTAATTTTGTAATTCATGATTTTTTCTTGATTGATTTTGCATTCCCATTGAACTATTTAATTACTTGATCACTAATTAACAGTAAGTTGCTTGTTGTTATGTAAGAATACTCACAATAAGTCTAGAACGCGGTAAAACCAGCACATGGACAATAGGTGTTAGAAATAATATCTATGGCATGTGCAATCATGTGTGATAAATCCTGTGAATTAATGCATATTTTTCATATGAATTCGGACTTGGAATAGAATCGGGTCGTGTTAAACGTAAGTTTAATAGATCTAGGGAAAGAATATAGAATAAAAGTGGATTATCGATTGTCTTGAATACATGAATTTACTAAATTATAAATTAAGAGTTGAATTAAATGGCAATAGAGGGATTCACGATTCCAATACAAATATTCACATATTAAATAAATATTTTATTTGCTTTCTTAGTTTAAAATTAGCATTGAAAATATAAAATCACAACTTTTTTGATTTTATATTACTACAAATTTAGTAAAAGCTACTTAACTATATATTAGACCTTATTCCTCGTGGGAACGATACTCTCAACTCACAAATCTTATTACTTGTACAACGATCTCGTACGCTTGCGGGTTTCACACAAACAGGTTTTTGGGGCCGTAGCCAGGGAATAACGGATTTAATTTTTGTTCAATAGTTTATATTAGATTTGATTTTTTTAACTTTATTATTATTATTATTATTATTATTATTATTATTATTATTATTATTATTATTATTATTATTATTATTATTTGGTTACCCATCCCGATCTTTCTTATTTGGTATTCTTTCCAGGTGCTGTTCAGTAGCATATACAAGATACTGACGCTGATATATTATAATTATTTTTGCAATAATTAATCTCAACATGGACAGTGAGGAAGAAGATATATATTGTGAGTTCTGCTATGGAGTGCATTATACTGGCTACTGCTTATATACATCACTAACCCAATAAGGCTCAAGCTCCTGGGATTTTAACAATATTTGCGATGTCAAAGATTAGCATTTGACAATGCTAATGAAGACTACATGCCTATGGGCGAGTGTGTCCCTTCAGACACGCTTGCAGGAGTTGGTCCTTCCATGTTGAACGAGGAGGTACTTGCAAAATACTACACTGCTCTTGCCAAGTTAGATGAAAGTAAAATGTGCATGGGAGATGGCATATTCTGGATCGAATTTAAAAGGTGGGGGTTATAATCCACTCGAGAAGTTCGAAAGAAAAGAGTTTCCATTGCCTGCGGACTAGCCATTCAACTTGAGGATATATCAATTATGGAATACAAGAACGAAGACGATAAAAGTTCGATTACAAATAAACAAAATGAAGGGGAGGTAATTAATGAAGAAGACATTAACTCACACTCTATCGACTTCATTGATTGCCCTATCATTGAATTTGTAATTAAGCTCGAAGAGAAGGTAGAAGTCTACATAGTTAAACTTGAATCGGATGAGATAGGCAAGTCATATAACATTGGAAGGGAGTGCTAAAATTTTTAGAAGCATCGAAGAGTGGAGGAAAATTAAAATGGGCGAACTAAGCAAGGCATCAAAAGCGTTCTTTAAAATTCCATGATGCCGAAACAATAAAGTCAAGCTAAAGACTAAAAATAAGCGCTTGTTGGGAGGAAACCCAGTCTTTCTATCCCTTTTATTTATTTTGCTTTCTACTTATAGGATAATTTAGTTTTTTTTTTATAGTTTTAATTGGGGAATTATCATCCATATCCCATTTTTCCTTAGGTACTTGTTGATTTATTGATGTTTGAGCCAAGTAACACTTGTTCCAGATATTTTGTGCTTTAATCTTTATTTATCTGCATTGTGCAGGAATATGACGTCGTGAAACACTTGAACCAACCATTACCAAGGAAACAACAGGAGACAAGGAAAAGCTAGCCATTGAATTTCATCGCCATATCAGGAGAGTCTCTTCTTCATTTTCTCCCCCACCCCTTCTATACGGACATAGGATTTAAGACATTGAGGACAATGTCTAATTTAAGTTTGGGGTGAAAATGTGAGTTTTCATTTGTTTTGTGTGTTTTATTGTTTTAAATATTAAAAAAATACAAAAAGATAAAAAAATTGAAAATTTTCAAAAATATTTTCTTTCTGTGTGCTTGTGTGAGTTAGTTTGCGTAGCTGGCAATAATATATATATATATATATATATATTGAATCATAAATTGATCTATGAATGGTGAATATGTCACATACTCAAGTTAATTTTTGCTTTTCCATATGTGGAATTGATATATATTGAGTGCATGAATTAAGTTAAGCATTGTGTAAGAATAAGTTGATTTCATAATTTGATAGGTTGAAATAGTGGACCATAGATGATAAACCCAAAATGATTATATATTTTACATCCTTAGACGAAATATCGAATAGTTTGGAGGATTTCACTATTGTAGGAAGATTTTGAGATAAATGGGGATTCCATGTGTGAAACTATAAAAATAAATAAATAAATAAATAAATTCTTGTGTGAACTGTATAAAGTCAGAAGGATGAAATTGGGTTAGAAGTTGATTTATTTGGATAAGTGTTTAATGAGGGATATTACACTAATCGAGGTATAAAAATAAAAATAAAAAATATTTTATTTGAAAAATTCTCTTCGTAGCCTTTATGACTCGACTTATTAAGCTTGTAAGGGTGTTAAAATCTATTGCCCTATAGTAGACTGGCTTGAGAGTCATCGGCCCAAAGCTCGCTAAAGGGGTCATTTAGAAAGATTAAGGGAGAGAATGCTGCAATAAAAAAATGTTGAAATGAAAAGTGAGAAATAAAATAGAAAAAGCAAGTGCATGAAATAGAAGATGCATTTTGAATGCCTTGATTATGTCCCAAACACTTGTTTAAGAAAATTGACTTTTGATGAGGGATTATTAACCTAGTTGAGTTCCAGAGATTGAAGCAATCAAATTATGGAGAATCCTTATTTATTAATATATTGACCTGTAATTAGTGACATTTACCTAAACTAGAGAGATAAGAATAGTATTAAAATTCAACCTTAGGTCGCACACTTGAAAAGAGCGAAAAGAATAAGTTTGGGGGTGTGTGAATTTCATGAGTGATGAAAGGAAATATTTGACCATTAAGGGCTGGGAATTGAAACTACTCTTGAATTCATGCTATGCTTAATTCTCCACACACACACGTCAATTTTACATTGGAAAAGTATATTTTAATTTGTCTATTATGATTTTGAAGCTGTGCAGAAATTTGATTTTATGATTTCAATCATGAGATAAAAAGTCAAATTAGCTAGCTAAATCCTTTTACATTGCTTGATTGACTGCCCACCAATTAAGTATTTAGCATTGTGTGTTTTTGTGATTGCCGGGTTTTATTTTTTATTTTTTTTTAGGACAAACAAAGATTCAAGTTTGGGGGTTTCATAAGTGTAGTTTCTACATTTATTTGGGATCCTAAATGATGACATTTTATTATTCTTTGAATAGATTAGTACCTAATTTGTTATTTATTACTTTTATTAGGAAAATTTCATGTTTCAAAGAAGAATTGAAAAAAGAACGGAAAATGGCTAAAATGAAACAAATCTAAAGTATGGGGACCAAAGTATAAATATCTAATGATTGATTCGACCACAAAAGATACTTTGAAAATTGATAGGAGTCAATTGAATGCAAATTAGAGTCAAAAAGGAAAGGAATGTGATTAGAGTATTACCATAATTCGACTTCCAATCATATAAGATATCTTCAAGATTTTTTGTCAAATTGAGACCCATTTTTCCAATGGAGAACTTTTGAATTGGAAAAATTGTATTTCTATAGGAATTGTGTCTTTTTTAACTAACTTTCCAATGCCTTTTGAATCACCTAAATCGGACACTGGAAGAAAATGTTATGACCAAAATACTGAAAGCTGTGCAGAGACAAAATTATGTGCGCACGAATGCAACTTTCCTTATTTGATTCCAACTCTTTTGGAAGACAATTTGGACATAAATTTTGACCTAATTTCATCATATAAATATAAGATATAGGCAGCAATGAACGGGTCTCTCTTGCCTCTTTATACACAATAGTTTCATCAAATTCATCAAGGATAAGGGGTCAATTATTATATTTTGATAGAGAAGATCAAGTTATAGCAAGGAATTGAAGTTCAATTACATCAAGATTTTGAAGAATTCAACTTTGGACTTGAAGATCAACATCTTTTGTATTCTTTCATGATCCGGATGATATTTTTCCAGTATTCTTCTTGTAATTTAAATATTAATATGCTAGGCTAGTTTCTCATTGTACTTGATAAATGATGAACCCTATTGTTTGTTTATTTTAATTCAAGACAAATAATTTCGTACTTCATGATTTTTTTTTGATTGATTTTGCATTCCCATTGAACTATTTAATTACTTGATTACCAATTAGATAGTAAGTTGCTTGTTGTAGTGTAGGAATACTCACAATAAGTATAGAATACGGTAAAATCAACACATGGACAATAAGTGTTAGGAATAATATCTATGGCATGTACAATCATATATGATAAATTCTGTGAATCAATGCATGCTTTTCATATGTATTCGGACTAGAAATAGGATTGAGTTGTGTTAAACATAGGTTTACTATATCTTGGGAAAGAATATTGAATAAAAGTGGATTATCGATTGTCTTGAATGCATGAATTTACTAATTATAAATTAAGAGTTGAATTAAATGGCAATAGGGGGATTCACGATTCCAATACAAATATTCACATATTAAATAAATATTTTATTTGCTTTCTTAGTTTAAGATTTGCATAGAAAACATACAAATCACAAGTTTTTTGATTTTATATTACTTCGAATATAATAAAAGCTACTTAACTAAATATTAGACCTTATCCCTCGTGGGAACGGTACTCTTAACTCACAAAATTTATTGACTTTTGATGAGGGATTATTAGCCTAGTTGAGTTATGGAGATTGAAGCAATCAAATTTTGGAGAATCCTTGCTTATTGATATATTGACCTGCAATTAGTGAGATTTACCTAAACTAGAGAGATAAGGATAGTATTAAAATTCAACCTTAGGTCACACACTTGAAAAGAGCGAAAAGATTAAGTTTGGGGGTGTGTGAATTTTACGAGTGATGAAAGGACATATTTGACCATTATGGGCTAGGAATTGAAACTATTTGTGAATTCGTGATGCTATGCTTAATTCTCCACACACACGTCAATTTTACATTAGAAAAGTAGATTTTAATTTGTGTATTGTGATTTTAAAGTTGTGTACATATTTGATTTTATAATTTCAATCATGAGATAAAAAGTCAGGTTAGGAGCTAAATCCTTTTACATTACTTGATTTACTGGCCACCAATTAGATAATTAGCACTGTGTGTTTGTGTATTTCCTGGGTTTTAGTTTTGTTTGAGGAAAAACAAAGATTCAAGTTCGAGGGTTTGATAATTGTAGTTTCTACACTTATTTTGGACCCTAAATGATGATATTTTGTTATTCTTTGAACAGATTAGTACCTAATTTGTTATTTATTATTTTTATCAAGAAAATTTCATGTTTCAAAGAAGAATTGGAAAAAAGAACGAAAAATGGGTCTTAATTTGACCAAAAATCTTAAAGATATCTTATATGATTGGAAGTCGATTTATGATAATACTCTGATCATATCCCTTTCCTTTTTGATTTCAATTTGCATTCAATTGACTCCTATCAATCTTCAAAATATCTTTTGTGGTCCAATCAATCGTTAGATATTTATACTTTGGTCCCCATACTTTGGATTTGCTTCATCTTAGCCATTTTCCATTCTTTTTTCCAATTCTTCTTTGAAACACGAAATTTTCCTAATAAAAGTAATAAATAACTAATCTGTTCAAAGAATAACAAAATACCATCATTTAGGATCCCAAATAAGTGTAGAAACTACACTTATCAATAAGCTAGAAAAAAAAGTATCAAGCCCTTGTTAACAAGAAAAAGAATTTGAGTTGGATAGATGGTATTTTAATGTAACTTTCTCTATATAGAGAGAAAGAATACTTGGCTCCCGTTCGTCTCTTTTTAAATCAAAACTTTAATTCTCATACACATTTTTAACCACATATTTAAATAATAAAATATTTTGCAAGTAAAGTCAAATCTTTTTCCAACATTCCACATTTTCCAAAAAATCACCATTCAAAACTCCACTTTTTTTTTCAAAATAATGGTCATCAAACAGGGGCTTATAAATTTTGTGGGAATGACAAGCAAGAAAACGACTAGAGTATTAAGCCCTTGAAAATGAGTACTTGTAATGTAACCTTATATGATGTGTACATAAGTATACATTAGAGGAGGAGAAAGGCTTGATGAGGAATGAAGAAGCTTAAAGAGAAATAAAACATTTAATGGACCAAGAAAATAAAGTGGTGGAGGCGACTCCAAGAAATAGCTTGCACGCATTCAAATTACACGTGGAAAACAAGAGGAAAGCAATGTCTTTCCATGCATGCATATCTACAACTACAAGCCGTATATCTCTTATAAAGAGATAGAGGGAGAGACAAACAAAATCCAATAGTTTTAATGTCCAAAGCTTCTCATTGATTACTTGTTATAAGATATGCATGAGTTTCTGGGCACGTTAGACATGAAATGTTATTGCATGTGTAGTAAATTTATAAATGTTGTAAATGGTAAGTTTAGTAGGGTTTATTAACGAATGACAATTGTACCCCTACAGCCTTAGAAATTATTACCGTTGTATCCTTGATTCTCCTCTATAAATATAGGACTTTGGTTCTCAATAAAATACACACAAGTCTATTAACCTCCTTCTATTCTCTTTTCTTTTTTCCTCATTTTATAACACGGTATCAACACGAAAGCTCAGTTCTTCAAAATTCAGAAAAGGTAGCAATTTTTTTCAAGAATAATCATTTATCACATGTACCTAAATTAATTTGGTGACATGTAAATTTTTTTTGTGCATTCATAGGGACCACAACGAATTTACTACAAGTTTTTGTGAAAATGATTTCTTTCCACTGTAACTATTGCTGTGGCTAACTGCTTCTCTCATTTTCATTAACAAATAATGATTTCTTCCACTATTACATTTTTTAATTTTTTGATGAAAAGCATTATGCTTGTTTACTTCTTTTATTGTAAATATTCAAACGGTTAAACAATGAATTTTTGTTAAGATTGCTATTCTATACATATATTCATACTTTAATTCATGATTGTACACATACTATTCATGTTTATCTGTACAAATATTATTTTTTAATTCATGCTTTAACTTATTCTATGCTCCAGTTTATTTGGTAAGATAAACATTTATTATGATTATTAAATGCTCCGTGTCTTTAACTTGATTAAATATTTTTAGATGTTCTTATATAAATTTTAAATTAATAATTTATCATCTTGTTGCTCCTGAAGTAGCACAATTTTATAATTAATATTCCAGAAGAATATTAATCTTAGATCCGTCTCGTATAAATTATTTATTGTTGCTCATGAAGTAGAATAGTATTACAATTAATACTCTTGAAGAATATTACTTGCTCTTGAAGAGCATGGATTATATTTTTCAATATTCAGAAGAATATTGTCATATTGCTCTTAAAGAAGCAATAGTAAAATACAATTTGCTCTCAAAGTAGTACATGTTTCGAAGAATATATTATTTTTTGAATTAGTGTTTATCCCTGAAGAAAAATATATAACTCATATCATCTTGGCATTGAGTACTTGGTTAATTATTATGTGATATAATCTTTAATCATATTCTTCGAAATTAACTGTATTTCTTCATTGTGTAGTTAATGAAATGTCAAATATCATAAAACTTGATTTTACTGCACCTGACATATCTGGTAAAAACTATCTATCATGCGTACATGATTCTAATATCCATCTTATTTCAAAAGGTTTGGGAGAGACAATAAAAGAAAGAAACAAATAATCCTTGCAGGATCATGTAAAAAAACTTATCTTCCTTCATCATCATCTTCATGATGGATTGAAAATTGAATATCTCACTGAGAAAAATCTACAATATTTTTGCAAAAATTAACCGAAAGATTTGATCGTCAGAGGGCTATAGTCATTCCTAAAGCTCGCTATGAGTAGATGAACTTTCGTTTGTAATACTTCAAAACTGTTAGTGAGTACAATTCTGAACTATTCAGAATAAGTTCAAAATTAACTTTATGTTGAGAAAAAAAATCATTGATTAAGATATGTTGGAGAAAACTTTTTCCACCTTTCATGCCTCGGATGTGGGTGAACAAAATAATGAATTGCTAATGAAAAAAAATCATGGATTATGTCCAATTGGTTCTTTACCATTGTCTGAAGCAAATGGTATCGCGTTGCTTGAAGCAAATAAAATATCAAGACAAGGACAAGGACATGCACGTGCATGTGCACATGGAATAAACCATGAACGAAATGATCAACAAAGCTATCAGCAACAAAGTAACAATTTCAAATGGTACAAAGTAAATGAAAGTAGTACATCCAAATAGGAGCACGAAAAAGTTGGTTTAGAAGTGAAGTGAAAAAGCATTGGACATGTACCTGTCGTGCGACAAAATATCTTGTGGATCTTTTCCAAAAGTCAATCAAGGGAAATGGGAAAGTGGAGACGAAATTTGTTGATTATGATGGCAAATTAATGTGACTTATTTGGACGTCTCCGATTTCTTTACTGATCCAAATGGGAATATCGACAATTTGATTGGAAGTGGTGTGATGGAAGATATATATTAGTTTATTTTCTATGTTTCTAATATTTCACTTTATTTTAGAAATTTAGTTTGAAATATATTTTTACTTTTCGCCAATTTTTTTTTTAAACTTTATTATGCTTCGTTAATTTCATGGTATTGAATTATGTTTACCCTTTTAAATTTAAATTCAAGCATTCTAAATATAACAAATTTCTTATATTGATAGATTCATGATAGATTGTCAAGATACCTATTTGATTGTTAGTGTAACTACACATACCATTCTTCAAGATAAAAAAATATTTTTCGGACTTAACATTAGCAAAAAATAATGTTAATAGATATTAGGTGGATCGAATATCATTAAAGGCTTTGGAAGAGTTTGTATTATTTTACCAAATAATATAAAATTATATATTGACGATGTATTTACTCTAGCAAATTCAGAAGAGATTTGTTTAGTTTTAAAGATATTCGTTGCTATGGATATCATATTGAGATGATACAAGAAAATAATATTAAATATCTCTCTAGAACTTCTTTTGCATCTGGTCAAAAGCAAATAAAAGAAAAACTTCATGCATTCCCATTTGACATGTATTATACATTTATAAAAATGGTTGAATTAAATAACATCACGAACTAGAAGTTCGTTTGACCCAAAAAGTTTTATACTTTGGCATGATCGACTTGGACATCCAAGAGTTGTAATGATGCATCGAATAATAAACAACTTACATGGACATCCTTTAAAGAACTAGAAGAATCTTTTACCTAAAAATTATCCATGTGTAGCTTGTTTGCCATGCAAGTTAGTCATTAGACATTCAACTACAAAGGTTAATATTGAATTTCTAAATTTTTTGGAAAGAATTCATATAGATATATGTGAGCCAACACACCCACCATGTGGATAATTTCGTTATTTTATGGTATGAATTGATTATTCTACTGCAAAGTCACATATTTGCCTACTTTCACTCGGAATGTAGCTTTTACTAGACTATTTGTTCAAATCATAAAATATGAGCACAATTTCTTATTACTGAATCAAGACCATTCATCTTTATAATTCTGGTGAATTTAGATTACAAGCATTTGATAATTATTGTATGTCAATTGAGATTGTATGAACATTCACTTCGCATGCTCATACACAATGATTTGGTGGAGTTGTTTATTAAACGTCTCTAATTTATTGCTAGGCTATTACTTATGAAAACAAAATTCCAACTTTTGCTTAGGGTCATAAAATATTACATACCACATCATCTGTTCGTATAAGACCAACTACGTATTATTAATATTCATCTTTGCAACATGCATTTGGTTATGAACCTGATATTTCTCACCTGAGGGCTTTTGGTTGTGCTGTCCAAGTCTCTATTTCAGCCTCAAAACATTCTAAAATGGTCCCCAATGAAGATTGGGAATTTATGTGGATTTTCATTCACTATCTATTATTAGGTATCTTGAATATCTAATGTGTGATTTATTTACTGCATGTTTTGCAAATTGTCATTTTGATGAAATGAGTTTTCCAACTTTGGGAAGGGAAAACTATATCTTAAAAAATAAATTAAAATTTATTGGAATGAAGCAACTCTATTTTACTTTGATTCCTGCAACAATCAATGTGAGTAGGAGGCTGGAAAAATGTGAATAAGACATCAAAAACTTATTTGAAATTCCATGATGCAGATTTCAAAAGTCAAGTTAATGCCTATAAAAAAGTGCTTATTGGGAAGCATTCCATTTTTTTTCCTTTTATTGTTTATGCTTTCCAAAATATAGGATTACTACATTTCATTACTTTTAATAGTTCAGTAAATTTTATTGCTTTTAGTAATTTTGTAATTTTTAATAATATAGGGTATCTTCATCCCCATATTTTATTGTTTTTGCTTTCCAAAATATTGGATTAGTACATTTCATTACTTTTAATTGTTCAGAAATTTTATTGCTTTTAATAATTTTGTAATTTTTAATAATATAGGGTATCTTCATCCCCATATTTCATGTAGGATGTGTTAAAGCTAATTTTATATCGTTTCATGTTAGGATTGATTTTTTTATATTGAAGAACATGATAATTGAATACAATGCACAAGGAAAAATATATACCAAGTAGTCCAACACTTTAATGTCAGTCCATTTGTCACTTGCAGATTTATACTAAGGAATACTAAGTTATTTTCTTTGCTCTTAATTTTTGTGTATTGCTTTTTATAATTTTAGCTATTGGTGTGGAAAACATCAAGTTTTTATTTATTTGTATTGCTTTGTGTGCTTGTTCATATGTAAAAATGAAAAAAATTCAAAAAATCATAAAAATAATTTATTTTTAGCTTTATTTTTATTTTTGTATGTTGATGTGGGTTAGATAATTTTGCGTACTATGATACATATGTTTGAAATCATATTTTACACTATAATTTGTGAAAAAATTACTTGTTGAGTTGATTTATACTTATTCACATGAGATTTGATATTTTTTAGCACGAGATTTATGTTTTGCATTATGAAAGAATAGATTGATTCAAAATTTGAATATTTGAAAAAATTTTAGCAAACCATGATGCTAAACCAAATAACCATTAAATAATAGATTCTTAAACCAACTTTAGGATAGTCTGAAAATTATTGAGTTATTGCAGGGAGCATTGAGATAAATGTTGATTCCATATGTGCTTTGGATGCCTAAGGTCAACAAGATGAAAATTATGTGAAAATCTTAAGTTAGGGTCTTTTTTGAGAATAAGTATTTAACAAGGGTCATTGCACTAATCATTGCATTAAAAAAAGAGAGAAAATTTTATCTAATTGTGAAACGTTTCTTCATAGCCTTTACTACAACTCGGGTAATTAAGCTTGCAAGTGTTTCTAAAACTTGATGCATTAAAGTCATTTGATTTGGGAGTTATCAGCTAAAAACTTGCTACAATAGTCATTTAACAAGCTTAAGAGAGAGAAGCCAACATATAAGAAAAATAATAACAAGAAAAAAGAAAAAGCAGGTACATGAAATAGAAGACGCACTACATGCCTCAATTAAGCACCAAGCACTTATTTTAGAGAATTAGACTTTAGAAAATGAATTATTAACTTAATTAATTTTTGGAGGTTGAGTCAAAAAAAAAAAATAAAGAAAATCTTCATTTGTTGACGTATTAAGGTGCAATTAGTAAAATTTAACCAAATTAGAGAGGAAGAGGACGAGTATTATATTATATCGAAATTCAACATTAGATTGCAAATTGATAAAAGAGTAAGAAGAATAACTTTGAGGGTGTGCATCCTACGAGTGAAGAAAGAATAAATTAGACCATTGAGGGTTGGAATTTGAATCACTTTATGAATTTATGATGCTTGACATAAATTTTCTCAAACACAGGTCAAATTTGCATTGAATAGTAGAAATTAATTTTAACAAAGTGATTTTGATGTAGAAATTCTAATCATGAAACCAAAGGCAAATTGTCTAAACATGTTTGTTTAAAATTTTTTGTTGAAGTCAAAGTCTATTTTGCTTGAGGACAAAGATTTGTTCAAGTTTGAGGTGCTTGATAAGTGTATTTTATACACTTATTTATATCGTTACATATGATTAATTGTAATTAACTTTGTTGACTTATGGCTTAATTCAATGTTAATTTTGTTTATTAGGTAAAACTTGAGATAATTTGGGTGAATCAGAAGAAAGAAGGAAAAAAAAGGGCCAGAAAAAAGAAATACAAAGTTTAGGACCAAATTACAAATATCAAGTAGTTGATTCAGACCACAAAATGATAATTGAATATTGATAGGAGTCAATTGGATGCAATTAGGAATCGAACATGAGCGAAATACAATTAAATCAATTTTACAAATCAATTCTATTTTTTTAAATAGAAAACATTTGATTTGGAAAAAATTTATTTCTAAAAGACTTGTAACTCTTTGAGTTATCTTTTCAACATACATTGAATCAAAATATTGACCGCTACACAGAGACATAGTAATGTGATAAGAATGCAAAATATCATAATTTTCCCCTCTTAATTATTGTATTCGTGTTATTATTTGATACCTAAATGCACTCATTATACTTATGCTTTGATTCGGGTAGTATTTTAATAGAAAAGTTGAAATTTAGAAGAAAAGAACGAAAATGGACCAAAATGGAAGAAAGTGACAGTTCAGGGATCAAGTTGTAAATAATCCATAATGAGACGGGCGATGGAATGATGATTCAAGAAATCTAGGAGTCAACTGGGTGTAATTTGAAGTCAAAAGAAGTGAAATATGACCAAAACATCTTCACAAATCAATTTCCAATTGAAAAAGTTATGCACCGATTTTTAGCCTTATATTGGGACCTATTTTTGACATGGAAAACGATCTATCTAGAAGTTGATGTCTGAATCAAAGTTATCTTTTCGATTCAACTTGAATCACCTCAATCAGATATCAGAAGGAAAGTTATGGCCAAAATACTAAAAGCTATTCGGTGGAGGAAATGGTGACAACCATGCGGTCGCATGGCTACCTTCCGAGAACTTCTAGGGCCATTTTAGTTTTAGATTCCTATTTTGACACGAATACTAATGGAAACTTGTTTGACACACGTTTTTTAAGCCCTAATCTCGATCCAGAACACCATTCTTCCTCTCCACATCAATTTTCTCTCATCTTTAGCCAATAAACTCCATGGAAGGCTAGAAACTTTTGGTGAAGCAAGGGAGGAACTTGATTGGTATCAGTTATTTCAAAATTTCTCATGCATGTAATGTGATTTCCATAAACAATTCTAGGTTTAAATCTCTTGTTCTTATAAATATATTTTGAGATTGGTTTAATATGTATTAGATTTTCATGGACATAATCATGTTCTTTCCATCGAATAATTGAAGTATGTATTGAATTTCAATTTCAAGCATTGTTGTGAGATTGGTTTAACATTTACTATATTTCGCATAGATTCAATCATGTTTTATCTATCGTGAAATTAAACAATTTGTTGAATTTCAATTTCAAGCATTGTTGTGAGATTGGTTTAACATTTACTATATTTCGCATAGATTCAATCATGTTTTATCTATCGTGAAATTAAACAATTTGTTGAATTTCAATTTCAACTATCTTATTGGTGTGATTCTCTTTGATTTTATGCTCGATGTATAAGGTGGATTTAGAATCTGATTTCAATAGATTAAAGTGGGTATATGTTATAGGAAATACATATTTTAGAATTACTATAGAATTAAATTGAGCCTCAATGTTATATTTTCCAATTAAAGTTTGATGACACAAACCTTTAATTGAGTATATGAATGTGTAATTGACATTGATTGATCCAAACCAATCAAGGAAATTTTGGCGCTTTACTACTTCATACATCAATATTTAAATTTCATTCTAATTGATAAACTATTTTCATACACTTCACGAAACCCTAGCTTTTGATCCTTTGAATAATTTCTCATCTCCCTGTAAATACGATACCCCAAAACTATACTACAACCACCGCGTTATACATTGGCCATAATCAAATTTTGGCACCATTATCGGGGAGACGGTACAAATAATTAAAGGATTTTCGAGCATAAGTGTGACTTCGTTCCTCTTTTATCTTTTTAGTTTGTTATTTATTTTTAGTTGTATTTTGTTATTTCTCACATTTTTGCATTTTTGTGCTTTATGAACAAGTATCGAGACGAGCGAGGGCGATCATTGTAAGACCTCAATTAGAGTTTGAATCACTTTCTAACCCTCTTTTCGATACTGAATATGTTGGCACACTCATTAAATCACATAACACCATGACTGATAGTGAACATAAAGAGGCACCAACTAGGACTTTTCACGATTATCTCCATCCCACAGGTACATCTACACCGTCATACGTCATATTTCTACCTAATATGTCACGTATGGACCTTAAACCAAGAATGATCCAACTTCTTCCCACCTTTTACGGTCTTGAAAATGAAAACCCATACGTGCATATTAGGAAATTTGAAGAGGTTGTTGCGACTTTTCACTATCAACGTGGTACAATGGATGTAGTGAAGCTTAAATTTTTCCCATTCTCTCTTAAAGAAAGAGCAAAAAGCTGGTTATATTCATTAAGACCATGCTCGATTGGGACTTGGGCTGAAATAACTCAAGCATTCTTTGGCAAGTACTTCTCCACCACAAAAACAATTGCATTGAAAAATCAAATATCTTCTTTTACTCAAAAGGAGTGAAACTTTATATCAAGCGTCGGAAAGTTACAAAGAATTGCAAGCCCTCTGCCCCCACCATGATTATGAAAGTTGGCGCATTGTGAGTTATTTCTATGAGGGATTATTACCTAGGAAGCGTCAATTTGTTGAAATGATGTGTAATGGGGAATTTTTGTAAAAAGATCCAGATGAGGCCATAGACTACCTAGATGACTTAGCTGAAAATGCTCATACCTGGATTGGACCTAGTGCTACTTAGAGTACTAATAGATCACGACCCACTGGAAACCCGAATAGCACTGATATTTATCATCTTAGGGAGGAGGATGACCTTAGAGCCAAGGTAGATGCCCTCACTAAAGAACTCAAAATCTTATGTGCTAGGGACTCAAAGCCTACGTAGAATGCATCCATGTTGAATCTTTAGGACCGTGTTTTGTTTGTGGTGGAACTGATCATCCAGCTCAAGAGTGCGCTACCTACGCTGAGATGAGGACAGTTTATGAGGAATACTACAATGCCTTAGGCACATACCAAAAGCCTTATTCTCCCTTTTATGAAACATACAATCCGAGGTGGTCAAATCACCCCAATCTTAGCTGGAAATCTGAAGGTCAACCAAATAAAGCTCACATTATACCTTCATATCAGCCCACATCCTCTAGAAACTCTTTAGAAGACACTTTATATACATTTATAGAGGCATAGAGTAAGACTAACCAAACGTTTGAGACTCTGATCACCCAAATTGTTGAAGAAAATGAGGAAATAAAATCTCATATGTCCAAACTAACTAATGCCTTAGCTGTAGGAGAGCGGGAAAAATTCCCAGTTCAAGCTCAATCGAACCCTAGGGGGTAACACATTGTACAAACTTTAGGATCAAGAGAGACCAACTTGAAGAAAGTGAATGCCATAACCACTAGATTTGGAAAAGTCATGGAACCAACCCCCAAACATAGGAAAAGTGAGAAAGATCCCAGTAGCATAGAAGAGAGCATCCCTAGTGAGGAGGTAGTGAAAAATCCATCTAGAGTGCCATTTTCTCAAACCCTCAAGTCGACCTCGAAATCTTCTATTCAACACAGTGAAATCCTAGAGCATCTCAAGCAAGTAAAAGTCAATCTACCTCTCTTACACGTGATTTCCCAAGTCTCCACATATGCTAAAGTCCTTAAAGACTTGTATACTATAAAATGGAAGCATCATGTTAAGAAAACCGCCTTCTTGATTGAACATATGAGTGTCGTAATTGAACAAAAAGTCCCGTCAAAGTATTAGGACCTTGGTTGTCCTACTATTTCTTGTATCATAGGAAACCATGAGATTTCTTTCACAAGCTCTTCTCGACTTAGGGGCTAATGTCAACATCATACCTTATGCTATATGCTCGGCATTAGGTCTAGGTGAGATCAAACCTACTACAGTGGTCCTACAATTGGCTGATCGGTCCATTATTAGACCTAGAGGGGTAGTTGAGGATGTACTAGTACAAATTGACAAATTTCTCTACCCTATGGATTTTTTGGTTTTGGATGAGAAAGTAGATGTGAATATTAACTCCAAGATTCCCATTATTCTTGGTAGACCTTTTTTCGCTATAGCTAACACTCTTATTAATTGCAGGAATGGTTTGATGAAGCTATCTTTTGGAAACATGACCTTAGACGTCAACATCTTTCGCGTCATGAAACAGCCTGAAGAAGATGATGAGTGTCATCAAACATACATGATTGATGCACTTGTTAAGGAGGAAGCACATGCGCTTATTGACCCCGACCCTTTAAATTCTGAAATTCCCGCGAGGGATGATATTGGGGAATATGTTGATATTGATGCTGCTTTTAATGATTTTTAGGATTATGGGATACCACCGGTGACTACTTCCAATGAGTTTGGTACAATGCGCCGAAGGTTAACAACGTCCTGGCTGGATGCGGGCTGAAGAAGGCAATATCGGGTCGAGCCAACGACAATAAACAAAGGCGCTGCTTGGGAGGCAACCCAAGGGTAGTTCATTCCCTTCTTCTTCTTTTTTTTTTTTCATTTATGCATTCTCTCTAGGTTTAGTCCATACATTATTCATTGCATTCCTTTTGTTTTCATTTTTTGTATCACCCTTTCCATTGAAAACTTTCGGACTTCTTATACTTCAGTTCATGTGATTCACTCCGACACTCAGGTGACATCTTCCTTACCTTTATTTGGCAGACATGTTTTTGCATTGAGGACAATGCAATGATTAGTTGGGGGGAGAGTTTAACTTAAATTTTTTGTGAATTGCATGATTTACATGGATTTTTTGGTCTAAATTTTTTTTAAGTCCCTAATTCACTACATGTTCTTGAATGACAAAATGTGCCACTAGGAGTTGATATTGTCCGTGAGAGTCTAGATGTTGAGACATTTGCTGAATCGTTTTGTACACACAAGCCTTGTGGTAAGATAGTGGTTTAGTACATGTAGCTAGAGTAGTTTCTTGCTGAAGTTTTCTTGTGGGAGTGAGTGAGGATCAAGAGCCACCTTGCACTAAAATAGCAATGAGCATTCATTGATTTTATGCATTGGAAACTCTTTTGAGAATATATGGTTTGTGGTAAGATGGTAAATTACTTAGGAAATGAAGAAGGTCAATTTAGAATTAACATATAAGCCTTTCAAGCCTTCTTTTTCAATAATTACAACCCCTAGTAGCCATGTTGAGCCATACACACATGTATAGCCTTTTCCTCATACACCCATGTTATAAATACTTCTCCACATTGGAGTATGGTCTATCCATGTATTTACCCAACTTTTTACTTCCAAGTGTGTAGTAAGTATTGAATGCTTATTTGTGAAAAATAGGAGCAAGAAAATGACAAGAGTTAGTATATGCTCAAGCAAAACACCTCTAAGAAAAACAAACAAAAAAACCAAAAAAAAAAAATTTGATTGATTTTTGGGTTAAAATATTGAAAAGTGTATTGATCGAAAGATATAATCTATCAAAATACTTGATGAGATGCCTAGCTACATGCTTGGAAGTCCTTGAATCTTTATATCCTCATCTTCATACAACCTAACCCAAACCACATTACAACCCTTTATATTGACTGTTTTGATCCTAAGTATGATTGTGGTAAAAAAGTGATGAATTCTTATTAGATAGTATGCCTATCATGAGATCAATGTCCGCTCGTTGCTCATTGAGAAACATTTAAGCCTCCAAATTATGAGTGTATCCTTTTCTCAGCTCCATAGAGAGAAAACAGCACTAAACACTTTGATACACGTTAGAGTTATGGGGTTGAACCTTTAGCTCAAGGCATACTTGATGCTACATGTGTTAGGGTTGGTGGTAAGATGGCTATGGCTTAACACACACTCACACATTTGACAAGTGTTTTTGATATCTTGATGATCATGGCATTGTTAATTTCTTGTGGTGTTGAGTTTGAAAGGGACATGGCATGTGGTTAAATTGGAACTTAATAATTTCTTTGTATCATGGACCAATCAATTATTTGCTCGTTTTCCATTAAATTGCTAGGGACTAGCAATAAGCAAGTTAGGGGTGTGATAAGAGTGAAAAATATCATAATTTTTCCCTCTTAATTATTGCATTCATGTTATTATTTGATACCAAAATGCACTCATTATACTTATGCTTTGATTCAGGTAGCATTTTGGTAGAAAAGTTGACATTTAGAAGAAAAGAGTGAAAAAAGACCAAATAGAAGAAAGTGAAAGTTTAGGGATCAAGTTGCAAATAATTCATAATGAGACAGGCAATGGAATGATGATTCAAGAAATCTAGGAGTCAATTGAGTGTAATTCGAAGTCAAAAGAAGTGAAATATGACCAAAACATCTTCACAAATCAATTTCCAATTGAAAAAGTTACGCATCGGTTTTTAGCCTTATATTGGGACCTATTTTTGACATGGAAAACGATCGATCTAGAAGATTACGTCTGAATCAAAGTTGTACCCCTTTAAGCTATCTTTCTAACGCAACTTGAATTACCTCAATCAAACATCGAGAGAGAAAGTTATATCCAAAATACTAAAAGCTATCCGGCGGAAGAAATGGTGAAAACCATACGCGCATGGCTGCCTTCCGAGAACTTTTGGGGCCATTTTGATTGAACCATATAGTCACATGGTGTATAACCATGTGGCCGCATGGGTATTTTTTGAGGGCGAAATCCAGATTCCTATTTTGACGCGGATACTTATGGAAATTTGTTTAACACACACTTTTAAGCCCTAATCTGGACTCAGAACATCCTCTCCACATCAATTTTCTCTCATCTTTGGCCAAGAAACTCCATGGAAGGCTAGAAATCTTTGGTGAAGCAAGGGAGGAACTCGATTGGTATCGGTTATTTCAACATTTCTCATGCATGTAATATGATTTCCATTGCTAAAAAATTCTAGGTTTGGATCTCTTGTTCTTATAAATATCTTTTAAGATTGGTTTAATATGTATTAGATTTTCATGGACTTAATCATGTTCTTTCCATTGACTAATTGAAGTATGTATTGAATTTCAATTTCAAGCATTGTTGTGAGATTGGTTTAACATTTACTATATTTTGCATAGATTCCATCATGTTTATCTATTGTGAAATTAAACTATTTGTTGAATTTCAATTTCAACTATCTTATTGGTGTGATTCTCTATGATTTTATGCTCGATGTATAAGGTGGATTTAGAATCTGATTTCAATAGATTAAAGTGGGTATATGTTATAGGAAATACATATTTTAGAATTACTATAGAATTAAATTGAGCCTCAATGTTATATTTTCCAATTAAAATTAGATGACAAGAACCTTTAATTGAGTATATGAATGTGTAATTGACGTTGATTGATCCAAACTGATCGAGGAAATTTTAGTGCTTTACCACTTCACACATCGATATTTAAATTTCATTCTAATCGATAAACTATTTTCATACACTTCACGAAATCCTAGCTTTTGATCCTTTAAATAATTTCCCATCTCCCGTGGATACGACATCCCAAAACTATACTACAATCACCATGTTAAACTTTGGGCGTAATCAAATTTCGGCGCCATTGCCGGGGAGATGGTACAAATAATTAAAGGATTTTTGAGCAAAAGTGTGTCTTTGTTGCTCTTTTATCTTTTTAGTTTGTTTTTTATTTTTAGTTGTATTTTGTTATTTCTCACATTTAAATTCAAACTAAGAATAGATTCAGGTTTTGACTAGAATAGAATTAATTTGTTTTGAAAAAGAAAGTCAAATACATGAGTTTTATTGATTGTCAAGAATACATGAATATGACTAATTACAATCAAGAATTGAAATAAATAGTAATAGCCAAATTTGAAACTGAATACAGTCATCCATAATTCGATACAAAAATACTTTTTACCTCTTTCTTATATAATTTAGAATGAAATCAAATCAAAATCTCTCTTTTGTTTACATAATTCGAATTCCATTCATAAATAGTAAACTTGAATTGAAATTTATTTCCTTATGTTACGATTATCTTAGCTTACTAAATCTATTACTTATAAATAGCTTTGTATGCTTGTAGAATTTTACCTACACTTGCCATGCACTGGTGCATCAGAATTTCCATGTCCGTTAATATGTTAATCCTCTAAAGCTTTTCGGCTGGTTTATGAGACTTCTGAATCCTCTGAATTGTATAGGATTCTTGGTTGAACTATCTCTAGGTCTATTTCATTTTTGGAAGTTCCCGAAATCGCATCAAGTGGAGATGGCCAAATTGTTTGCTGAGGTTCATAGGCATTATAGATTATAATGCAAGCCTGTATATCACATAGGGTGTAAAGTTTGTTCACCTTGTTCAGTATTCCCTTCTTTCTCTTTTTAAATGATGCCTTTTTCTCTACGTTTTTCACAATATAGTCATCCAAGATAATTTAAAATTAGAAAAATATTTACTCAAGAAAATTGGATGAATAAAATGCAAAATGTGTCTTTGGTATTAACTCAATGTATCGACATCAACTTTAGATATACCTTCAAACATTTACAATTTAATGAAATGAAAATAAATAAATAATAAATAATTTCATCACCTACATGCTACAAAATCTCAATTCCAAGTTTTCAATCTACGTTAGCCTGTGAATTAGATGTGCATTTGATGAACATATTTCAAAAAAAAAGGAGCAATATAAATTTAACTAACTTGGTTAATTGTTGTGTATGTAATCAAGATTAATTTAATGCAATGATTCATACATCATTTATGTTATGTTCAAGAATTCAATAGTAAATATTAGTTACACTGTATATTCATGAGATACTTAGTCAAAATAAAAACAAAAGTTCATGAAATACCATGGTGACATATTCGTGATCACTCTCTATATAAATTATTATAAGAGAATTGTATAAATAATATAAATTTTAAGGATGAGGAGAACTGGTTGATACACATATTAGGATCTTATGGTCATCGAAGGGTATGTATTAAGAAGAACTATTGATAGTCTACCTCGAATGCACATGATTTCATGAGAGTTTTTAGTGATTTGAAATTGGGTTCAATAAAACAATCACAATAGTCTTATATAAAGCGAAACATAAGAAATCACAACAAAACACGGTAACAACAAATCATAGATTCCTATAAATATTGATTTGGATACAAAATAAAAGCGTCATAGAAATGTTGTCGGTTCCGTAGAATAAAGAAAGTTTGTTGGGGTGAAAAATATTGAAAAAAAAGTATCTTCTACTATTATAAATCTAAATATTCCTTTGAATAAAAAAAATGTTGCTTAAAATTATTATTAACTATTTTTTTTATCAACACGAATCTTTAAATATTTCTGTGTTAATGGGTACTTTTATAGATATACACATACGTCCACACACACACATGCACTTTTAAATAAATAGATATATCGGAGGTCCCGCATCAAACATTAAGTAAAGGTATAGAAAAGATAATAAATAATTTTAATACATTGTTGGTGCATACAAAGTACACATATGTTATGCACCAAGTGCATATTGGTGCACAACATGTACACATCAAGTGTGCACAAGGTGCGTACTGGTGCTTTGTTTTCTTTATTTATTTTGGGATAATATCTAAATTATGGTAACATTATATCTTTAAATATTTCTCCATTAACGAGTTTTACACACACACACACATTTTGGTGTCCACACAGACATGTACTTTTAAATAAATAGATATATCACAGTTCCCACATCAAATATAAGTTAAGGTATAGAAGAGGTAATGAATAATTTGAATATATTGCTGGCGCATACCAAGTACACACGTTATGCACCAAGTGCATAGCATGTAAACACAAAGTATGCACAAGGTATGTACTTGTGCTTTGCTTTCTTTATTTATTTTTGGATAATATCTAAATTATAGTAAAATATTTCAAATTTACAGTTATCCAATTCCACGAAGATCAGGTGAGTAGAGTTAAATTTTATGAACAAATTTAACATAAGTGTTTTTCCGCTAAAAGTATTTATGTTGATATTTTTTTTGTGAATCTCTACATTTTTCCATAAATTACTTACTAAATTTATTGCAAATGAAATTATGTTCATAATATGTTTTTCAAGTTAACCTTTAGTATGCCCTTTCTTTCCGGTATATGTCTCATAGTGAATGATTAATACGCTATTGGCATACCAATAAGAAACAAGACCTTGATCACACACCCACGATCATGACCATATATAATCTCATGCTCCAAGTTATTGAAGTGACTCGGATCAATGAAAGGAGTTCATGAACGATGAACAATTATGATGATATTCCCGTGGAAGAAGAATCATGATTTATGTTTTATTGACAGAAATGACGTACTAACATAAATTTACTAATATAAATTTCATGACAAAAAATATATCACATGAACATGCCTCCACTTATTGAATTATTATTCATGATTATTTTAATTAAGATGTTTGTGATTTAGTTAGAATTTAAATATTAATCAATTTAGGAAAACCATTCATGTTTCAACACATCTTTTAAGTATTGTGTAATTATATGTATTTGATGTTCCTTGTGTTGTCCAATACAATTGACCTAATTTATTAGTAATTATCTATATAATTTAGGATAATAACTAATTGATTAAAATACAATCCTAAACCTAATCAAACTATTCTAAGTTTACCTATAAATACTAATGTCCTACACATATGTTTACCATGAAACCAATCAGTAGAACCCCTATTAAGACTTTTTGAAGGTTTCCAGAGGAGCTTCAATTTTATCATTCTTTTTTTTTTTTTTTTTTTTTTTTTTAAACTAAATTATGTTTACGGAAGGACTAGAATGAGACAATTTAAATTTACATCAGTTACAAATTCTAGTTTGCTTTTCTGTTTACTCTTGAAAATTTTCCTAGAATTGAATTCATTATTTTATATGCTAATCGTGCATATTACACTCGAGAAAAAGTTTATTTGGATAAGTAGAGCCCAAGTTATTGAGGTCGAAAGCTATTGTCTTAAATTGAAATTTAGTTAAGTGTATTAATGAATTTAAAATTTAAGAATGACACGTGTTGGTAAGTTGTTAGTTGTTTTTTATTTTAAATATAAATTTTGTATTTATATATAGTTATAACTATATATAAATTTTATATATAGTTATAAGCGTATATTTGTTAATATCTTCACATGTTTCCGTCCTTAAGTATCTCTCTCTTTCACTCAAATTAACTACCTCTAAAAAACTTCCACATATCCACTTGTCATTCCATTTTCCCCACTTATCCAACCAAAAGAAAGATTGCCTCAACTCCCTTGTCTATCTCACATCACTTACAATTTCTTTCATTTTAACATTTCATAACTTGTCTTCCCTATTGTAAAATGTAAGTTTATTAGGGTTTATATGTGAATGACAATTGTACCCGTTCAGTTCTAGAAATTATTACGGTTGTCTCCCTAATTTTGTCCTATAAATATATGGCTTTGATTTTTAATAAAACACACATAAGTTTATTGACTTCTCTTTTTCTCTCTTTTCATAACATGTTATCAGCACGATAACTTAATTTTTTAAAGTTTAGTAAAGATAGTAATTTTTTATAAGTATAAATATTTATTACGTATACCAAAATTAATTTGGTGGCATATGAATCCTTTTGATGTACATATACATCATAACCAGGCTGTACATTTTCCTCTGCTTTACATTGGTATGCATATTAATTTTAATTCACGTTTGTATGTGTAATTTGTACACATTAATTTTTCTTTTGAACCTATCACAAATTAGTTTTACCTTTGATTCTCGTATGTATGGAATTCATATGCATGTTTAGTAACTTTTACATGTTGAAAAAGATTTACCCAATAAAAGATTTAATTAATTTTGTTAACTTCTATGTATGGAGATTTTTTTCCTAATGCATGTTTGGTAATTATTTTTCTATATAAATTCAGATCATGTCTATATGGTAATTAAATATTTTTAGACATTATTCTATAAACTTCAAGTTAATAATTTATCATGTTGTTGCTCCAAAAGTAGCACAACATTATAATTAATAATCCAAAAGAATATTTATTGCATATCTATCTATTGTAAATAGTTCATTGTTGATCCTGAAATAGTACAACATTATTAATATTCTAGAAGAATAATACTTGCTTATAAAGAGTATGATATTACAATTTCATTATTCCAGAAGAATATTGACTTAATGCTCCTGAAGAAGTATAATTTAAATTATATATATATTTTAAACGAATATGATGTTGTCATTATCAAAGAAACACAACACAAGTTATATAAGTATTCCAAAAGAATATCCCATTGTTACTCATGTAGGGCACAAATTTTATTATTTAGCTTGAAAGGTAGAACGAATCATTAATGTCAATACTCCAAAAGAATATTATATTTATATTCTTGAAGATTATATATTTCATTGTTCTGCTGAAAACAACACAACTTAATATGAAAATTTTGTGTTGATGTTCCTGAAGAAACACAACATTATTAATATTTAAAAAAAAAGAATATTAATTGCTCCAAAAGAATATAATATTATAATTTCAATATTCTTGAAGTATATTGATTGGTAAAAGTAAAATCACGAATTAAATTGCTCTATTTATTTATGCGTCCATTCTTCTGCATACGTATTTAAATATTGATATTTTGGTTAGATTTTATTGCACTCAAAGAGTATAATGATATAAGATCTAACATAAAATTACGTTTCCACTTGTGAAGAATAAATCCTTACATAATTTATTATTGTAAATAATAATATGTTATTGCTCCTGTAGAGCATGACGTTAAAATTCTCCATATTTTAAAAGAATATTGATTTATTGTTATTGAAAAGGCAATAGTACAATATAATGTGATCTTGGAATAGCACATTATAATTTTCATTAATATTTTGTTAGATTTTGCTTGCTCTCAAAAAGTATAATTATATACAATCTAACATAAATTATATTTTTACTTCCAAAGAGTAAATCTTTGTATAATTTATTATAATACTATTTGTTTGCCCCCGAAGAGCTTAGATTATAATTTTCAATATTCTAGAAGAATATTGTCATATTGCTTTTGAATGAGTAATAATAATAAAAAATACAATGTGCTTTCAAAGTAGCACATGTTTCGAAGAATGTATAATTTTGAATTCATATTTATCCATGAAGGAAAATATAACTAATATCGTGAGAATATTGCTTAGTTTGACTACTTGAATGATATATGATTATATAATATTTAATCATATTCTTCGTGATTAAATAATTGAATTATATTTTATATTGAACCACAAGTTCAATTTGATTTTATTATTTGGCATGAACAGTTGGACCATCAATAGATCAATCTAATGCGAAACTAAAAAAATTCAAAATGGATATTCAATGAAGAACCAAAAAATTCTTCAATCCAATGGATTTCTATATATCATTTGTTCTTTTTATCCACAGTTAATCATTATACATCACTGGCTAAAATAGGGATCTAATTTCCTATATTTCTGAAAATTAATTAAGGTGATATGGGGCTCCATTACCCACCACATTTATCATCTAAATATTATTTGTTTATAATAGTTTTGATACAAATACTAGATGATTGCATTGTGTTCACAACATGAAGTCGCTCAAGTCATGAGCATAATTTTCAAATTATATAATCAAGACTTTGTCTTATTAATGTAAGTGGGTATAAATCTCAACTTTTTAATAAGTATTATTTGGGATGTCAATAAATGGTTTAACACTGTTGTTTGATAAACGCCTCTAATTAATTTAATTGAGAACAAAGTACTTCTCATTTTTGTTTAGGAAATTTTATTATGCATCAAGCTAATATCATAGTTCTTCCTATTATAATTGGCTTATGGTTAGAGCCTAATTTTTCTATCTAATCATTTTGATAGTGTAATAGGTAAAATTGATTCATCACAATGCACTCAAATGAATATAAATATATAGTTTTAACCCTTATCCCAAATGGGTGTTATTTTATAACATTAAAAAAAAAACAATTTTCAATTTGATTAGACAATTCTTTCAACATTAGGGGAGAGGAATTAAGAAGTTAAAATTAATGTATAATGCATCTTCATCTAAATCCCCGCAAAATATCGTTTGAACTAGAAGTTTGAATGATAATTTATTTAGATGCATTTACTGATCAAAGAGATAAACACCAATTTTAAATGCTCCAATACGAATTGCTATTTTGTGAGGACAATTTGTTAGCATTATATTTGATATATTTATCACGCGCTTGAAGTGTGAAGATGTTTGATTCTAATACAAAAATCTTCAAATGAAAATGGAGCAATTAGCTAAGATGGATTAATTAATGAGGCATATACTTTTGATGAGTATTTAGATATAATAGATTATAAAACCTCTGAAGAGGTTCGAGTATCTGATATATTTAAATAAGTTATGTTATTATGGGAAAGAAATAGAATCGAACAAGAAAAGAAAAAAGTTGTCGACAACATTTTTACACATGATGTACTACATCATTTTATAAATAGCAAGGAATCGTAATAAATGCATCAAAATATATCGATCGAAGTAATGTTTGGCCAAATAAGAAGGACACAATCCTAAATTGAATTTACTAGAAAAACATGAAGTTTTTAGACCTATAGTCTGAAAATCTAAAGGTATATGATTATACGAAAAGAAAATGAGAAACATGAAGTCATAATGTGTAATGCACGACTTTCAACATAATGAATTTCACAAAAGATCATCGTGGATGAAATCATGAGTCTATATTATGTTATCTTGACGATACATGAAATTTGAAATACTTGATAGTCAACTCATCTGTCATGACTATTGATATTATCTTTGAAAGATTTAATATACCTGAAGAATAACTCAAATGATACATGTCCGAGAATTGTGTTCTCAAATCATTATATTGAATAAAATAATTTGGATGTATGTGGTATAATCACTTTAGCGAACATTTGTTGAATGAATACCATAAAATAGACGATGTACGCCCATATTTTTTTAGAAAGAAAATAAATATTGGATTTGCAATTGTGGTAGTTTATGTTGATGATTTAAATTTAATTGGAACTCTTGAAGAGCTCAACAAAATTACTGATTATTTGAAAAATGAATTTGAGGTGAAGCATTTGGGAAAAATCAAATTTTGTCTCGGATTGCAGATTGAATATTTAGCAGATGGATTATTTGTTCATCAATTTATGTATACAGAAAAATTTTTAAAATGTTTTTATATGGATAATGCATATCCATTGGCATGACCTGTGGTTGTTCAATAACTTGATGGGAAAAATGATCCATTTCGTTCACTTGAAGATGGAGAAAATGTTCTTGGTCGTAAAGTATCATATCTTAGTACAATTGTAGCATTACCTTATCTTGCAAATTTCACTTGGCTCGACATAGCTTTTTCTGTAAATCTCATTACAAGATATAATTCTGCACCAACTCAAAGACATTGAAATGGTGTTAAACATATTTTTTGTTACTATAAGGGCTCTATTAAATTAGGATTATTTTATTCAAAAAAATCGAAATTTGCTTTAGTGGGAATGCAGATGTAGGTTATCTATCTAACCTACATAAAGCTAAATCACAAACAAGATATGTGTTTGCATGTGGAGGAACAACTATATTATGAAGATTTGTAAAGCAATCCTTGACAGGAACATCCTGAAATCATTCTGAAACTATTGCAATTTATGAAGTAGGCCGATACTGTGTATAGTAGAGAAACATGCCCATCATATTCAAGCATCATGCAGGTAAATTTCAACAAAAGATAGTCTAACAATTTTGTATGAAGACAATACATCTTATTTTGCACAACTCAGAGGAAGCTATATCAAAGGTAATAGGATGAAGCATTTCTCCGAAATTCTTTCATGAGCTTCAAAAGAATGGTGACATCAATATCCAACAAATTCGTTCAAGTGACAATATAACCTATTTATTCACAAAAGCATTACCGACATCTACATTCAAAAAATTAGTTCACAAGATTGGAATGTGTCGACTCAAAGATTTTTAGTGATTAACATCATGGGGAGTAGATGTACTTTTTTTTCCTTCGCTTAGATTTTATCCCACTGAATTTTCCTAGGAAGGTTTAAATGAGGCAGTATTTATTTTTAACACTCTAAAATAACTGTATTCTTTTTTCTTCGGTTGATTTTTTTCATTAGATTTTTATCAAACAAGGTTTTAACGAGACAGATATTTTGTAATATGTGATTCAATGGGGAGTGTTGTAAAAGGTAATTTTTTTATTAGGGTTTATATGTGAATGATAATTGTACCTCTGCAGCTCTGAAAATTATTACTGATGTATCCCTAATTCTTCCCTATAAATACAGGACTTTGGTTCTTAGTAAAATACACTAAAGTCTATTGACTTCTCTCTATTTTCTTCTCTTTTTTTCTCTTTTCATAACATTCCCATATTTTATTACTTATTTTCTTTTTATATTTTTGGTGTATCAAAACAAGACGAAAATGTCTAGTAGCATTTAAAGTACATATTTTATCTCAGTATCTTTCCTTCGGTTGAAACCTATTTGAAGGTTTTAAGGTAGGATAACGACGTAGAGATGGTTTTGTCCCGTTTAATTTTTGTTATTTAATATTGATATTTTGTTAATGATATGTATGGTCATTCGGTGCAAAAGATATGATATGATATGATATGAGCTCTCACCGATGATAAAGATATGATATGATGGTACAATTTATTTTGATATATGAATGATAAATGTTATTCGGAATTGTACTAGTATTCATATCCTATTGAGTATTTCCCATACTCACGGGTTAGTTTGGATCGTGTCGGAGTGTGACGATTCAATTGGCGATTGTACCACATTTGCTGGATGAAAATCTACGCAACTTTTTTTTTCTGTTTAATTGAAAAAAACAGTTATTTGTAGTTAAATTTTTGTACATGTATTTTTGTATGAGGATATGTTTAGATTTCACTCTTGATTAGAATTTTGAATTTAATTGTTTGATGTAGTGGTGTAAATGCCCTTTGCCCATTTTCTTATAAAAAAAATTACTATTTAATTAGCTGGTAAACACATTAAAATACAATTATCTACTTCTAATAAATTGGATTTCAAAGAATGTAAGAGTTAGTAGTTAAAATTGGTGTATCATATAAAATATGTTGATGAAAATAAAATTGACCATTTTTAAGGTAAATTTTGGGCAATGACTTAAATTATAAAATTTAGGTCGTTACAGTTTGGTATCAAAGTCTAATATAAAAAAAAATTGTTTTATTAGATTCTTTTTCTTTTCTCACTACAATAACAGTCAAGTGCATGCTATAATTATATAAAATCTAAGTTGTCACATCTTGTATCTTGTGCATTAACACTAAGTTGTTAAGAAAACATATAAAAGTAAAGTACATGCTAGGAAAAATATTACAAAAATATTGATAAATTAAAGTCTACATTCAACAGTGCTACAACGAATAATTGTACACTCGTGTATTGTTCTATGCTATAAAACCTTTATTACGTTAGCAAAAAATAAATAAATGAGTGTATCAATCCTAATCTAGTTCTTTTTAAATATTGGAATTCAAAAAATTGTCCTTGGTTGTTCATATATATATAAAACTTTTGAAAGATATCTTCTTAGAAAAAAATAAAAAAATTATATTTTACCATAATGGCCATTAAACTATCCCATTAGTATATTTTTCAACTTGTATGTTACATTAGTCCATGCATTAGTATGTTAAATTTTCTAGTTTCTAAAATTAGAATGTGGTCCCTATGTAAATAAAAAAAAAATTGAAATTTTATATATAAATCTATACGTGGTAGGAAAATTCTTCATACAGTAATTGTTTATGTCTCTTCGTATATTTTTAAAAATGAATGAAAGTTATATTGTTAGGAATTTCATTCATTTGACCTTGTGTGAAATTCTGTTGAAGTTTAGATATGACTTTACATATGTACACAAATGGAAGTTGAAAATTATTAAGTTAATTGTGGTTATATGTGATTAATTTGATTTCTTAAAGCTAGTATAAGATGAAAGGATTATCGGTACACAACCCCCAACCAAACACCCTCCAACAACCCTAAGGTATGTAATTGGTGAAGAAATTAAGGATTAAATTCAAAACTTTAACTTTAAGTCTTGTGTTGCCTACTTTTAAGTTTTATGACATGTACAAATTTCCCATGCTAATGTTTGATATATAAAGTAAAGCTTGATTTTATTCCTTATGTAAACGTATACTCGAATATGAAATACACTATGTCACCATTACAAGAACTTAAGCATAATATGTTAGGCGTGATACTGGTTTGTGATAGGTGACTTACTATTAAATTCCTTTAGGAAATGGTACCACCTACCTACGGATTTTAAAGAGTGACTTATATTACGAATAGTACAAGAGTCGACCAAATAAAATCAAGTACCTTTACTACAAAATGCATCTCCAGTTGTCCCTGGAACTCTCTTAGTGGTTGAGCCATTTCGTAAGTACAAGCCTCCTACTTTCGAAGGTGATTCTGACCTACTGGCCATTGAAAAGTGGATTAGAGGTCAGGAGTGCATTTTTCGACACATTGCTTATATAGATTCATAGAAGGTACTATGCAAAGAATTCATGTTTATTGCAGTAGCCAGTCACTGGTGGGAATCTATTTTTCACACTAGAGCTGATGAACAACAATGTAACTTGACTTGGGAGCAGTTTAACGATGAGGTGATGGGAAAGTATTTTCCATAGGCTTTGAGGGACTTCAAGGAATTAGTGTTTCTGCAACTCAGGTAAAGGAATATGTTGCTTACTAATTACAAAAGACTGTTTGAGTAGCTCTCAACGTATGCCTTGCACTTGGTAGATACAGAAGTTAAGAAGACCAGGAGATTCAAAAATAGATTATGCTCGAAGATCGACATGATCATTATATCCCATCGTTTCACTTCATATCGTGAAATTTGGAGAGAGCTCATGTAATTTCATATCAAAGGATTGCTTTTGGACAGTATGCCTAATCGAGCAACGAGTCGTTGGAAAAAAGAAAGTGGAGTGATCAAAGCAAGAATAGAGGTAACTGGCATAATAAAAGACTAAGCACAGGAGTTCATATCGGTAGGATGAGTGGGAGAATTACACCTTGTCCTTAGTATAACAAACTCTACTAAGGTGAATGCTTATTTAGGAAGAACATGTGTTCTTAGTGCAGTAATCTGTGTTCTTAGTGCAGTAATCTGGGATATATTACTTTGCACTGTACAGAGCCTCCATGAAAGAAAGATGATGACCAAGATAAGAACCCAATGGGAAAGACCCAAGTAGGATCCAAACGTGATAGTAAGTATTTTATTATTTTCCAATGTACCGACTATTCTTTTTTACCTAGGACTACATATTCTTTTATCTCTACATCCTCTGTCGCTAAGTCTAACACTATATGTTGAAATAGGTATTTTAGTATTATCTGAAGTACCCGTCTATGTTTTTTTTTCTTTTTTTTTTTTTTTAAACTTTGGGGCTACACATTCTTTTATCTTTGCATCTTTCATTGCTAAGTCTAACATTACATGTATGAAAATGGACAATGCTTTAGAGGTTAGTATTTTCCCTTGAAGAACTCTTTGCACAAATCAAATGACTAAGGCTATAAAGTTAGAAGTTGATGAAAAGATACTGCTGGCGGACATATACCTTTTAGAGATGAAGACTTCAATGTTATTTTAGGCTTGGACTAGTTGGGACACAATCATGTGACCATTCGATGTCACGAAAAAGAATTGTTACTTCATCGGTAGGGAGACTAAGAGTTCCATTTCTCTGTAACAAGGTTCAAGTCTCTTCCTCACCTTATATCGGCTTTACAAGTGAAGAAGATGCTGAGAAAGGAGTCATACAGGGATTCCTATTCATATAGCGGTCCAAACATATAGATACAACCCTTAAGGATATTAACATCGTGTGAGACTTTGAAAATGTATTTCCACAAGATCTAACAAGTATTTCTCAAGATAAACTTGTGGAGTTTGCAATTGACTTGGTCTTCAGAGCAGCACTAGTATCTAAGGTCCCCTTCCAAATGGTACCAAAAGAACTCCAAGAATTGAAATTATAGTTGGCGGAGTTGCTGGAGAAAGGTTTCATTCGACTCAATATATCTCCTTGGGGCGCTACATCACTTTTTGTGATAAATAATGATGAGAGTATCGGAATGTGCATTGACTATAAAAAATTGAACCATTTGACTATCAAAAAATGATACCAGCTACCAAGAATAGAAAATGTATTTGACCAATTAATGGGTGCAACGGTGTTTTGGAAGATTGACTTGAAAAGGTCAAGGCAATGATGTAACAAAAACTACATTCGAGACTTGTTATGGACATTATGAATTTACTGTCATGCCTTTTGGTTTGACAAATGCTCTGGTTGTATGTATGGACCTCATGAACTGATCTTTCCATCAATACTTAGACTGGTTTGTCATAATATTTATTGATGACATATTTTTGTACTCTAAAGATAAGAAGCAGCATGAGGAACAATTTTGAGTAATATCGAAACTTTGAAGAAGGAGAAATTATATGCCAAATTCAAGAAGTAAAAATTTTGGCTCGATCGAGTGGGTTTTCTTAGTCATATGTTTATCGCTCAGGGTATTGAGGTAGACCCAGCTAAAGTGAAAGTAGTAACAAATTGGCTTAGACCAACCAGTGTGTGTGAAGTTCGAAGTTTCTTGAGATTAGTTGCTTGTTACATAATATTTATTGAGGGTTTCTCAAAAATAGCTGGAACAATGATTCAGTTGACTAAAAATGGTGTGAAGTTTTAATGGACGGAAAAGTGTGAATTTTTTTTTCAAGAACTCAAGCAGAGATTAGTCTCGGCTCCTGTATTGATAAAACCTAAAGATTCGGATGGGTTTGTAATTTATAGTGATTTCTCCAAGCAAGGTTTAGGCTGTGTTTTGACACAACATGGAAAAGTTGTTGGTTATGCCTCGAGACAGTTGAAAGAGTATGAACAAAACTACCCCACGTACGATTTGGAGCTTACAGCTGTAGTTCACGCTTCAAAAATATGGTATCACTATCTTTACGGTGGGAAGTATGAAATCTATATAGATCACAAGAGTCAAATATTTCTTCACATGGAAGGAACTGAATATGAGATAGAGGAGATGGTTGAAGTTAGAAGACAGGGTCGCAATTAACAATTTTATCCATGATGAAGGAAAATCTGATAAACGACTTTGAGAAAACTAAGATTGGAAGTCATCACACCATCGACTCAGACCACAACGAGTATAAAAGCGTTTATGATACAACTTATGCTTTGGGATCAAATCAAGGAAGCATAGGATAAGGATCCATTTCTACAGAAGATAAAGGTTGAGGTGGGGACAAACAAACATATAGAATTTGAGGTATCTGCAGATAAAACATTGACTTATAAAGAAAGATTGTGTATACCTAAGGATTAAAGTATAAAAAATGAAATATTGGAAGATGCTCACTCTACCCTTTATGTTGCACATCCAGGTAGTACGAAAAAGTATCGAGACCTTCAAGATACATTTTGGTGGATAAACATGAAGAGATGAATTGGTCTGTTTGTGGAAAAATATATTGTCTGTCAGTAGGTCAAGGCAGAACATCAAAGTTCATCAGGACTACTGAACCATTAGAAAAGGCATATTGTCTAATTGTGTTTGTTGAACTCAAAGTGATGTGATCTGAAGAACGAATGCAATGGAAACAAGCCTGGGCATGGATCCGTTAATTATTGAAGAAGGGCTGATTACGCGATCACAAGCAAAGTGGGTGAAAGAAGCGATGCGATTGCTTATTCAAGCTATAATCGACAAAACATTGATCACGGCGAGCAAATCAACAAGTTTTATATTGGGGTTGAAGGAAGAACAAGCTGTTTCAATTTAATTTAAGCAACAACAGATGGAGAGCCTGAAGTTTCCAATAGTTAAAATAAGCTTGCGATCTCAGGCTTATTTATTGAGACAAAGGAACTAGAATCAACTTGGTCTATGCAACAACATCTGGAGATACTATGCGACCGCATGGTTGTTTCCAACACCAAAATTTTCCTTTTTCATGAAAGTTTCCTAGTTTTGTTAAAACACTATTTTTTTTGGTATTCTTTTCCATTTTAACTAGGCTTTTAGGGTTTAGTATACATAGATTTTATCCCATTCATCGTAAACAACTTAGACATTATTGAGAGATTAATAGAGTCAATTTTGCTTTCTATTCCTTTGTTCTTCATTGAGCAATTTACATAACTTATCAAGATTAATTCTTGTGGCATTCAAACAACCAAGCGAGATTCACAAATCTTGTGTTCAAGAGGTCAATACATCGTAGGCGATTGGTTGTATCTTTATTTCTGGGTCAAATCCAAAATTCTGATTTATTTGGCTTTCTTGGGCTCAATTTAATCTCGTGTGTGTTTCACAGCTTCAATTATTACGTGGGTTCGCATCACAAGGTTTATTTTGTTTGAGGACAAATAATTGTTCAAGTTTTTAGGTGTTTGATAAATGTATTTTATACACTTATTTAGATCGTTAAATATGATTAATTGTAATCAATTTGATGACTTATGGCTTAATTAGATGTCAATTTTGTTTGTTGGGTAAAACTTGAGGCAAATTGGGTGAATTGGAAGAAAGAAGCCAAAAATGGGCGAAAAAGAAAGAAATACAAATTTCAGGAGCAAATTGCAAATATCAAATAGTTGATTTGGACCACAAAATAGTAATTGAAGATCGATAGGAGTCAATTGGATGCAATTAAAAGTGACATGAGCAAAGTGCAATTAAATGATTTTAACAAATCAATTTTTTTTTTAAATAGCAAACATTTGAATTGGAAAAATTTTACATTAGAAGAATTGTAACTCTTTTGGTTATCTTTCCAATGTACTTCGAATCATTCCAATCAAATAGTAAAAGAGAAAGTTATGATCAAAATATTGACTGCTGCACAGAGACATAATCATGCGTGCGCGAAGACAATTTTCCTTAGTTGATTGAAACTCTTTCGGAGCCCAATTTGGACATATTTTTTTACCTAATTTTACCTTATATAACACAAGACATGGGTAACCATGGGAGGAACTATCTTCTCTCTTCATATGCAATAATATCAACAAATTCATCAAAAATGAAGGGCCAATTCACCACTTTTGAGAGAGAATAGCATACCCTAGTATGGAATTGAAACCAATTACATCCAGATTTTGAAAAATGCAACTTTGAAATTGGAGATCACGATTTCTTGCATTTCATGATATGATTTTTCATTATTCTTGTAATTAATTTAAAAGCATGCTAGGCTAGATTTGATTTTGTATTGGATGAAATGAACCCTATTGTTCATTTATTTTAATTCAACACAAGTACTTTAGTATTTTTTGTGGTTCTTGATTAATTTTGAAAACTCATTAAATTATTTAATTATTTGGCGACTTATTATATAATTAGTTGCTTGTTTAAGTGTTGGGATACTCACCATAAGTTTAGAAATTAGCAAAATTAACATATGTGCAATAGATGTTAGGAATAAAATTTATCACATGTGCAATCATATATATAATCTAAAATTTAATGCATTCTATTAATTTGAATTCGAACTAAGAATAGATTAAGGTCATGACTAGAATAGAATTAATTTTTTTAAAAAAAAAAAGTGAAATAAATTAATTTTATTGATCGTCAAGAATACATGAATATGACTAATTACAAATCAAGAATTGAAATCAAAAGCAATAGGAGAATTCAAAACTCAATAGAATCGTTCACAATTTGATACAAAAGTTCTTTTTACCACTTTTTTAGATAATTTAGAATGAAATCAAATCATATATCTCTTTTTTTGTTTACATAATTCGAATTCCATTTATAAATATTAAACTTGAACTGAAATTTATTTTCTTATGGTATGATACTTTAGACTCACTAAATCTATTACTTGTCAACAGTTCTATACGTTTGTGGAATTTTACCAAACACTTGCCATGCATTGATGCATCCAAAATTTCATGTCTGTTAATTTGTTAATCCTCTAAAGCTTTTTGGCTTGTTTATCAGACTTCTGAATCCTATGAATTGTATAGGATTCCTGGTTGAACAGTCTTTGGGTCTGTTTCATTTTTGAAAGTTCTTGAAATCTAGAAATAATTTTTTGAACATCAAGTGGAGATGGCCAAACTATTTGCTAAAGTTCATAGGCACTATAAATTATAGTGCAAGCATGTATATCACACAGGGTGCAAAGTTTGTTCACCTTGTTCAATATTACATTCTTTCTCTTTTTAAATGATGTGCTTTTCTCTACGTTATTTGCAATATAGTGTATCCAAAATAACTTAAAATTAGGAAAATATTTACTCAAGAAAATTAAATGAGCAACAGACAAAATGTGTCTTTGGTATTAACTCAATGTATCGACATCAACTTTAGATATACCTTCAAACATTTACAATATAATGAAAATAAATAATAAATAATTTCATCACCCAGACGTTAAGAAATCTCAATTCCTAGTTTTCAATCTACATTCACCTGTGAATTAGATGTGCACTTGATGAACATATTTCAAAAAATAATCAATAGAAATTTAACTAACTTAGTTAATCGTTGTAGATGTAATCAACATTAATTTAATCCAATGATTCGTAAATCATTTGTGTTATGTTCAAGAATTCAACAGTAAATATTAGTTACATTGTAAATTCATGAGATATTGATGTAGATTGAATCTGCAGACACACGATATTAACAACTCAAATGGATTCAACTCAAGAAACAAACGTTTTCTTATTTCATGAACAACCAAAAAATCTTAGGAGATGTTTCAGAGTCTTAAATATGAAAAGAACAGACAAACTATTGGGCCAGTAGTCCCTTAATGGACTGGGCTACAAAGCGAGAATAATAAATACTGAAAATAATAAACTAAAAAACTTTAAAAGTCGATTTGACCCAGTAATCAAGTTCAAACGGCCAAAATCCATTATACGTCATGGTAAAGCAGTGAGTTCATTCAAAATCGACGCAAGCTTTTCAGAATGGGGTTATGGCCCCAAAACGAACACCGCATGCAAAAGTTATGCCAATTTCTTCGAACGCCAACCATCCAAGCATTCCATATATGCAAAGTGCATGTTCCTCCACACAAACCTCATAAGATACTTTGTCAAAATAAAAATAATAGTTCATGAAATGGTAACATATCCTTGATCACTCTCTACATAAATTATTATAAGAGAATTGTAAAAATAACGGTAAATTTTAAGGATGCGGCGAATCAATTGATACACATTTTAGGCTCTTATGGTCATCGAAGGGTACTTATTAAGAAGAACTATTGATAGCCTACCCTCGAATGCACATGATTTCGTGGGAGTTTTTAGTGACTTGAAATTGGGTTCAATAAAGTAATCCCATTAGCCTTTCATAAAGCAAAACATAAGAAAACGCAATTACTCATGGATTTCTATGAATATTGATTTGCATAAAAACAAATACGTCATAGAAATTTTGTGGATTCTGTAGAATAAAGAAAGTTTGGCGGTGTGTAACATAACGGAAAAAAAATTTATACTTCTATAAATTTAAATATTCCTTTAAATAAAAATTATTGTGTAAAATTATTACTATGTTATTATCAACACAAATCATTAATATTTCTGTGTTAATGGGTACTTTTATAGATATACACACATGTATTTTTAAATAAATAGATATATTGGAGATTCCATATCAAACATAAGTAAGGGTATGGAAAAGATAAAACAAATAATTTTAATATATTGTTGGTGCATACCAAGTACACACATGTTATGCACCAAGTGCATATTGGTGCATAACATGTACACACCAAGTATGCACAAGGTGCATACTCGTGCTTTGTTTTCATTATTTATTTTGGGATAATATCTAAATTATTGTAAAATTATTAAAGAATATCTAATACTTGTGTGTACTTGTGCTTTGTTTTCTATAAATAAAGAGTAAGGTATAGAAAAGATAATGAATAGTTTTTATATATTGTTGGTGCATACCAAGTACACACATGTTATCCACCCAAATGCATACCATGTAGACACCAAGTATGCACAAGGTGCGTACTTTTGCTTTGTTTTCTCTGTTTATTTCTAGATAATATCTAAATTATGGTAAATTATTTCAAATTTACAGTTATCCGATTCCACGATCATCAGGTGAGTAGAGTTAAATTTTATGAACAAATTTAACATAAATGTTTTTCTGTTGAAAGTATTTATGTTGATATTTTTCCGTAAATTACTTGCTAAAATTTATTGTAAACTAAATTATGTTCATAATATGTATTTCAAGTTAACCTTTCGTACGCCCTCTCTTTTCAGTAAATGTCTCATAGTGAATGAATAATAGGCTATTGGCATACCAATAAGAAACAAGACCATGACCACACATCGAGGATCATGACCATGTATAATTTCATGCTCCAATTTATTGAAATGACTCAAGTCAATTAAAGAAGTTCATGAACGATGAACAATTATGATGATATTCCCGAGAAAGAAGAATCATGGTTTATGTTTTACTGATAGAATGACGTATTAAAATAAATTTCATGACAAAAAATATATCACATGAACATACCTCCACTCATTGAATTATTATTCATGATTATTTATTAATTAAGTTGTTTGTAATTTAGTTAGAATTTAAATATTAGTCAATTTTAGGAAAACCATTCATGTTTCAATACATCTTTTCAGTATTGTGTGATTCTATGTTTTTGATGTCACTTGTATTGTCCAATACTACTGAACTAGTTTATTAGTAAAGTTATTATTCAGACTCGATTGTGAGTAAAGTTATTATTCAAATTAGTCTCATTTCAATCGAATGTTAAAAACTGCTTTTTATCAATATTTTGATGCATGATATGATTCCAACACGTTCGGCATATTTTAATATATCTTCTATTAAAGGTTGTCAAATTTTATTGAATTTCCCATTATATTGAAATTGAATTCTTAAAGCACTTTAAGAAATTCATGTTTGGCGACACTTTGAGTTGTTAAAATTTGGGGCGTTACACATTATCCCGTGTGCAAGCATGGCTATGGTAATTTTGGAACCAACTGCAGCAATTTTTGGACCAACTGCATTTTGGTCCCTGAAATCTTTCCAAGGTTAATTTGATCATTTTTGTTATAAAATTTCAGTCCTTAGTCTATTCATGCCCAATTGATCCTGCGTAATCTTCAAACATCATTTTGTGCTCCGAATCAACTATTTTTTTTTTATAATTTGGTCCTCAAACTTTGGAAACATCATTTTTCATCCATTTTTTGTTCATTTATTCCAATTTCACTTTTAATCATTGAGTTTTATCTATAAATTTTCACGAAAACTCGAACACACAAATCTCAAGATTTTTTGAGAATTAACAGAACTTTCAACTCAATAGAACTTTCAACTCATAGTGATTAATGAAGATGCAATCAAGCTACGATTATATTCATAGACATTGAGAAATATAGCTTTGGTGTGATTGGACACTGAGCCACATGGTAGTATCAATACTTGAGAGAACTTGGCAAGAAAATTTTGTAATACATTCATCCCACCAGCAAAAGTAGTGAAAATCTGACTTGAAATTTGAAAATTCCAGAAATTTGATAGGGAAAGCTACCACGATGATAGGAATAGATTCAAAGATTTGATGAAGAAGTGTCCAAATCATGGGATAAAAAAGGTAATCAGGTAAAGTAATCTATGTTGGACTATCACCAATGACCAAATCTCAGGTAGATTCTTTAGCAGACGGGTCCATAATTGGTAAATCAGTTCAACAATATTTGGACTTATTTGAGTTGATTGCGATTAAACATTCTATGTTTTCATTAGAAAGAGCAGCCCCAAAGAATTCAGCTCTAATTCATGAGCTGGACAACATGGAATCTACCAATGTGCATATAGCTACTTTTACAAAGATGTAGAGTTATAAAATCTAAAACACAAGGAGCAAGCAAAAGTAATGATGGTTAGTTTGAATTTTGAGAATTGTGGAGTGAAATATGCTTCTGAGAAATTGCTCATTGCTGATTTCTCTAGAAGAATGGTAAATTACATTTAGACTAATTCTCGATCATTCTACCCATATGGAGAAACATATAATTCAAGATGGGGGCAATGCCTAAACTTTAGATGGTTTGATTATCAACAACAAGGAGATAGTTCAGATAATCCACAACAAGAGCGAATACCAAGTTTGGGGGAGATATTGCATCAATTAGAAAATTGACAAAGTATTCGAGATACTTTCAAAATTAGCAAGCACCAATCAGGAAGTTGAAACATGGGTTGGACAGATTGCTTTGAAACTTTTTAGAACGTACATAGGGTCCCTGCCTAGAATAGAGATAAATCCTAAGGAGCAATTGATGGCTATAAAATCCGTAGAAAATGATCCACTAAGGACACCTCTAAAAGTTCATGAATATGTACCTCCACTTCCATTTTCTCAAAAAATTCGAAAGAAGTTGAAGGAGGAAAATATTAATGCATAACTATAAGGAGTGTGGTACAATTACCAAGATTCATGTGAAGATGCCTAACAAAAATAATCATCAGGAGTTAATGGATGAAGAGGCAAGTGAAGAAAAATCTATACCAATGAAAAATAATTAAGAAAAAGTACAGAAGCATCTATTGCTAAGGCACCATGTCCTTTCAAGACTTATGTGTCTCCTATTCATTTTTCTTAGAGGCTCCAGAATAACAAGCAAGACACAAAATTCTAAAAAAAAAAATTTGGACGTTCTCAAGAGGTTCCATATGAATATCCTGTTTATTGATGCGATATTATAAATTTTAAACTGCACAGTTTTTGAAAAAGATACTAACCAAGAAAATAAATCTTCCAAAGTTTGAGTTTGGTGTTAACTGAGGAAAGCAGTGCAAGACTACAAAATATTTTGCCTCCAAAATTGAAAGATCCAAGGAGTTTTACTTTGCCTATTTGGATTGAAAATTCTTGTTTTTAATAATACTTTGTATGATGCAGATGCTAATGTAGATTTAATGCAATATTCTATTTACTGAAAAATGAGATTGGGAAAAGTCAAAGAAATATAAATAAAGATACAACTTGCTTACAAAACAAGTTCATGTCCACAAGAAATAGTTGAGGATGTACTCACAAAAGCAGAAAATTTAATATTCCAATTTAATATTTATACTCCATTTGAGTAACCATCCAGCATTAAGGATTGCTGTAAAATTGATGAAGAAGAACCACAAGATGAATGAAGTTATCAAAATAGAAAATAGAATTTGGTAGACTTCTGTAGAGATGAAAATGAAAATATTAAAATTTGGAGAGCAAAAAACGATGCATAAATGAAAATTACATGAAATGCAAGGATGACATAGCTTGATTTGAGCCACTATAATCAATCATGGACCAAAGTCGAGTTTGAGACTATAAATTAAGAACTAATGGGAGACAACTCACTTTTCTAAACTCTGCACTATTTAATTTTTCATAATTACATCACATATAGAAAACAGAATTGTGTATTATATATAGAGGCAAGTTTCCACGCTTCAGGGGAAAAATATTGGGGGTTCAACCTCTTTCCAAAACAATCCTTATACGCCACAGGTCGTCTGTGGGTTTGTCACAATGAACCCGTAGTTAACCAAGAAAAAAAAAATCTTAAAAAAATAAAATAAAATTGGCAAGAGCGGCGTCTTATCCTCCCCTTTTTGCACTCACCAACCAAAATTTCTCTACAAATTAAATAATACTTAGAAGAATCAAAAGCCTGTATGAAGAGGAAGCATTAAGTAGAAACCCAACATCATATATCTTCACATTATTCTTTCAAAATACGAATCAAGGTATGAAATTTTAAACCCTATACTTTTTGCATTTTGGGGATTTTTCAATTCTCGAACTCAGGATGAATTTTGTGAAGAAAAATGTGGAGAATATAACTACATTGATTGATAGGAGTTGAAAGATGTCTTTTGTTTGCCAAAAATTACGAAAAAACAAATAATCCTTACATTTTTTTTCCTTCGAACCCTGTCACGGTTGAAACTCGATTTTGGTCCCCACCGTAACTGTAGCTTAGAAAATGATGATTCCCAACTGAAATTTGCTGAAATAGTAACCAGTAAAAAGTAGAAAATAGAATGGGGAAGGGGAAAATGAGAAAATAAGAAGAATGAAGGTGAGAAAAGCTGTTGATTCAATTAATAATTTCACTAAAATTTTGCAGAAAACATTACATAGACCCCGACTTCCTCCCACATGGTTGTACGTATACAACTAACAAAATATAAAGTCGTGCTTTCCAAACCCAGAAGTAGAAGATGGTTTTTAACAAATAACAACAATTTATTTCAAGCAAGATGACACCGTATGGACTTAATAAAAAACGACGTCGTAGGCACTTTCAATTCCAGTTACCGCCACTGGTTTCTTCTCCTCTATTTTTCCTCCTCTGTTTTTACTTTGAGACCCTTCTTTCCCCATTGATCTCCCTCATGACAACCCTTCTCCTCACCTTGATCCTGTCCCCAAGATATTTAAACAGGAAACTAGGCCTTAATCCAATCAACATCTTTCCATGTCACAATTTTTGGTGGTAGTAGATCTGACCAATGAATGAGCTATTGTTCTACTATTCGATTTATACGCTTCACTAATTTGGATTGTAGGATTGCAAGGAGATAATGACCTACCTGTAGTGGCTGCTTTTCTTCAGGGAGTTGTAGGACTGGCATTATGTTGTCACCAAGTTTTTTCTTCAAGAGTGAAATATGGAAGACTTGTTGAATTTTGAAGTCTCTAGGTAGTTCCATTTGCTAAGCCACTGTCCCTACTTTCCTAGTAATCTATGAAAGGTTTTCCTTTAACTGATGGTTTAATTTGTATCTCCATATCTCCACCACTAGTCTCTTTATGTTTGTATTCTGGATAAAAGGATGCCTATAAAGTCTGATTTTGAATGGTTGTTTACCCTCTTTCAATGGGATATGGTGGTCCCGTGACCTAGGATTAGGTAACCATGTTGGCTCTTCAAATACCTTTGGAAATCTTTTGATGACGTCCAACACTTGGTTGAGCATATTCCCACTCTTTTCGTCCTTGATATGACATAGTTCTCCCACTATCCCATAAGGGTCCTTTCTTAATATTCTTCCCATCTCCTTAATCCCCATCATCTTGGTAGGACATTTAGACATCCCACTCTTCAATTCTATCATTTCACCATTACTCTTCAACTAAATGCACTCTTGTACAAAATCAAACGTGACAGGACCAAATTGGCTCATCCAATTTACCCCTAGTACCATGTCACTCCATGTTAGCTTAAGTGTCCTAAGTTTGTATTGAAATTCCCATCCCTGTATCTCCCACATTACTCGGTGACCCAAGGCTTTACTTTCCAGTTTCTCCCCATTGTCTACCTTAACTTTAACCTGGTTAGGTTCATCAATGGCATATTAAAACTCCTCGGCTAGTTTTTCATCAACGAAACTGTGGGTACTCCCACAGTCAATGAGTATGGAGACTTTCCTCTCTTTGATCACTACAGGAACTCTAATGGTTTAGTGTTGCCGCCTTACAGCCAATGCATTAATGGATATCTCCATGATCGCTTTACCTCCCGATTCTCCTTCAAACTTACCTTCATTTGGTCCCAGTTGTTTAATTTTGCTAAATGTCTCAACCACTTCTTCCTCGATAGTTTCTGAAAACCTCCTGCAAAGTTCATCAGAAAAGAATTTCCAATCCTACCCAGGATGGTTTACAATGAATCCATAAAACCATATATAAGCTTTCCCTTCCAAACACCTCTCAACCTTTCATAGCCTTAGTTCATTAGAAACCTGATGGAGTTGGAAGTAGTTTCCCGCTTCTGGCAGCCATTTTCTAGGTCTTTCTCCCTTAAACCGAGGGAGATCATTTTTAGGGATTCTATCATTTCCATTAAATTCACTTCTAGCATGAGCATCATTCATATTACTACTATACCCATGTGTAGTTATCAAACTCCCAGAATTTAAATCAACATTAGGCCTCTCTATTCCTTTATTTTTCTGATCTATTTTCAAATTTAAAGACATTTAGGTTATCATGGCCACTAAATTTTCTTATTTCCGATTCAAGTCCAACAAGATACCCTCAAAATTTTCTTGCCTATGAACAAGTACCTGGAGTGTTTGATTTGTGGAATCCAATTTATTCTCCAACGTACTAGTAAGGGCTTTAAAGGATGTACCTAAATCCCCTATTTCCAAATCCGACATCGTCAAGTGCTCGTCCACCATTTTAGCTCTAGTATCCATGATTAGCAATTGCCCAGTAGTGTACGCCCGCTCTAATGCCATTTGTTACGTTTAGAACTTGGTTTTTGTCTCTACCGTAACTGTAGCTTAGAAAATGATGATTACCAACTGAAATTTGCTGAATTAGTAACCAGTAAAAAATAGAAAATAGAACGGGGAAGGGAAAACTAGAAAATAAGAAGAATGGAGGTGAGAAAAGTTGTTGATTCAATCAACAATTTCACTGAAATTTTGCAAAAAACGTTACACAGACCCTAACTTCCTCCCACATGGCTATACATAGACAAGTATCTAAATATAAAGTCATGTTTTCCAAACCCAGAAGTAGAAGATGGATTTTAAAAAATAACAACAATTTATGTCAAGTAAAACACTGTATGGATATGAAGGTTTTGGGCTGCTGCAATTCTTGAGCCCAACATTGTGCCTGATCCAACTAGTACTATACAGCCCACTTATTTGATCTAGTATGTTGAAGATTCGAGATTGAAAGAAATCGTGTTTTAAAAATGCGACTTTACTTATATAATGTGGTTTTGGCTGGATGATTGACACATGGCAAACTAGGGGCCATTGGATCAGCATATTGGCTTCCTTTCTTATAAATACTGGAGCTTAACTTTTGGGGTGGCATTCTCTCAAACGCTAACCTCAATCTCTCGACTACTCCTTTCTTCTCTGTGCAAACATTCATCTTCTGTGATGAATCTGATGTATTTTCTGAGTGAAATCATATTAGTGTGTTAGAGAGTGAAGAGCTCTATTCCTTTGTGGAAATATATTGTAATCTTGAGAGTGATTTGTGTGTTCAAGATGAAGAAATTTGGTTTTCATTATGTACTTGTAACTTTGCTTGGTTTTTGAGTTGATCTAGTGGATTCGAGTAAAGATCCTAACGGATGCTCAATAGGGAGTAGGCATTAGCCGAACCTCCGGGCCTTGGGCCGAAAATCACTTTGTGTTCTTATTTTTCTTGCAAACTAGTTTTAGTATCTTACATTTAAACTTCAAACGAGTCACAAAAATACTTGTCTGGGACTAACAGTGGTATCAGAGCATGAAATCTTCATTTTTCAAGAATCTGAAATTTTTAAATACTATCTATTTTTGTGACTCTTTTGTTCCTTTGTAAAGAAATCCTCAGATCTAAAATTTCTTTTTATTTTCAGTGAAAGGATCCTTCGATTGGAGTATTGTGTTGATCTATGGTATACATTGAGTATCTAGTACATAGTCTGTAGTTGGTAATGAAAACCCTAACTATTCTGTGTTTGTTTTTGGAAATCTATTTTAAAATCTATTTTTTTTTTCAAAAGAAAATTTTAGGGATTCGAAAACCCCCCCTTAGATTTTCCTTTGTCTAGGGATCCCTGAGAAATCCTTAGAATCTAAGGGAATCAAGGTTCCATTTAAGGAAATCCATTAGGGTTTTTTCTATTCTAACTCATATATAGTACTTAGGATACTCTGTGAAACATGTTCTTGAACTGCTGTAAATCATTGTACTGCAAGTGATACTCATATTGTGTTTATGTTTTGTGTACAAACTTGCTTGCTCTAAATCTTGACAACAAGTGTCTACTGAGTGTGAACACTTTGGCATTGTATTGTTGTACATACTATGTACTGTGTGATCTCCTCAATCATACATTAATTCTTGATTTCTTACCTGAATCTTTCTTGAAAATAATTGGTACACTTCTACATAGCATGGCCACTAAAATAGAAGTTCAGAACTGGGATTGTAAGTGAGACTTTAGTCTCTGGAGCTAGAAAATGAAATCACTGTTAATGCAACTAAAATGTGTGAAAGCCATTGATGAATCTTGGCCTAAAACCCTACCTGAGAATACGAAGACTGAACAAGATGAATTAGCTTGGAGTACTTTGTTCCTTCACCTGTCTGATTCAGTAATTAGGAAGCTATGAAAGACTAAAACTGCTGTAGAACTCTGGCAAGCCTTAGAAAAACAATATATTACAAGTTTATGCCCAATAAATGTTTCTTGTGGAAACAATTTTTTAGTCTTAAGTTTTAACGTAATGTAGATCTTGAAGAGAATATGGATAGGTTTAATAAGATCATTCAAAATTTAACTACCTATGGGTAAAAGATCTCTGATGACCAGAAAGTAGTTGGTCTACTTAATGCCCTAGGAGATAAGTATAAGGATGTTAGAAATGCCTTAGAATATGGTAGGAGTGATCTGATAGTTGAAATAATCCATGATTCTCTAAAGAACAAAGAATTGGAACTTAAATTTGAACATAAAGAAGTTCTTCAAGCTAAAAAATCCTCATCCAATCTTAAATTCCCAACTAAGGCCTTGAATAGCTTTAGTCAAGCCTATCACAATAAAGATAAAAATTTCTCTAAGAAGAAATGGAAGAATAATAAAGGAAAGGATAAGAAAGCGTATAAAGGGAAGGCTAAGAACTGAAAATGTTACTATTGTGAAAAAGTTGAACACCTAATTAATGACTACTTTAAGAAGGCAAATGATTTAGGAAGTCGATCCAACCATGATAATGGTACTTCTGCCATTGTTGCTTCTTATAAAGAAGTGAATGCTGATATTGGGATAGCATATGTTTTTCTATCAGAAAAACCTGATCAAGATTGGATTCTTGATTCAAGTTGTTCTTTTCGTATGAGTCCCAATATCAATTGGTTTTCTGATTTCTCCAATATCAGTGATGGATTTGTAATCCTAGGGAATAATGAGTCTTGCCAAGTTAAAGGAATTGGTAACATTATTCTGAAACTGGAAAACGGTCAGTTTCTAAGGCTGAATCATACTAGGTTGTTCCAGCACTTAGAAGGAATCTTGTCTCCTTGGGAGTTTTAGATGATGAAAAGTATCATATTGAGATTAGAAATGGTTTTACAAATATAATTAAAGATTAGAAACTTCTTGTCAGCTCACTTAAGGTCAATGGAATTTATACCGTAACCTCTGATGTTGTTATTCAAAACAACATTGTAAACTTAGTGACATAAGATGATAAATCAGAATTATGGTACAAAATGTTAGTCCATCTTAGTGAAAAAGGCTTAAAATCTCTTTCAAGGGCAAGTGTTTTTGGAAGGGATATAGACTTATAGTTCAAAGATTAACCTTTTGTGAACATTGTATTATGGGAAAACTAAGTAGAATGCCTTTTAAGACTGGAATACATAAGTCACAGAATATACTTGAATACATACACAGTGACCTAGGGGGGCATGCCCATGTACCTACAGCATCTGGCTATAGGTATTATCTTCTGACTAATGATGACTATTCCAAGAAGGTCTAGATCTTCTAGCTAAAATCTATGACAGACACTTTTTATCTTTTAAGGACTAGAAGACTTTAATAGAAAATCAAACAAGTAAGAGAATTAAGACTTTAAGAACTGACAACGGCCTAGAATTCTGTAATATTGAATTTGATCAGTATTGTAGTAATCATGGCATTCTTAGGCACAGAACTGTGACCTATACCCCTAAGCAAAATGGAATTACTGAGAGGATGATAGAACAATCTTAGAAAGGACTAGATGCATGCTGATTAGTTCAGGACTACCAAAATTTTTTTGGGTAGGGATAGTTAAAACTGCCTATTATTTGATAAATAGATGTCCTTCAAACTCAGTAGGTGAAAAAGTCCCTGAACAAATGTCGTCAGGATATGTTCCTTATTACTCTCACCTAAGAACCTTTGGGTATGCAGCCTATGCTCATCAAACCGAGACAAAACTTGATCCCAGATCCCTGAAATGTGTTTTCTTAGGATATAGGGAAGGGATAAAAGGTTATAGGCTTTGGATTAAGGAAATAAGAGGCTCTAAGTGATAAATTGTAGATCTGTTGTTTTAATGAATCTATATTTCAATGTCTTGGTGATAAAACTGAAGAAATATTAGATAAAGACTTTGTTAACTCTGAAATTGATTTTAGTAATCAGAACCCACCTGAATAGATACAAACTGAGGTGAAGCAACCTCAGGAAGAGCCTCAACCCATCATAGTTGATGAAAATATAGGTGATAATCAGGACCTTGAGCCTACAAATGATCTGCAAGATTATCAATTAACTAGGGACAGAGAGAGAAGACAGAATAGACAATCTTTAAGATACCAATATGCAGATTTTATATCTGTACACTTGGAATTTGATCCTCTATATAAGGAACCCGAATCATTTGAAAAGGCAGTTACCTTTAGATAATTTCAGAAATGGTTTGCAGCAATGCAAGATGAGATGAGTTCTCTAAGTAAAAATAAAACTTAGCATTTAGTGGAAAAACCCAAAGACTGCAAACTAATTGATTGTAAATGGGTGTATAAAATTAAAGAAGGTGAATTTAAATCAAATGATAGGAGATATAAGGCAAGAATTGTAGCAAAAGGTTTTACACCAAGAGAAGGTATAGATTATACTGAAATATTTTCACCAGTAGTGAAGTGCACCTCCATTAGAATATTACTCGCCCTTGTAGGACAATTTGATTTAGATTTAGAACAACTTGATGTTAAGATAGTCTTCTTGTATGGATCCTTAGATGAAACAATATATATGAAACAACCAAAAGGCTTTGAGGTTAAAGGCAAAGAACACTTAGTGTGTCTATTAAATAAATCATTGTATGGCCTAAAACAGACTCCAAGACAATGGTATATAAGATTTGATTCTTTTATACAAGGTCTGAATTTCATAAAATCTGAGAATAATCCTTGTTTTTATTTCAAAAAGGATGGAGAATTTGAATCATTTTACTTGCTCCTATATGTAGATGATATGCTTCTAGCTGATCATAAATCTACTACTTTAAATTCTATGGAAGAAAAATTAAAGTCTGAGTTTGAAATGAAAGACCTTGGACTTGCTAGAAAAATACTAGGTATGGAAATAAAAAGGGATAGGCCTAATGGAAAGTTGTTTTTAACCTAAAAACCTTATATTGAGTAAATATATACTTAATTTAGGTTAAATTTGGTTAATTTTAGGTAAGACTTGGATTATATAACTTTGGATGAAATTGGATAGAAGTGGTACAAAACTGAAGAATTTGGGGACCAAATTAGTCAAGTGTTGAAGATGAGGACCTGTCATGCAAGTAAAGAGGACATGAGATGCACAAGAACTTAATAGGCAGGATCAAAGTGCATTTAACAATACAAAAATTCAACTTTTTGGGATTTCTTTTTATGGGACACACAATTTTAGAGAGAGAAAAATACAAAATCATCATTATCAAAGGGCAAAAAGCTAAGATTTAAGACTTTTGAGATTAAATAAATTTCTTAGTGCAAGATCAAACTATTTTCATCATCAAGAATTCATAACCTAGTTATGAACTCTATACTCTTTTTTATTGTTTTTATTTGTTTAGTGCGAGTAGCTACATTCATAGTTAGGGTAAATAATATAATATATGTGTGATAATTTAATTTAATTTTCAAGATTCTAGGAGTTTAATTTTTATATGTGTTGATTTTATTTATGGATTTTAATGCTTTGAATTATTTGTTCAATAATCCAATGATTTTCTGAATATATAATGAGTCAAGAGGTGATTTATATATTTAGACCACATAGTAAAATTCGGGAACTAATATAAAAACGTAAATATACATTCTCTAGTTAATGCGATCGTTACACGAATTCATAGAAATTTAATACGTTTAACTAAGATGTATTCAATTTTACATAGAGATTTGAATTGACTCAGTTAATTAATAGAATTAATTTGAACTCAACAGAGGTAAACAAATATGTTAGAAGAATTCAATCGATAACTATATGAAGTTGAGAATCTTGATTAGAGAATTTAAGGGGATCCATTAGGCAAAATTATAAGTCCTAATATTTAAATTCATACTTTAAAAATCCAAACTTGATATCGTGTGCATTTAGATAAAATTCGTATAATTAGAATATTTGAGGCCAATCACAAATCATGGTTAGAAATAGTAAATGAAGTATTAAATCATAGTTATTGTGGGAATGATAACTTGGATTCATATATAAATTATTTACTTGTTACGATCCGTACATTTATAGAATATAAAATTGACAACCCATACATTGAAATGAAGCATTCAGTCTCTACTATAGAAGTTTAGCCTTAAATTGTACTATGAAGAACAATAAAGACCCTGAAATCTGCCACTGCATCACAATGCATATATTGACCAAATAAAGTCCTCACTGGTGGTTTTATTAAAAGAAATAAATAATAGATGCGTCAATTTCATAGTAGAAACGTTGTTCCAATCAATACTGCGGGACAATACTTTTAGCATAAGAAATTTAAACAGCATAACTAACCGTCCTAATTCAAAAGCATTATAAGCATGCTCAAAACTCATTTATGGTAATCTAATTTTCTCTAATGAACAATTTACTAGTATAAAGAATAAAAATTATAAATTCTTAAACATAAGTTTATGATTCTGTTTTCTAGTTTAATCACATAAATGTTTAATGGCAGAATAATTATAATTTGAAGAAATGCGCCTCCAAAATAAAAATAGAGAGTATCTTAAGTAATAAAAACAAACAGAGAAATATATAGTTTAACGATATAGCCCTAGTTAGGTTGTAGCTAACTGTCAGATGTTTAGTAAATTTTAATAAAAATTGATAAGTGTGTGATTGAAAAGTTGTGATTCTCATTAAATATATTGTTAAAATAAATTACAGATTTTATAAATTTTAATCAATTATTTAAACTACACCAAAAAAAAGGATATAATGACATTTTCAAATATAGTAATGCCTGGGTAGGGAGATAAAATGCCACAAAAATGTACAGCAAACACAGTGGGAATAGTAGATAAATACGAGCTATGAAGACTGAAGAGTAAATGTCAATTAACTTTGATACGACCAAATGCCAATTTCTAGAAGAAATAGACTTTCTGAACTTAGGAAACCTCGTGATACAATATTTTTTGCTCGCATTTTCGAATATTCAAGTGCATTGCAAATAGCTCATATATTTTGGTGTGTATATTATATTTACAAACAATTATTTTATTAATTTCCCAATTTCAATTTGATTCTTTTTCTTGATTGAATCATGTCATATTCGTTCTATTTACAACTCATACTATAATACTCTACCTTGACTCATATTTTCTGAATCACAGGACTTATTTGCACCATACTCGCACCTATTGATCAATTGTCGTACAGTTTATAATCAATGCCATGAAATCAATACAAAAATTAGTTGAATGTGACTACCATTTGACCTCTTTCAACTTTGATCTTCATATTCTTCTTGTACTAGCCACGAATTTCTTCATGGTCACTTCTTGGTCTCTCGCAATAGAGGAAGTCTCTCCTTGGTTGGACCCTTTTTGTAGAGGATTTTTAAATGTATAATTAAATGTACATATGAACAACGATATTACTATTTAAAACACATAGAAAATTGTTTAATTGAAAACTTGACGTCTGTTATAAACTCAAATTTTAGATTAAAATATGCTATTAACTTTTAATATTAATTTTTTTTAATCTAAAATTGAAAATGTATTATATAAGCATTAAATTTCAAATCCCTAGTTATTGTGGAGGATATAGAATGTTTAAGAATGGGAGTCATTGGTCTCTTATAGTCCTTTAATTGGACTAATTCTTCATCAAACTTTTCTTTAGTCATTCCTTGCTTACTTTCAGAATTGGAGACTAAGACTGAAACTTCTCCAGCATACCCAAAATAGTCTAAGTTTGGAAACCCAAGACCATTAGCACAAGGCTGCCTTCTTGTGTAGGATGGATACCTAAATCGGTATTAGGCTCATCCTTGACATGCATTATGCAGTCGTACATAGGAGGATTGATATCGTTTTACTGGAGACGACACTAATTTTGAATAGATTACATCGTGAACTCTTTCAGACCCTTAGTTTCACTTGGTTGGGATCTTACATTTTATCCAATCAAGTCTAATCTTTGATTGGATTCAAAATTAACAAATTCTCGTTGACTATAGTTAAGCAATAATGGTCGAAATTAGAATTAATTTCAGCAGGATTCTACATTTATTAAAGCTCATACAGTAGAACTGGAAGACATTGATTCAAATTCAAAGTCAAATGACTTGGATAATGAATCGAGGGAAGCCATACCCTTATGATCAATACTAACTAGCTACTGAAAGTCATATGGCTGATGTTTCTAATATCTTCCACACATAAAAAAAATGTCTTTAGGAGAAGTCGACGAAATCAAATTTCATTAAAAATTTTACATCATTCAAAAAATTCATGGATTAATGTTTATTATAAGGGGGGCACAATTACTAAACAAGACCATTGAAAGATTAATTCCTAAAGCTGGATCCAAGGGCATCATTCCGAGGAGGGCTGGTCCTACAGCGGCTCTACAGATGTAATGATAGGGCATATGTTGAATATGTTCTGGGATCTTTAGAGATGATAAGAATGTATTATCAATGAGAGGCAAAATGTGTTAGGGAAGAATTTATGAATCAAATAATATGTGGTGGTTGAATCTTGGAATCAGTGAATGTTTTTTACCATCAAAGAATTGATCTCTATGGAATAAATCTGATTCAACACACTTTTGGACGTCCCATAGGGTGTAGATTTATAATGGTTAGTGTTTGGATGAAAAGAGATTTAAAAACCAAGTGTTTGAAGCAAAATAAGATTCTAAATGTCGACGTACCACTTGAGCGCCAAGCTAACGACAAGCAAGCAATAGCTGAGCAATCACTAGTATTTTTATAATAACTTTCTCTCTCGATATCGGATCGAGGTGATTCAAAAATGAGTTGGAAAGAGTATACAATTTGTCTATAATAGCATTTTCCAAATTCCAAAGTTATCTATGTGAAAAATGCATTGCAATTTATGTCTGAGAATTTGGAACATGATGCGGCTCTTTGACACTACATTCCCTTTATCATATTTGATCTTCTCGGACATCTTTGACATCTTGAACACCTTCAAGATCTATACTATTAATCCTTAACTATTTTGACTTTGATTATAACTCGATAAACACCTAATACAATTCAATTAGGACTTGATTTTGTTTACAGAGCTGCAAATGCAACATAAATCCTAACAGCATATTACCCCAGTAGGAGTGGAGCTAGTACCATCATTAGTACTCCTAGTTGCTGGGGTATTGGGAAATTGGTCCTACAGTTGAACCCATAAGACACGATACCCATGGTTGGATTGGAACTAGTTTCAGTATCAGGTGGAGTGCTAAAACTTCGAATAAAGCTAGTGTTGTGATCCAACTAGTTGATAGACCTATGCCCATCCTAAGAGTGTGATTAAGGATTTTTTGTGCAAGTTAATGAATTGATTTTTCGTGCTGATTTTTATGTGCTCGATATAGAAATGGTGATCAAAATGTACCTATTTTGTTAGGAAGACCATTCTTAACGACATCCAAAACTAAAATAGATGATCATAGTGACATGCTGACAATGGAATTTGTTGGTGAAATTGCTAAATTCAATATCTACGATTCCATAAAATGTCCTCATGATTATAATCCTATTTATTCTGTTGATATGATTGATTGTTTAGCCCACGATGTTTTCGAACTAGAGGGAAAGGATTGATTGGAAGTTGCCACTAATAAGCATCTTGAGAAAGAATAAGGGGTTAACATTGAGCACTGACTTGCAGGAAACTGCTACAACATTGAATGCTTTTCCAATGGTACAACAGTCAGGTAACATTTCTCATATTGCATTTCCAGTTGCTAATGAGAGGCCTTTCTATGCAGGTTTTCAAATGGAGAACATAACAAAATGGAGCCTTAGGAATCCAATTGATGCCAGTTGAAGAAGGAAATAAGTATAGTCAAAGACAATAAACAAAGACTCTGCTTGGAAGGCATCTCGAGGGGAGTTCGTTCCTTTATCTTTTTATTTTTGCATTCATATTTTGTTTATTTTTGTCATTTTCTTTGCATTTCACCTTACATTGGGGACAATGTAAGTTTTAAGTATGGGGAGGGGATTTAGGTTGAGTTTAAATTTTGAATTTAGGTCGTGTTTTTGTATTCAATTTTGATAAAATTTCAAAAAATGAGGGGAAAGCTGTGGAATTCAATGATTTTTGATTGTGTGTGCTATTTGCAAAATTCAATTAAATTTTTGAGGAGTTCATAACATGATTAAATGAATGATCTTCCAACTTAGAGTTAATTAGCTTAGCTATTTTCTTTGAGAATGGTAGTAACTGAATTTTGTTGACAAAAAGCCAATGAGATTTTGAGCCTTTAGACTGACACATCCATATCAGTCTCATTATTTTCTTTCATGAGTGATTTTCTTCCATGGGTTTGCTTAACTAGAACTTGCCTTGATTCTCTACGAGGCCATATTGATACATGCATGCATGAACATGATTAAAGGCATCTTTGTTGTATAAGTTAGCCACCTTAGCCAAATAACCTACATTGCAATTAATTTTACTCTTTGTTGAGCCCCTTTGAGCCTTATTGCCTTTTCTTTGGTAAACCTAACTTACAAGCTTTAAACCCAAAAACACAATATCTTTGCCCAAGCCGTAGAGCTAGTGGAGTATTGTTCATCGTTTTGATACATATTGGTGTGTGAAAGAAATAAGTGTGGGAGTGTATGAACTTATGGTAGGACTATGATTCGTGGAATGGAACATGATTTCAATTTCAATTCATAAGTTTCATTACTAGTGCAATGTTTTTGAGATTGAAAAAAAAAATAGAAGTGGGAAAAGGAAAAGAAAAGATGTTACGGAGGAAAAGTGTTTTTAATGTAATTATCCTATGTTTGTGATTCCTCCTAACATGATAAGAAAGGGTTTGGTTTGTGTGAAATAGATGAAATATATACACACACAAACACACATGTATATATATATATATATATATACACACACACACACACACGCATATATGTATATATTTGAGCTTGAGTTAATTCAATTTTTGCTCCACTAGTTTTGAGGGCTTTTGAGTTACATACCCAATATTTCCCACCTTGACCTTAAGCCATATTACAACCCTTGAAAAGACCTTATGATTCGTGATATGCATGTGATCTAAGTGGTAGAGAATGAGAAGTTATGTGAAAGCATATGGTAGAACATTTTTCATTGGAATGAAAATTTGAGCAAAACAATTACCCTTTAAATACATGAAAGTTGAGTGCTTATATGCCGTGAGGGTCTACATGTTTAGTTCACTCTATCTTCATATGAAAATTCTTGTGAATTGACTATAAGTTGTGTGAGAATGTTCGTTTATGATATGATATGTGTTTTGAAGAGTTTGGTTGGTCTATGTGATGGCATTGGAATCTTAATATCTTTGTAAAAGTAAATTTGAGTTTTACTCAAGGATGAGCAAAGCGAAGTGTAGGGAAATTTGATAAGGACGTAAATTGTTAAGTTTTTCATCCATTAATACTTCATTTTTATGATTAATTGATGCCTAAATATACTTAGTACAAATATATTTTGATTTATGTTGCAAATGGATGGAAATTGTGGAATTGGGAAGAAAAGAACGAAAACTAACCAAAATGAAAGAAAGTAAAAGTTCAGGAACCAAGTTGCAAGTAATCTATAGATGAGATGGACGATCGAATGAAGATTCAAGAGTGTTAGGGGTCAATCAGATGAGGAATGAAGTCAAAGAGATAAAATATGGTCGAAATATTATCACATATCTACTTTCAGGCGAAAAAGTTATGCTTCAGATTTTTAGTATCTGGTTGAGACTCATTTTTGGCATAGTAAACGTCCGAATTAGAAAAAGTCTATTTCTAGAAAAATTGTAGATCTTTACATTCGCTTTTCAACACACTTTAATCTCCTCAATTAAACATCAAAAATTATGGCCAAAACACTGAAAACTGTTTGACGGAGAAAAATGCTAGAGCCATGCGACCATGCGACCGCATAGCACTAAAGCCATGTGGTCACATAGCCTATTTCAGAAAATTCTTAGGCTGAAAATATTTGAACCATGTGACCAAAAGACCAATAACCATGAGGTCACATAAAAGAATTCGAGCACGCGAAGTCTGGTTTCCTAATTCCAATCAACACTTATGGAAACGAAACTCTTTTACGTTATATAAACCCTAGATCATCCCAGAACATAGAAGTACACCCCCATTCCCCTCTTCTCTATTTTTCTGTTAGAATTATCGTGTGTAACTAAATTCTTGTACTTGATCGAAGGAGATTGAAGCCTTGGAATCATTCCAACTGTAATTTATTTTCATAGTTTAATTCATGTTTTAGTTATTGAATGTTCTTTTGCACTTATTTTCATGATTGTTGCATTTAATCGCTAGCAGGCTTACTAGTTTATTATTTGTTGCAATCTACCACTAAGTTAAACATTGAATCCGTAATTGTTTGATTCATTTAACTTGTGAGGCAACTAGGACTTAATAAATTGCGGCGTTAGAAGTTATTGAATCTTAGGAAGAATCTTTGACTAAATAAAATACAACCACTTGTATTTGTGTTGTTTAGCTTCATCGATCTCTTTAGTTATTAAGGTTGTTACTAGATTAAATCTGTAGCGCTTGTCTTGGGTTGTGTTAGTAATTAGGGTTGGTTAGATTGCTTGTTTGCCAGCTAACTATAATTAATTAGAGATAGGAAAATAGTTCCAATGGTGAATATTCAAAATATGAATTAATATATATTTGTATCGATAATTAGTTGTGAAATCCCAACGGTGGATGTTGACCTAGACCATGGTACGTTCTTTTGATTAATTTCGATAATTTAATTTGAATTTTTTTTTTTTTATAATCAAAACCTCCCAATTACTATTTACGAAGCATAAAATTAAACCACATACTCTTTGTGGGATCGATCCTTACTTCCACTCCTACATTAGTTTTAAGAAGTAAATGTTTTAATTTGGAGTGCCTGCGATAGCAACTCCCTAGGACATGAAGACACCTATGCTCAATATTCCATAAAAACCTAAGCAAGCAATAGAAAATATACTACAACTCATCAATTATATCCATACTGGATCACAACAAACACACTCGAGAGATTATATATAATTTTGCACGAACAAGTTTCATTCCCCCATTTATTTATTTATTTATTATTATTATTTTTTGCATTTTTCAATTTTTCCTATTTTTGTTGTTTTTATTTTTAAACATGAATCCAAGAATTAAAAAAAAAAATCATACACAAAAGAATATGTATGTGCTAGCGCATACAAAATAATGATGTACATGCATGAAACAACTACCTGAAAAGCAAACAAACAAATGTGATGCATGCATAAATCAATGACACACAATGATAAAGCACAAGCATGGTTTGAGACAAATTCCTGATGGTTAGCTATAAGATTTTATTTCTCAAGTCAAGTTCCTTGACCTTAGTACATAAGGTTTTGTTCTTGGTCAGAATCTTAATACTCTCCTCATACATTTTACCTATCATACACCTCATATATATCTTCCTCATTGTCAAAAACTTCTCTAGATTGCTCACTACTGTCTATGTTCTCATCTATCTTATTTCCCTAGTCGGATCCACTCCTAGTCCTAGCAGTGAAGGCAATGTATTTCCCACTTCCCTTAGGAGTGGATTTTTCACTTTGATTATCCGAGCTAGATTCATCATCAGTGAGAGTAGCAATTATACCCTTGTCATGATTTCTACTATTGTAGGGCATTCACTACTCATATGGCCAAAGCAATGACACTTGTGGCATTTTACTGATTTAGATATTCTTCTAGATTTACTCGGGACACCTCTGTATCTTTTCTGAAGTGTGTTTTTAGTCCTAAACATTTTTTAAAATATCATAGCAAGATATATTAACTTCTCTTCATTTGGTGAATCTGAATCAGAAGATTCATTCCAATTATTCTTCATAGGGTTCAAGGCCAAAGACTTTTCTTTTATAGGTTTAGCTAAGGTTAGCTCATAAGTCTGGATAAATATTACCAGCTCTTCAACCTTAATAGAATCTATATCCTTATATTTCTCTATAACCGTGATTTTATGTCTAAATCACTTAGGTAAGGATCTAAAGATTTTTCGAACTATCTTAGGCTTCAGGATTCTCCCACCTAGGTTGAAGCAAGAATTTACCAGGTTATGTACGCTCGCATAGAAGACATCAAAGGCATCATCATCTCTCATTCTACTCTTTTCAAATCTAGTGGTCAGCATCTGTAATTTAGAGTTCTTAACAAATCGAGTTCCCTCATGTGTGGTTTATATGATATCCCAAACCTATCTAGCTACCTTATACATGGACACTCTCCTAAATTCCTTAGGCGATACAGCCATAAACAAAGCATGCAAAGCTTTACTTTTCCAATTAAATTCGTCAAGGTTAGCTTTTGACCAGTTTTCTATAGATGTGGGAATGACAACATTATTAATGGTGCTAGAAGGGGTAGACCAACCATTAACCACACTCAATTAAATACATTCATCCATAGATTTTAAGAAGGCTCTCATCCTTGCTTTCCAATATGCATAATTGCTACCATCAAAATATGGCGGGACAGTCAATGAACTACTCATTTAGACAAATTAAGGCCAGGATACGATGTTAGGCTCTAATACCAATTGAAAGTACTTATTTAGCCAATTTAGTTTGACCTTGCGTTTGGAATTATTCTATTAAAAGCAACAAGTCACTTTTTAATAGTTTCTAGATGATTAAGTATATAAGTCAATTTCTCTATGTTCGAATACCACACTTTGTAATATGAAAGCAATAAAGAACACAATAATTTTTGATGAAGAAACCCAACTGGGTAAAAAAAAATTTGGACCAAGCCAATTACCTTCATTATAGACAATGAATTTTATAGTTAGATGCTATCTAGCCATCTCCACTAGGCTTTTTGATCTACTTTCGGTGATTTCCAAGATCAGCTGACTCCACCAATTTCCCAATCTTTTAAAATTGTCTCTTCCAAGTGGATACCCAAGAATCACAATTCTTGTTCTTCTTTCTGTGCTTGTAGTCCAAACTTTCTCAATCTTTAGTAGCCTTTGAAATTCCAATTGAGAAAGTACCTTCCTTGTTGTACAAAGGAAATGGGTGTTTTGGATTCTGGAACCTTAATCTTTTTTTCCACATATGTGGTTGTATGATCTCAAGAAAGAATGGATTGAATCAAGAGTTGAATATGTTCTTGGATCTTTACAAGATGCTATGAATGTATTAAAAATGAGAGGCACAATGAACAACCATAGAAAAATGTGTTAGGGAAGAATTTATGAATAAAGTAACATGTGGTGGATGAATCTTGGAGTCAATGAATGTTTTTGATCATCAAAGAATTGATCACTATGAAATAAATTTGATTCAACACACTTTTGGACGTCCCAAAGGGTATATATTTATAATGGTTAGTATTTAGGATGAAAAGGGATTGAAAAACCAAGTATTTGAAGTAAAATAGAATTCTGAACATTGACATGTCGCTCCAGCACCAAGCCAGAGATAGGCGAGTGACAGCTGAGCAGTTGTTAGTATTTTTATCATAACTTTCTCTCTCGATATTGGATTGAGGTGATTAAAAATGGGTTAGAAAGATAACTCAAAAGACTACAATTCTTCTAGGTAGTATTATCTAAATTCTAATGTTATATATGTGAAAAAGCATTGCAATTTATGACTTAGAGTTTGGAACATAACTTGTACGGCTCTTTAACACTATTTACTCCTTCAATATTAGACATATTTGATCTTCTAGGACATTTTTGACATCTCAGACTCCTTCAAGACCAATACTACAATTCTTAACTATTTTGACTTTAAATATAACTCAGTAAATACCTAAGACAACTCAACTAGGACTTGACTTTATCTACAAAATTGCCAATACAACGTAAATTCGAACACCTTATTCCCCTAGGTGGGAGTGGACCTAGTACCATCATTAGTACTCCTAGGTGCTCGGGTGTTTGGAAATTGGTCCTACAGTTGAACCCATAGGACACGTTATCCAAGGTTAGATTGGAACTAGTTTCAGCATCAAGTGGAGTGCTAGAACTTGGTACTGTAACTCCTATGTTGTTGAACCCATAGGGTATATTAATCCAGCCTTGAAATTAGGGTTCACCAATTGATAATTCAGCACCTACCCATTTGTAAATTTCGTAGCCCCGTTCTTTTCCTGTTACTCCATTCGGGCCATGATGTCCGACTTTTCTTGATCTACCAAACATCCTATTTCTGTTATATAGTTTGGAAGGACATTTTGCATACTCGACAAACCTGCTGATAAGAGTATTTAATACACTTATTTGGACTTTTAATATGATCAATTGTAATTAAAATTGATGACTTATGTTTGTTAGGTAAAATCTGAGGCAAATTGAGTGAATAGTAAGAGAGAAATACAAAGTTCAAGACCAAATTGTAAATATCAAATAGTTGATTCGGATCACAAAAAGATAATTGAAGTTGATTGTAGTCAATTGGAAACAATTAAAAGTCAAAAAGTAATGGAATACAATCAAATGATTTTCACAAATTAATTTTCAAACACACTTTGAATCAACTTATTTTTCTTGTAATTATTTAAAAGCATCCTATGCTAAATGCTATTTTGTATTGAATGAGGTGAATCTTATTATTTATTTATTTTAATTCAATACTAGTAGTTTAGTATTTCTTACGTTTCTTGATTAATTTTGCGTACCCGTTACATTATTTAATTGTTTGGCCACTAATTTGATAATTAGTTGCGTGTTGTAGTAGTGGGAGACTTATAATAAGTTTAGAATGCAACAAAATTAACAAACATGCTGTAGATGTTGGAAATAACATTTATCACGTATGCAATTACATCGATAATCTAAAATTTAATGCATTACATTCATTTGAATTGAGACTAGCAATAGTTTCAGATTGTGACTAGAATAGAATTAATTTGTCCTGAATAAAAAAAAAAGTTAAATAGATTAGTTTTATAGATTGTCAAGAACGCATGAATACGACTAGATTGTGAATCAAAATTTGAAATAGATAGTAATAGGTGGATCCAAAATTTAATACAATTATCCATAATTTGATAATAAAATACTTTTACTACTTTCTTAGACAATTTAGCATAAAATCAAATTAAAATCTTATATAATTCAAATTCCATACAGAACTAGTGAACTTGAATTGAAATTTACTCTCTATGAGATAATAATTTTAACTCACTAAATCTATTACTTATCAATGGTCCCTACGCTTGCGTGATTTTACTGAATATGTTTTTTATGCTATTATTGGGGAATAGAGTATTTAATTTAAGTTTTTTACTTTTTATAGGATTCAAATTTTATTTTATGGTTACATTATATTGCCTGTATAGATGCAATAACTCCCTAAGGTTCAAACTTTTGTGGTTTCAACAATATTTAAAATGTAGAAACAAGTAGTTAATAAAAACTACATGTCTATAGTCAAGTATGTATTTGCAGACACGCTTGTGGGAGTTGGTCCTTTCATGTTGAATGAGGAAGTATTCGCAAAATATTATAATGAACTTGCCAAGATAGATGAAAAAAATACGTGAGGGAGATGGCATACTCTGGGATCAATTTAAAAGGTAGGAATACAATCCACTTGAAAAAGGTTAAAAGGAAAGATTGTCATTGTCGGAATCGGCCATTCAATCCGAGGAGATATCAATTATTGACGAAGAGTATAAAGATGAACAAAATAATTACAAAGGATCCAAGTGAAGAAGTGGTAATTAATGAAAATGAAATTAACATACATTCTTTCGACTTCATGGATTGCCCAACAATTGAATTTGTGATTAACCCCGAGGAGGAGAATGAAGTCTGCATAGTTGATTTTGAGCTGTATGGAATAGGTAAATCATATCACATTGAAGAAGGCAAGGTTTATACTTGGAGAATCAACGAAAAGTGAAGCAAAGTCGAAATAAGCAAATTGAGAAGTCATCAAAAGTTTTCTTTGAAATTCCATGATGCAGATTGCCAAAGTCAAGTTAATAACTATAAAATGGTACTTATTGGGAGGCATCCCAATATTTCCCTTTTATTGTTTCTGCTTCCTAGAATACTAGATTAGTAGATTTCATAACTTTTAGTAGTTCAGTAAATTTTATTGTTCGTAATAATTTTGTAATTTTTATTCCTTTTAGTTAGTATTGGGTATCTTCACCCCCATATTTCGTATAGGATGTGTTTGAGCTCATTTTTTATCATTCCATGTTAGGATTATTTTTTTATATTGAAGAAAAATACATAATAAGCGATCCAACAATTTTAAGCCAGTCCATTTACCACCTGCAGATTTATTCCAAGAAAAACTTTGTTGCTTTCTTTGCTTTTAATTTTTGTATATTGCTTGTTATATTTTTAGACATCGGGGGTGGAAAAACATTGAGTTTTTATTTGTTTTTATTGTTTTGTGTGCTTGTTCGCGTGTTAAAAAATCCGAAAATTCATAATAATAATTTATTTTCACCTTTATTTTTATTTTTATACGCTTCTATGTATTAGATAGTTTTTTATAATGTTACACTATAAATTGTGAAAAAATTGCTTGTTGAGTTGATTTATACTTATTCTTGTCAGATTTGATATTTTTTAGTACAAAATTTATGTTTTGCATTATGAAGGAATAGTTTGATTCAAAATTTGAATAGGTTGAAAAAAAAAGCAGATCGTGATGCTAAACAAAATAACCATTAAATTATACATTTTTAAACTACCTTTGGGATAGTCTAAAAGTGATTGAGCTATTATAGGTGGCGTTGAGATAAATATTGATTCCATATATGCTAAATTTTGTGTGGATGGAAATTAGGTGAAATCTTAAGTTAGAGTTGATTTTTGAGAATAAGTATTTAATACGGGTCATTGCATTAAAAAAATGAAATAAAAAATACTATCTACCTGTGAAATGTTTTTTCGTAACCTTTGTAACTCAAGTGATTAAGCCTGAAAGAATTTTTAAAACTTGGTTCCCTATTGTCAATTGACTTGGGAGTCATCCGCTAAAAACTCGTTATAATGGTCATTTAACAAGTTTAAGGAAGTGAAGCCAACATATAAGAAAAGATGATACTAAGAAAAGAGAATAAGCAGTTACATGAAATAGGAGATGCACTACGTGCCTTGATTAAGCAGTGAACACTTATGTTAGAGAATTAGACTTTTGAAAATGAATTATTAACTTAATTAATTTTTGGTGGATGAATCAATCAAAAATAAGGAGAATCATCATTTGTTGACCTGTTAAGTTGCAATTAGTAAAATTTAACCAAATTAGAGAGAATGAGGATGAGTATTATATTATATAAAAATTCAACATCAGATTACGCATGGAGAAAAAAGTAAGAAAAATAACTTTGAGGGTGTGCATCCTATGAGTGAATCAAGAATAAATTTGACCATTGGGGGTTGGAATTTGAATTACTTTATGAATTTATGATGCTTGATATGAATTTTCTGGAACATAGGTCAATTTTGCATTAAACAGGTAGAAAATAAATTTAGAAATGCAATTTTGAAGCAGTTTTTGATTTTTATATAGAAATTATAATAAAGAGACCAAAAGCAAGTTGTCTAACCATGTTTTTCTTAAATTTTTGTTTAAATCGAAGTATATTTTGTCTGAGGACAAAAAGTTGTTTAAGTTTGGGTGTTTGATAAATATATTTTATACACTTATTTAGATCGTTAAATATGATTAATTGTAATTAATTTTGATGACTTATGGCTTTATTAGATGTTAATTTCATTTGTTAGGTAAAACTTGAGGCAAATTGGGTGAAATGCAAGAAAGAAGCAAAAAATGGGTGAAAAATAGAAAAAAAAATACAAAGTTCAGGACCAAATTGCAAATATCGAATAGTTGATTCGGACTACAAAATGATAAATGAAGAGTGTTAAGAGTCAATTCGATGAAATTAGAAGTCAAACATGAGTGAAATGCAATTAAATGATTCACAAATTGAACTGAAAAAATTTTATTCTTAGAAGAATTGTAGTTCTTTGAGTTATCGTTCCAACGTACTTTGGATCATCCCAATCAGGTATCAGAAAAGAAAGTTATGACTAAAATACTGACGGCTGCAAGAGACATAATCATGCGTGTGTGAAGACAATTTTCCTTATTTGATTGAAACTCTTTTGGAACTCAACTTGGATGTATTTTTTTTTACCTAATTTCACCTTATATAATACAAGACATGGGTAACCATTTAAGGAACCCTTTCCCTCTTCATATGCAATAATAACATCAAATCCATCAAAAATAAAGGGCCAATTCATCACTTTTGAGAGAGAAGATCAAACGTTAGCATGGGATTGAGCCAATTACATCAAAATTTTGAAGAGTTTAACTTCGAAATTGAAGATCAATATTTCTTTCATTATTTCATGATTCAAGAGATAATTTTTCATTATTCTTTTTGTAATTTATTTAAAAGCATGCTAAGCTAGATTTGAGTTTATATTGGATGAGATGAATCCTACTGTTCATTTATTTTAATTCAACATTAGTACTTTAGTATTTCTTGTGGTTCTTGATTAATTTTGAAAACCCATTAAATTATTTAATTATTTGGTTACTAATTAGATAATTAGTTACTTGTTGTAATGTTGGGAGACTTACAATAAATTTAAAATGCGTAAAATTAACATATATGCAATAGATGTTAGGAATAAATTTATTAAGTGTGCAATCATATAAATAATATAAAATTTAATACATCTATTCATTTAATTCGAGCTAAGAATAGATTTAGGTCTTGACTACAATAGAATTAATTATTTTTCAAAAGAAAGTCAAACAAAATTATTTTTATCGATTGTCTAGAATCAACGAATATGACTAATTACAAATCGAGAATTGGAATAGATAGCAATAGGCAAACTCGAAATTCAATACAATCATCCATAATTCGATACAAAATACCTTTTTTTAGCTTTCTTAGATAATTTAACATGAAATCAAATCAAAATCTCCTTTTTGTTTGCATAATTCGAATTCCATTCATAAATAGTAAATTTGAATTGAAATTTATTTTCTTATGATACGATACTCTTAACTTTGCTTTACAACCAGTGAGAACACTTCTGTGTAATCAACACCTGAAATTTGACTGTAGCCCTTTGCCACCAATCTAGCCATAGACCTAGTATCTTCAGTCCTTGATGTTCATTCTTTTCTTTTGAACAATCACTTGTATGGAACGACCCTTTTATCCTTAAGTAGTTTCACAAGTAGTTTCACCAAGTCCTAAGTATAGTTTTTATTTAATGACTCCATCTCTTCTTGCATAGCAATCAACCATTTGATAGAATTACTGTAACCGACTGTCTTTGAATATGTAGCAGGTTCTTCAGTGAAATCAATTTCTTCAGCCACATTCAAAGCATAAGCTACTAAGTATGCTTTCTCCATACTACTGTAGAGGTTTAATCTGTCTAAGAGGTCTATCCTTAGCAGTTGAATACTATATTGTTGTTGGTGGTGTGGGCATAGTATTATTGTCTATCAATTTTGAGCTAGACTACTCTAGAACCTTTGATTGTTCTCTTGGAACAGTTTCCAACTCCACCCGAGTTGAATGATTCTATTTCTCATTTTTATTAGAATCCCACGAGGTGAATCATGAACCATGGAAAATTCATCAAATACTACATCTCTATTAACTACCACATTTCTTGTCTCAGGACACCACAATTTGTACTCTTTCACACCTAATTTATACCCAAGAAAGACACTTTTTAGACCAAGTCCCCAATTTTCTCATTATCTGCATGAGCATAAGCAAGATGCCTAAAAATCTTCAAATCAGTATAACAAGAAGGTTTACGAGACCATACCTTTCTGATGTCTTTTTCTCAATGGTAGTTGAGGGTGAGCGATTAATAAAAAAAAGTTGTGATAGTAGCTTCAACCAATCAAATCTTAGGTAAATTAGAATCTAGAAACATACAATGAACCTTTTCCATCCAGGTTTTATTCATCCATTTGCCACACCATTCTATTGATGAGTTTTGGACTCTGTCAAATATCTTAAGATGCCTTCTTTCCTATAGAAGCTATTGAATTCATTTGAACAAATCTCCAACCCATTATCTATACGTAGATGCTCAATATGTTTTTCTAGTCCAATTCTCTATCACCGTTTTCCATTTTTTGAAGTCCTATCTCCACTTGAAGGTACCCTGGCCGATCCCAAATATTTGAGTGGATATATTCAAGTGTTCCCGTAATGTTGTATCTTCTTGTAGTGAATTTGACCTTTTCTATTTCTCTAAGACACAATGCTCCCAAAATTTCATCTTACTAGTCTTTTGTCCATCAAGAAGTCCACTCCTACTCAATTCTGCCATAACAATCTCACTCATATGCCCAAGTCATATATGCCAACGTTTAGCAATTTTATTACCAGTCAAACAAGAAGTAGAGACTAGACTGGATCTATATAGCCCTCCTAATAATATCCATAAATGACTTGTTTTTGGTAATAGATAAACATTAACATATGTAAATCCAGGTTGATGTAGCATTTACCACTGAGGCCCTGATGATTAGCATTACACTGAAAAATCAATTCTAGACACTAATACAATTAGATTGGTTCTTTATATCTCCTGTAGCTGTGGAACCCTGCAAAAATGTATAATTATATAGAGTTTTTTGGTCCCTTCATGATAGCACGAGCGCCCCGATTCATCTTCAAAACTCCTTCTTCACAGTGTATTTATGACCTTTTGAGTCAAGAGTACTCAAAGGTATGAGATTTTGCTTCAGTTCTGGAATGTAATGTGACTGGCGTGTGTAAGTGTTTTGATAACGCCATCAAACATTCTGATTCTAACTGTACCAACTTCGACAATTTTACAGGGGATGTTGTTTCCCATAATCACTGCACTTCTCAAAACTCTTTTATATATTGTAAATCAATCCCCGTTAAGACACATGTGAAAAGTACACGCCGAATAAAGACCTATTTCTCCCAAGGTTTGGAATCCATGCCAGAAATTACAAGAAGCTCTCTTTCACTTTGCCAGTTTTCCACAACATCAGCCTGTACTATGTCAACATGTTGCTTTCCTTTTCCAGTAGCACCAGCTACCTTATTCCTGTAGAGTAACAATCAACCTTGATATGTTCATTCTTTTTATAGTAATGACATCCTTTTTATGCATATTTGAATTTTGATCTGCTTCTTATATTCCTACCAAGATTCCTACCCTGATTCTTCCCACGAACAACCAGGCCCTCAACTTGACTTTCAGGTCCTCCAGTACAATGCCTCATTTTCTCCTTAGCAAGGCATAATAAACCTCTTCCACAGTGAAAATATCCCAGCTATAGAGAATAGTATCTCTAAAGGTCACATATGACAGTGACAGAGAACACAACAACATCAACGTCAAGTCCTTCTCATCATACTTGACCTCCAATATCTCCAAATCAGCCAAAATTTCTTTGAACATAGTTAAGTATTCATCCAATGACACATCTTCGGACATCCGATGAGAATACAAGTGTTGTTTCAAGTGTAGCTTACTGGTCAATCACTTTTTCATACAAAGTTACTTCAACTTCAACCACAACATAGTGACACTTTTCTTGTTTTGAACATCTTGAAGATTCTGATTTGATAGATGTAGAAGAATTTGGCATTGGGCTTTCCAATCCCTACCTACTTTTTATCCTGCGTCTACGTTTAAGGTATCTTATCAAAGACAAGCTAGGCTTCCTCCAAATCCATCTACACAAGAATTACTCACTTTTTCACTTGCCATAAAGTAAATCTCGTGTTTCGATCCAATAATGGAATATCATATTTCATCATTGCCATGTGAATAATCAACCTCGCTTCGATATCCATTGTTATGAATATGATTGCTAAATAATAATAATAATAATAATGAAATAAACAAAAACAAAATAAAGAACACTAAGATTTAATGTGGAAACACAAGAACCACAGGCAGATGAGGAGAAATCTACTATAATCAATAGCAATTACATTTACGACAAGATCTTAATACTCTCAACTAAGATTGAAGAACCGGCTAGAACACTTTTGACTATTTGTAACTTCAGATTTGGGACGCGACACTATTTCAACTTTTATGATTACAAAGTTTATGTTCTAGACAATTTATTAATTTGACCTCACGTGTGAAATTATACTAATTAAAGTAATAAGTCACTTTTAATTAGTTTTCTAGATGATTAAACATACAAGTCCATTTTTTCTATGTTTGAATGTCATAATTGTAATAATATGGAAAATAGTAAACAACGAACAATTTGTTAACGGAGAAACCCAATATGGGAAAAACTCTGGGACCAACCCAATTACATCCACTATAGTCAATCAGGGTTAAAGAGGGATTCCAGACTTGTAACTTTCTTTAGTTCTAGCTATTTTAATTCCCGTAAATTCCAAGACCCACTGTTAATCTTTTAGTCCCATGATCTACTGCCATAGATACTATCTAGCGACTCCACTAGACTTCCCGATCTACCTCCTGCTGCCCACAAGATTTGTTGTGTTCTTCCATCCTCGTGATCTTAAACTAATTGCCTCTTCCAAGTGGAATTCCCAAGAACATCCTATTTTGGTTCTTTTCATGCCCTTGAAGTCCACCTCTCTTAATCCCCAATGAGAGAGTCCCTTCCTCAATGAATTAAGGAAGCCAAGTGTTTTTGATTACAAAGATGTGATGTTCTTCTAAAACTAGGTTGTCGAATCTCAAGAATGAATGATTGATTCCAGCAGTTGAATTGAGTTCTTGGATCTCTCAAAGACAATATAAAAGTGTTTCTTAATGATAGCACAATGTAGCAACCTCAGAAATTGCATCCATGCCTTGGGTATATATAGTTGGGAGAGGAATAAGTGTCATAGATTGTGTAAAATTCTTCAAAATCATGACCTAGGGTTTAGCCAGGTATTACCGTCATTGGAGGAACAACTTGACCAAAAGTAAGTGACGGCTTTTTCCTTGAGCGACACAGGGATGACAAGCGAGTGATGAGCTTTCCATTATTTTCACTCGAGCAATGGTCAAGCGGGCAGCTAATGAAATTTTGGCAATCTTCTTACCTTGTTTCCAACTTTAAACTCAAACCCTAATCAATCTTAGCCATCTATACAAAATTGTAACCCAAGTTCTTGACTTTTACAAACATTCAATTAAGTCTCTTTTATTAACAGAATTGCCAATTACAACATTGGACCTAACAAAGATCTAAGGCTCTCAAGATGTTGAATAAATTATTATTGGTACAATACAAATTGTGACTTATATAATGAATTAAGGGAAGCCATACCCTTATGATCAATACTAACTAGCTACTACAAGTCATATGGCTAATGTCTCTAATATTTTCCACACATACAAAAATATCTTCAATAGAAGTCAATAAAATCAAATTTCTATTAAAAAATTAACATCATTCAAAAGTTCATGGATTAATGTTTATAATAATAGATATAATTACTAAACAAGGTCATTGGAAGAATAAAAAGAAATATATCATTGTAATTATTCCAAAGCTGGTTATGATTTGTGAATGATTAAATCCTAAAGCTGGGTTCAAGGGCATCATACCAAGGCGGACTGGAGCTAGTTCTAGCATGAGTCTTACAATGGCTCTACAGATGTAACAATATGGCAAATTATCCCAGGTGGGAGTGGAGCTAGTATCAGCATTAGTACACCTAGGTGCTGGAGTGTTGGGGCTTGCTTCTACAGCGGCTGTGTAGTTGAACAATATAACACAGGTTACTCAAGGTTGGATTGGAACTAGTTTCAACATTAGGTGAGGTACAAAAAATTGGTCCTGCACCTCCTATTGGAAACAAAGGGGTTTGGAGAAGAAACAAAAGGAATAATAAAAAATTGTAGAAACAAAATGAAGAAACCAGAAAGTTGTCAAGAACAAATTCGAAGGCTCAAACGTGGGATCGCTATCCTTAAACAATATTTGCCCTCTCTCGAGATTGAATGAGATGTCTAAGGGTTCTGGCAAATGGTTTGTAGAATTATATCAAGCTTTATGAAGGATTTAGCACTAAAGCCCAAGTGTAGTCCTCCAAAACTTTAAGAACACAAAGGAAGATATTGAGTATAAATGTAAATCAATAGTTTTATTGAATGTAGCATGATATGTGGATCTCAAGATGATTTTCAATGTTTCTAATATGTGCGTATTGATCATTCATCACCTATTTATAGGTCCCAATAAATACACCACGAAATGGTGCTAAAACATGATCAAAAGTAGCAACTTTTAATCCAAAACGATTCCCAAAGTTTCAAATTGAAAAAACAACCAACGGCTAATTTTTAACACTATGCGTACGCATAATAGAAATCTTGCATATGCATAGTAGAAGCAAATTTAATTATGTTTTGGTCAAAATACATCTCGTGTACGCACTAAATTAAGCATATGCGTACGTATAGGTAAAAATAAAATTTTCCATTTTTCAATTTCTTTTGATTTCACTAATTCCACAATTGAGCCCAAAAATTAGCCCATTATCATTCCATTGATTTTGACCAAATATTCAATTGCTCTTGTGATGTCGAACCCAAAGGGCATACTAATCAGCCTCGAAATTAAGGTCCACCAGTGAAGAATTCAGCATCCTACCCATTTGTAAATTTGTAGACTTGTTCTTTTCTAGTTACTCCATTTGGGCCATGATATCCCGCTTTTCTTGATATACCAATTGTCTCATTTCTATTACATTTTACAGACTCAACAAACCTATACACTTATTTGGACAATTAAATATTATTAATTTTAATTAATTTTAATTACTTATGACTTAATTAGATGTTAATTTTGTTTGCTAGGTAAAATCGAGGCAAATTAGGAGAATTGGAAGAAAGAAGCGAACAATGGGCGAAAAGGAAAGAAATATAAACTTTAGGACCAAATGGCAAATATCAAATAGTTGATTTGGACCACAAAACGATAGTAAACGGTTTATAGGAGTCAATTGCATGAAATAAGAAGTAAAAAAGAGTGAAATACAATCAAATGATTGTTACAAATCAATTTTCAACTACATAAAGTATGTTCTAGATTTTTAGTCGAAGATTGAGACCTATTTCTATTTCTTCAAAATTCCATGATGCAGATTGCCAAATTCAAGATAATGACTAAAATAAAGTGCTTATTAGGAGGCAACCCAATTTTTTTTCCCTTTTATTTGTTTTTAATTTCTAGAATATATGATTACTAGATTACATTGTTTTTAGTAGTTTAGTAAATTTTATTGCTTTTAATAGTTTTGTAATTTTTATTCCTTTTAGTAGTATACAGTATCTTCATCCTCATATTTAGGGATGTCAAACAGGTCGAGCGACTCATCGGCTCGGCCACTCAGCTAGTCGAAAGAGGGTTCACGGGCGGCTCGGGCTCATAAAATAATGAGCCCAAGCACGAGCCGAGCTACAGTGCGAGCCGCTCTCGTCCAAACAAACAGTGGCCAAAACGGTCACTTTTTAAAATAAAGTGACCATTTTGGTCACCTTTTTCAGTGACTGTTTGGGTCACTGAAAAATTCAGTGACCATTTCGATCAATGAACATTTTATTTTATTCTTCTATTATAAATACCCCCCTAACAGCAATTTTTTTTCATATCAAAACTTCATTCTCACTTCTCAACTCTTTCAACTCTCTTTTATATCAATTATCGAGTTTTTACTCTCTTGTGCTGTTGTGCAAAATATACAATATCGATTCATTTTTTGTACATTTTATTCGGTTACAATTTCAATTCATCAACTTCTCAGTTCTCACCACATTTATATTTTTACTAGTTATTATGTTTGAATTTCATCACAAACAATCAAACAAGTGGATCAACGCTCATTCATTGACAGCTTGTTCAATACGGGATGTGGGCCACATGGCGAATCGCCTAGGAGGCCGTAAAGTCAATTTTCAAATGAATTTGTCGGTCTAAATGACGTACCCATACCTGAAGATGTTCACATTTGCGGTCATGGAAGCTACAATCTAATTGATGTGGATGATATTAACATTCTCGAAGTGGAACATGAGCATGAAGATGCGGAATTAAACATCCCAGATGCGAGGGAAAAGTAAAAAGGCAAAAAACAAACAAAATGTTGGGATTACTTTAAGTTGATTTCAACGGAAAAAGTCGTCGACGGCCTCACAAAATCTAAGGCAGTATGTAAATACTGCCAACAAAGATTGGCATGGCAAAAAGGAATTGGTACCACCCATCTCAATTGCCACTACAAAGCATGTGCAGCTATACATGGACTTCTTCCAACTAGTCAAACACAATTGCAATTTGACAGTTCAGGCACCGGTTCTATGACTTTACCCTATCCACCTGGGTGTATTCGAAGGATAATACTCCAACCGGAATGGTGAAATTTGTTGCCGCCACTGAGTTGCCTCTGGCTATTGCCGGCAACCAACATCATCTGGTTCGTGAAAAAATATCTGCAACCAAGGTACATTAGGGTAAGTCGAAACACTCTTCGTGCCAATACAATACAATATTTCAATGATTCAAAACAACAATTAATTATGGATTTGCAATAATATGAGGGTGTAATATCTTTAACTTTTGATATATGGGAAGGGGTTAATAAAAGAGCATATATAATTACAACCGCACACTATATAGACCCACTTTGGTGCATGCATAAAAAAATTATTGCTTTTAGAATTATTGAGTTTCCTCACAATGCTAATAATATATATAATGATATTATCAATATTGTTAGAGAATATAATTGCGAGACTAAAATTTGGTCTTTTACTTTCGATAATGCTAGTGTTAAAAAGGTAGTCATCGATAAATTGTGTCAGGTACTTCAACTTGATTTCCGTGGGTATTTTTTTCATATTCGTTATGTGTGCCATATTTTGAATTTAATTGTGCAAGATGGCTTAAAACATATAAAGGATGAACTTCAAAGGATTAGGAATGCATTAGTATATATTATGATCTCTTCTAGTAGAAAAGAAGCATTTGAAGATTTTTGTGCCGAATTAGGGGTGACGACTGCTAAAACATTTGTCAGCGACGTAGGCCATAGACGGAACTCTACTTACTTTAAGTGAAGATTTCGAACATTTAATAATTGACTTTTATAACAATAGATACGTTAGAAGCGATGAAAATAGTATGTTGAATGAATCCGACTGGGTTTTAGCTTTGAAAGTTAAACGAGTTTTGACATCTTTTTATAAGACCACAAAGGTTTTATCAAGCGTTTATTATCCCACAAGCTGTATGGTGCTTGAATGCCTTTATATAATTGCAAGAACATTCCGTAAATATAAAAATGATCCTGATTTTAGTGAAATTAAAATTACTATAGAATTAAAGTTTAGAAAATATTGGGAAGAACTGCCTATGTTATTTCCTTTAGCAGGCGCAATGAATCCCCGATATAATATTTCGATAACTAAATACATTATTGATCAAATCAATAAAGTCTTAATACTTGATACACCTATCACATATAAGAATTTAGAGCAAATATTATGTGGAATGTAGGATTTATATGTGAAAAGAATGGGTATGAATGTTAGTCGGGTACCTCTGTACCTACTCCTTCGGCTGAAATTGAAGAAAATGATGTCGAAATAATGAATTTAATTCAAGGTATTAATACATTTAGATATGATGCAATTGCAATGTGTTCATCTAGTGCCATGTTGCCTACACTTGCATCTCATCAAACATCAGCCGCAACTCAAAATGCAATGGTTGCCGAATTAATTGATTACTTCAATCATAATATGCCAACACACAGAACTTTTAAAAAAAGTTCAGAAAAAGTAATTGAATTTTGGCGAAAGTATAAATGACATTGGCCAATTGTTTCAGTAATTGTGAAAAATCTGCTAACACCTTCGGTTAGCACTAATGCTTCGAAGTCTGCTTTTAGTGTAGGTAAAAGGGTTTTGGCCAATGTCAAGAGCTGGTTGAAAGAAGATGCTTTGGAAGCGTTAATGTGCTTGAAAGATTGGCAGGATGCTCATTTTTTACTACAAGATAAATACGTTGAAATTGCATGTTGTCAGGTAAGTGATATTTGATTTAATTATATTAATCAATTTTTTAAAATTTTTTAATCGTTAAATTTAATTTTTTTTTAAAAATTGTACACGTTACAACTTGTTTGTGTACAATTTTTAATTTCGCCTACTTAAAATTGATGTATCCGGTCCCAAACCCGGATAAAGGAGGAGGGTTTATATTTTATCTACTTTAAAAAGAAATCGAAAAATATTTATTTTTTGTAAATGTATTTCAAAAAACAATTCGTCTTCATTACATAAATATTTTATACTTTATAAAAAATATTACAATATGATAGAAAAAAAAGTGTTAAATTAATTTTTTTTTAAAATGCATTAAATTATTTGTGTTTTTTTAACACTTTTTATTTTTTTTAAAAGTGTCTTCATTAAATTATTTGTGTTATTTGTCTTCATTAAATTATTGATAAAAAAAAAAAATTGACGAGCTTGCGAGCCAAAGTACGGCTAGGCCCATGAGCTCGCCCAAAATGAACAAGCCGAGCTTGAGCTCAATCTCCACGAGCGCGAGCCGAGCTGAGCTCGCGAGGTTACGGGCCGAGCCGGCCCTATTTCCTATAGGATGTGTTAGAGCATGTTTTAAATTGTTCCATATTAGAATTGGTTTTTTCTTTTTTGCCTATTGAAGGAACATGACATATAAACACATTGGACAAAGAAAAAGACATAACAAGTGATCCAACATTTTTATGCAAGTCCATCCACCACTGAAGATTTATACCAAGGAGTTCTTAGTTTCTTTCTTTGCTCTTATTTTTTGTATATTGCTTGTTATATTTTTTAGACATTGAGGGCAAGCTTGTTATAAGTATCGGGATGGAAAAATGTTGAGTTTTTTTTTTAATCCATTTTTATTGTTTTGTGTGCTTCTTCACTTGAAAAAATAAAACAAAATCCAAAAATTCATGAAAGGAATAATTTATTTTCAGCTTTATTTTTATTTTTATTTTTGTATGCTTGTATGGATTACATAATTTTTACTATGATGCTTATATTTGGAACTATATGTTTGACTATAAACTGTGAAAAAATTGCATGTTGAGATGATTTATGCTTATACATGTGAGATATGATAGTTTTGAGTACAAGATTTATGTTTTGTATTATGAAGGAATAATTTGATTCAAAATTTGAATAAGTTGGAAAAAAAATTAGTGGACCTTGATGCTAAATCAAATAACCACTAAATTATACATTTTAAAAAGAATTTTCGTATAGTCTGAGAGTGAATAAGCTATTATAGGGAGACATTGAGACAATGTTGATTCTATGTGTATTAAATTTTGTGTGAATTGTCTAAGGTCAATAACATAAAAATTAGGTGAAAATCTTAAGTTAGAGTTATTTTTTAGAATAAGTATTTAACAAGGGGCATTGCATTAATCATTACATAAAAAAAATCTCATCGTAAAACATCCATTCATTGTCTTTATGACTTGAGTAACTAAGCCTACAAGTATATCTAAAACTTGGTGCCCTAAAATCATTTGATTTGATAGTCATCAGCCAAAAGCTCACTACAAGAGTCATTTAGGAAACTTATGGGAGAGAAATCATCATATAAAACGTGTTGACTGTAATTAGTAAAATTTAACCATATTAGAGAGAGTAAGGATGAGTAATATGTTAAAATTCAACCTTAGATTATACCTTGAGAAAAGAGTAAAAAAGAAAAACTTTGGGTTGTGCCTCTTATGAGCGAAGAAAAAAATAAATTAGAGTATTGAGGGTCATGATTTGAATCACTTCATGAATTTTAACACGAATTTTCACAAATGCACGTCGATTTTGTATTGTATAAATAGAAATTAATTTTAACAATATGATTTTAAAGCAGTTTATGATTTTGATATAGAAATTCCAATCATGAGATCAAAGGTAAATTGTTCAACCATGTTTGTTTAAAAAATTTGTTTAAGTCAAAGTCTATTTTGTTTGAGAACTAACAATTGTTCAAGTTTGGGAGTGTTCGATAACTATAATTTATTCACTTATTTGGACTATTAAATATGATTTGTAATTAATTTTGATGACTTATGGCTTAATTAGATGTTAATTTTGTTTGTTAGGTAAATCTCGAGGAAAATTTGTTGAATTGGAAGAAAGAAGTGAAAAATGGGCAAGAAATAAGGAAATACAAAGTATAGAACCAAATTGCAATTATAATAAAGTTGATTTATATTGTAAAACGATAATTGAAAATTGATAGGAGTCAATTGGATGCAATTAGAAGTCAAAAAGGAGTGAAATACAATCAAATGATTTTCACAAATTAATTTCCAACTACAAAAAGTATGTTCTTGATTTTTAATCGGAGATTGAGACCTATTTTTTGAATAGAAAACTTTCAAATTGGAGAAATTCTATTTCTAGAAGAATTGAAGTTCTCTAAGTTATCTTATCAAAGTACTTTGAATGACCTCAATCAGATATCAAAAGAGAAAGTCATCGATGGCTGTACAGAGACATAATCATGCATGCACGAAGGCAATTTTCCTCATTTGGTTGAAATTATTTTGGAACTCAACTTGGACGTAATTTTTGAACTGATTTTACCTTATATAATACAAGAAATTGGTAACCATGGAAGGAACTCTCCCTTGCCTCTTCATATACATTAATATCATTAAATTCTTCAAAAACAAAAGGCCAATTAACCCCTTTTGAGAGAGAAGATCAAAGCCTAGCAAGGAATTGAAGCCAAATACATCAAGATTTATAAGAATTCAATTTTGGAATTGAAGATCAAGATTTCATGCATTATTTCATGATCCAGATGATGATTTTCTATTATTCTTCATGTAATTTATTTAAAAGCATGCTTCGCTTTATCCTATTTTTATTATATGAGATGACTTCAATTGTTTATTTTGTTGCTTGCTATAGTTTTGGGAGACTCACAATAATTTTAAAACTCGACAAAATTAACATATGTGCAATAAATGTTAGGAATAACATTTATCACGTGTGCAATCATATAAATAATTTAAAATTTAATGTATTCTATTTACTTAATTTCGGACTAGGAATATATTTGGACCGTGACCAAAATAGAATTAACTTGTCTTGAAAAAGAAAGTTAAATATATTAGTTTTATCGATTGTTAAGAACTCATGAACATAATTGGATTTTTAATTAAGAATTGAAATAGATAGTAATAGGCAGATTTGAAATATAATATAATCATCTATAATTTGATGCAAAGATACTTTTTACCTCTTTCTTAGATAATTTAGCATAAAATCAAATCAAAATTTCTCTTTTGTTTACATAATTTGTATTCCCTTTATTTTTTTTCTTTTTTTTTTTAAAGTAACTTTTATTAATAAGCCTGCACTTGTGGTGGAGGAAGACCGAGGTTACAAATAGCAAAAGTAATAAAACTTAAAACATTACAATCAATGAGTATGAAAGGAAGGATAACTACTATAGTCTAATACTAAACAACCTTGCGTAATCTTAATGAAAGCTCTAATATAGTAAGAAAATTGAGAACATCCATCTGTACCCAACTTAGCCAAAGAGTCAGCAACCGAATTTGCCTCTCTATTGACATGGATGATTTTTAAAGCAATGAGGTTTGCCAGATCAACGATGTCATCCCAAACTTGCCGAAGAGACCAAGGAATTTTATCCATCCCATTAAACCAATGACAAACCAGTTGGGAATCTGTTTCAACCTATACCTTTGATACCCCCAAAAGGTAGCAATAATACAAACCCAATTTCAAAGCCATTGTTTCTGCCATGAAGTTAGTGGCTACCCCTAGAGAATGGGAAAAGCCAAAAACAAATTTTCCTTTCCAATCCCTAAGCACCCCACCACAGCCAGCTCTACCAAGATTGCCACGGCTAGTACCATGAATGTTAAGTTTAAGAATATCACAAGGGGGATACATAATTCGTATTCAATTCACAACTAATAAACTTAAATTGAAGTTTATTTTCTATGGGATGATACTTTTATTTCACTAAATCTATTACTTGTTAACAGTCTTGTATAGACTTTTGGGATTTTATCGTACACCTATCATGCACTAGTGCATCAGAAGTTCAATGTCCATTTTAATCTGTTAATCCGCTTAAACTTTTGACTTGCTTTATGAGATTTTTGAATCCTTTGAATTGTATAGGATTTCTCGTTGAACAGTCTTGGGTCTATTCATTTTTGAAAGTTCTCGAAATCTGAAAATAATTTGCTGAGCATCAAGTGGCGATGGCCAAACTGTTTGCTGTGGTTCATAAGCATTATAAATTATAATGGAAACTTGTGCATCACACAGGGTGCAAAGTTTGTTCACTATGTTCAGTATTCCCCTCTTTCTCTTTTTAAATGATGCCTTTCTCTCTCTGTCATTCGCAGCAAAGTGTATCCAAACTAATTTAAAATTAGGAAAATATTTACACAAGAATATTAGAAAAGTAACCCAAAAAAGGTGTCTTTGGTATTAACTTAATGTCTCGACATCAACTTTAGATATACTTTTAAACATTTATAATTTAATGAAATGAAAATAAATAAATATTAAATAATTTCATCACCTCCAAGCTTAAACAATCTCAATTCCTAGTTTTCAATCTACATTAACCAGTGCGTTAGATGTGCATTTGATGAACATAATTCCAAAAAATGAGCAATGTAAATTTAACTATGTTAATCGCTGTAGATGTGATCAACAGTCATTCAAAGCAATGGTTCACACGTAATACGTTCAAGACTCCAGTAGTAAATATTATTTACATTGTAAATTCATGAGATACTTTGTCGGGAAAAAAAAAGAAGAAGTTCATGAAACATCATGGTCACATATTCATGATCAACCTCTACGTAATTATTTTAATATAGTTTTATAAATAATAGTAAATTTTAAGGATAAAGAGAATTTGGTTGAGACACATCTCAGGCTCTTGTGGCCATCGAATGGTATGTACTAAGAAGTATTGATAGCATACCTCGAATATATATGATTTCATGGGAGTTTTTAGTGATTGAAATTGGGGTCGGTAAAACAATTACATTAACCTCTTATAAAGTGAAGCATAAAAAACCAATAAAATATGCTGTCAACAAATCGTGGATTCCTACAAATACTGATTTGGATAGAAAATGAAAGCATCATAGAAATGTTGCGGTCTTTGTAGAATAAAGCAAGTTATGCGGCATGTAACACATCAAAAATAATAATAATAATAATAATAATAATAATAATAATAATAATAATAATAATAATAATAATAATAATAATAATAATAATAATAATAAATAATAATAATAATAATATAAATTAAATATGTAATACTACTATAAATTTATATATTCCTTGAAATAAAGAATAGTTGTTTAAAATTATTATTAACTATTTTTATCATCAACATCAAATCTTTAAACATTTCTCTATTAACGGGGTACTTTTAAATAAATAGATATACACACATGTACTTTTAAATAAATAGATGTTTCAAAGGTTCCGCATCAAACATATGTTAAGGTATAGAAAAGATAAAATATAATTTTAATTTATTGTTGGTACATACCTAGTACACATGTTATGCACCAAGTGCATACCATGTACACACCAAGGATGCACAAGGTGGGTATATGCGCTTTGTTTTCTTTATTTATTTTGGAATAATATCTAAATTAAGGTAAAATATTTCAGATTTATAGTTATCCAATTACACGAAAATCAGGAGAGTAGAGTTAAATGTTCTGAACAAATTTAACATTATTGTTTTTCCACTGAAATTATTTATGTTGATATTTTTCCATAAATCTCTACATTTTTCCTTGAATTTCTCACTGAAATTTATTGCAAATGAAATTATGTTTATGATATATATTTCAAGTTAACCTTGAGTACGCCCTTTCTTTTCAGTAAATGTCTCATAACGAATGAATATTAGACTATTGGCATACCAATAAAAAACACGAACATGACTGCACAGTCACGATCATGACCACAACCATGTATAATCTCATGTTCCAAGTTATTGAAATGACCCGATCAATGAATACTGCTGTTGCACCCCATATATTGTTACCATATGTACACTCGTAGAATATAAAATCGAAAACACATATATTGAAATGAAGCATTCAGTATCTACTATAGAAGTTTAGCCTTAAATTGTAGTATGAAAAACAATGAAGACCTGAAATCTGCCACTGCACGACAATGCATATTTCACCACATTAAGTCCTTCCTGATGGTTTTATTAAGAGATAAATAGTGTCATTTTGGGGGTAGAAACATCCAATCACCACTGTTGGACAATACTTTTAGCCCTTGTTAGGTTGTAGATAAAATCAGGTGTTATGTAAATTTTGATAAAAGTTAATGAAGTGTGTGATTGAAAGTTGCGATTCCCATTATATATATTGTTAAAATTAATTATTTAATTTATAAAATTTAATCCATTATTTGAACTACACTAAAAAAGGATAAAATAACATATTTAAACATAGTAACGCAATGGTTCATAAGATAAAATCCCACCAAAACAGACAGCAAACGCATGGGGATAATAAACAAAAACGATCCATGAAGACTGAAGTGAAAATGTCAATTAATTGTATTACGACCAAAAGCCAATGTCCAGAAGAGAAATAGACTTTCTAAATTTAGAAAACCTTGTGATACAATATTTTTCCCGCTTGCTTACATTTAGAATATTCAAGTGTGTTGCAAATAGCTCATATATCATTATGTGTATATTATACTCTTGTTAATTGCCTAATTTCAATGTGATTCTTTTTTTTTTTTAAATGGAATTATGCCATATTTATCTATTTACAACTCGTACTCTATACCAATATTGTTTCTAAAAATTTTCTTTCATTTTCACAAAATTTGAGTCAAACCCTGGAAACTCCACCTTGACTCATATTTTTCGAATCAAAACACTTATTTGCACCCATACTCACACTATTTATTAGTAGGTAACATTATTTTCTTATTCAATTGTCGTACCGATGGAAAACTCACGGTAGGTAGAACATTGTTATTGGAACACACGAATAATAAATATTAGAAATAATATTTATGGCATGTGTAATCATGTGTGATAATCCTAAATATCAATGCATGTTTGCCATATAAATTCAGACAAGGAATAGAATCGTCTCTAATAACCATAAGTTTATTATATCTTGGAAAATAATAATAAATAAAAATGAAACTATCGATCCTCACAATTGCATGAATTGAGATAATCATTACTGCTTGAGAATTAGACTAAGAATTGATCAATGACATCGGAAATCCAATACATTCACTCCTTAGATTTATAAACCAAATTTTTATTGATTTCATAATTTTTAGTTACAAAATTTAGTTAGATATCCACCAATCATCTTCTTGTTATAAATACGAATTTAAATATATCAAGTATACTAGAGTTGAGCGTTATTCCCCATGAGACGATAACTCTATCATCACGATTATTACTTGTACAACAAATTCGTAAGCTTGTGGGATTTTGACGAACAAGTTTTTGGCGCCGTTACGGGAGAATAATGGTGTTAATTTTGGTTATTAGATATTTTAGATTTATTTTTATTTTTTAATTTTGTTTTTAGGCTACTATTACAATACTTAATTCTCTCGTGTTTTGACTTTTTTTCAAGCTAATTTGGTATATGCAAAATCCTGATTAGCCGGATCTCTTTCCAGTAGATTATGAAATTGAAACGACATTCAGAAATCGTAGAAGAGTGCAACGTCAAGCAAAAGGAATGGCAGATAATCAAAATGAACTGCAGAATCATGTTCAGCTTTAGAGCAAATACCACAGCCAAATCAATAGAGAGCTATCTAGAATGAAGCTCCTATTTTAGCTCGGGATTATGTAAATCCAATTCTTGCAACAATGCAACTCGTTGTGGTATATTCTCCATTCGGACAGCCTAATTTCCACCTTGGACTGGATGTTATAAATCTATTTCAAAATCACCAAGATATCAGCTTTTTTGAAAAAGCCACAGAGAACCCTCATGAACATATTTCAGCTTTTCTTATGTTATGTAAAGTGATCAATCACGAAGGAATATCAGTAAACGCATTTCAAATGTGATTATTCTCTCATACCTTGAAGGATATCACTAGAGAATGGTTTCTTTGTTTACCTCCAGGGAGCATACACTTACGGAAAGATATGGCTTAAAAATTCACGATGAAATTCTTCCCACCTTCTCAAGTTCATAAAATCTGGAAAAAAAGTCCATAATTTCAAGCAGAAAGACATCGAGAGCTATCCCAAGGCATGGGATAGGTTCAAGAATTTGTTTAGGAAATTCCCTAGTTTTGACATTTCTAAGTAGGCTCAACAGTATCTCTTTTACTACGGTCGACAATAGGAGTTCACGAATATGATTAGATGCTTTAGCAAAAGGATCGGTGATGAAACTTGACTTCGATGAGGCCTATGAATTGTATGAAAAAATAGCCAAAAATCAATCGATGTGGTAAATTGATAGGGAAGCTCCAAGGAAAGCAATAAGGTTACACAATGTTAATGTAGTGACCAGCACTGTCTAGGTAAACGAAAGTTCTTACAATGAAAATGGACAATCTATCTAAGCCAGTTAACATCGTACACCAATAGCCATCTATTTGCAAAAGTTGGGGAGCAATCATACAACTACACATTGTCCTTTGGCTTCAACACATGTTAATCAGCCTGAGAAAGTAAGCTTTGCGCAGAACTTCTAGAGACAGCAAAAAACCTCTATCTAACACATATTTTGGGGTGGATGAACTATCCAAACTTTTCATGGTCTAACAATCAGGTGCAAGGACATTGACAAGGAGCAAATAATAAGAATAAACCACTAGGGTTTCAACAGCAGCAACAACAACAAATGAGGAAGCCATTGTTGGAAGAGTTGCTATCTCAGTATAGTACTAAGACTAAAGCTAACTTTCAGAATCAGCAGGCATCTATCAAGAATTTGGAATAGTAGATAGGATAAATCGTAGCTACAATAATTAATAGACAACCACGTACCTTACCAAGCGACACAGAGAAGAACCCACGGGAATAGGTATTAGTAGTTGAGGCAGTAAATTATGCAACTATTGAGCTCCCATCATTTACTCCCGCCAACCCTGTTAAAGCATATGTGCCACCTATTACATTTTCTTAAAGACTGTGAAGTCAGCCAACAGTGCAGCAGGTTCAAGCCATCACTACTAGAAGTGGTGTTCAGATAGCCCACAAATTGAGGTAGAAGTTCTAATTAAAACAATCGCACAACTAGTTCCATTTCCTCAAATGTTGAAAAACATCAAGCTGGAGAAACAGTTCACAAAAATTTCTGGAAGTCCTCAAGATGTTGCATGTCAACGTCCCTTTCGTTGATGTGATCCATCAAATTCGAAAATACTCTAAGTTCTTAATAGGGATGTCGAAAAAGAAGATGAAGCTGTCTGAGCATGAAATAATAGCTTTATCTGAAGAATGTACCATGATCATTCAGTACAGGATCCCTTCCAAACGTAAAGATCTAGGGAGTTTTACTCTACCTTGCCCCATAGGAAATTTACAAGGTATTAATTGTTTAATTGATTTAGAAGTAAGTATTAACTTAATTTCCTTTCCTCTTTACAAGAAATTAGGATTGGAAGATCCTAAGGCTGCATCTATCATCCTTCAATTAGCGGATAGATCGTTGAAACAGTCCTATAAAATAGTCGAAAACATGCTTATCTAGGTGGGAGAGTTTATTTTTCCAGCTAACTTTATCATTCTCAACATAGAAGAGGCATATCAGATGACAATATTCTTAGGAAAGCCATTCTTGTTGTTCATGCGAAACCCACAACTGACGAGATCGTTGACAAGTAATAGATTTAGTAAGTTGAAAGTATTGTCCCACGAGGAATAAAATTTAATAGAGTGTATTAGTGTTTGATTAGATTCAAAGTAAGCAAATAAAATTGATTTGTTGTTTGATGATTATTCTAAATTAATCTACTAAAGCTTGAAAAATGCGAATTCGATTTCAATTATTGACAATCGATAATTCTATTGTAATTAATTTTTTTAAGACAAATTAAATCTATCCCAATCATGACCCGAATATATTCTTAGTCCGAATTCAAATTGATAGAATGCATTCAATTTGACAATTATCTCAAAAATTGTATACATGATAAATCTTATTCCTAAAATTTATTGCACTCATGTTAATCAAGAAGTGTTCTAGACCTATTGTAAGCCTCCTAGCACCATAACAAGCAACCATATATTTAATTGGTGATCAATCAATCAAATAATAAAATTAGGCTTGCAAGATTAATCAAGAATTGAAAAAATTTAACTAAATCATGTGTCTTGAATTAAAGATAAATAATAAAGGGTTTCATCTTCATCTAGTACAAGAGAAATAGCCTATGATAATGTTGGAATTAATTTTCCACTTTTTCTTGGCTCCTAACCGTGTATGTGTGTCGCTTCCCAAGCTATTACCTTGTTTACTCCAGCAGCAGCCTGCTTTTTCCTCTGTAATATGTCCCAAGTGTATGTATATATAATATAATTCACAGCAAGCAGTCCTCCTGCCACCATTTTTAATGTTTCTACGTGTATATCTTGCTGTCGAGCCGCAATGTTTGACGCCCAAAACAAAACCCAATTGTTATTCAATTCTCCTTGGCTACTATTTTTTTCCTAGGAAATGCTACCATGATAGGGGCTGTGACAGACACCTATTTGGTCGACGCCCTCTATTGTAGGTGCCCTGTTATAGGGGCTTGTTGATGTGATCGAGAAGTCGAGCCCGACGAAGGCAAGTACGGAACGGGACCCTTTGATAATCGAAGGCGGACCAATGATGCAATCGAGAGCAAAGTGGGTGAAACAAATGATGGGATTATTAATTCAAGCAATCATTGATGGGACGATGTTCGGGATGCAAAAGAAGCAACTTTCACGTTTGGATCAACATGATACAAGTGGGAGAAGAAATTACCACCAAGACCAACTATGCGACCGCATAGTTATTCTTCCTTGCGGTCGCATGCAACCAGGCCGAGGTAAATTGGGCATCACAAGTTACTTCTATGCAACCGCATAGAAATATACTATGCGGCCGCATAGGCCAAAATTTGGCCAAAACTTTCCTTTTTTTGGATTTTCCTTATTTTGTTAGATTTTTAATTTTGGCAAGATTTTTGTAATCTTTGACCTATGAATTTCAAATTTTACTAGATTTTAGGTTTTTTTTTTTTTTGGCAACTAGTATAAATATAGGTTAATTTCTTTCATTGTAACAATACACACTTTATACATTAATTGAGAGAATTTTCATAGAGAGAGACTTTGAGCTTTCTTCTTTGTTATTCATTGATCAATTGGAACTTATTAAGGATTGTAAAAATTCTTGTGGCATTCTACAACTCGGGTGTGAGCGTTAAATTGTGCAATCAAGGGGTCCTTCAAGCAGCGATCTTACTGGGTTTGTTGGTTCACAAATTTGGGGTTTTATCTCTAAACCTCTTAACTTGTCTTTTCTGGGCTTTTGGAACAATCTAATTGTGGGTTTTGTAGTCAACGTCGCTACGAGGTTCACATTAGTTGGTATCAGAACACAAGCTCCAATTAACGGGTTATATCTTTTTGTTTTTCTTCTTTGAGTCTAGTTTCTTAATTTTTCCACGTTTTGTTAATTTTTCTTTCTTTGTTGTTGGTGTTCTTGTTGTTTGAGTCTTAGTTCTCGTTTCATTGTTCATCTTGTCCTTCTCTTCATTTGAGTCATTAATTCGTTGGTAGTTATTGCATTGTTGTTGTTTTAGTTACAAAAAAAAAAACAAAAAAAAGGGGATATTATACTATTATCTTGTTCAATTGCTACCAACACATTCCATTTCAATTTTTGGGTTAATTTCAATATTGAGTCAATTTCTTTGTAATTCTTTAATTTCCATTGAGTTAGTCGAGTCACATTATTGTTTTTGTTGTTTATTATCATTAATTTGTACTCCCCTACTTGAGTTTCTTACTTCCATTGAACTACTTTGAGTCTTTTGGTTTTGTAAATTTTGATTTACATTCGGGTTGGAATTCCACAAGTTTCTGAATCCTTTAAGTTCATTATTGATCTTTGGAACATTGAAAGAAAGCTTTGAGTGGTAAAATGCAGAGTGACGAGTTTAATAGAGGGAAAAAGCCAAAATTTGTCTGATTTTCAAGTGAAAAACTAGTGACGCTATAAAATTTAGTTTTAGAATGTCAGAAAGAGAAGATTCAAATTCATGCCGATATGGCAATCCCAATAATTTTTTGGATGATGATACGACATTTTGAAAGGGTACTTGGGGATTTGAAGGAAAAAGTAGATACACAAGTAGCTTGAATGTCACAAATAGGTCCGACAATTATTAATCTTAGTAAGGAGTAGCTAGTTGAGGTGTCAAATGCTAGAGGACCGAGTAGGCGAGAACCTAGGAGGGTGAGACTTGAGGAGTATGATAGTGACATGGATGATTATGAGGCTAATAATGTTGATTTGGGATGAATAAGGAATAGAGGTGATAGGATAGAAAGACGGGGTAGACATAATGTTGGAGATGAAGTAGATGGTAACTTGGGAAATATAAAAATGATGATACAACAATTTAAGGGAAGAAGTGATCCGGAAGTGTACTTAGAATGGGAGAGGAAGGTTGAACTGATCTTTGACTGTCATAACTATTCGGAAGAGAAAAAGGTAAAATTAGCGATTCTTGAATTCATTGACTATGCAATGTCTTGGTGCGATCAGGTGGTTACTTTACAACGTAGGCATGGAGGGAGACCAATTAGTACTTGGGATGATTTGAAGGTGTTAATGAGCAAACAGTTTGTTCCTAGTCACTATTATAAGGAAATCCATCAAAGGTTACAACTAGGCAACCAATAGGTGCTTTGGGTTCTAATCCATCTTGGAAGCCGAGGTGGGATAATAACAAAGGTGATAGGGCTATATCTAAAGGTAGGAATGATTGGCAAAAGGGAAAAGATGAATGCACTAGCAAAACTGTACCAAAATCGAAGTCCAAACCATCAAGGAGTAGAGACATCAAGTGCTTTAGGTGTTTGGGTTCAGGGCACATTGCTTCGCAATGTCCAAATAAAAGGGCAATGGTGTTGTGGGATAATGGTGAGATGGTGAGTAAAAGTGAAGGTAAATATGATGACATGCCAGCCTTGGAGGAGGTTAGTGATGGAGAAAAAATTGAAAGAACCGTTGGGGATTTACTTGTTGCAAGGAGAGCTCTTACTACTCACATCAAGGCGGATGACTTGGAATTGTAAAGGGAAAACATCTTCCATACTCGATGCCACATCCACAATACGGTATGTAGTGTAATTATTGATAGTGGTAGTTGCACAAATGTCGCTAGCGTAGCGCTTTTATAGAGTTAAATTTAACCTTAATGAAGCATCCTAGGCCATATAAATTGTAGTGGTTAAATGAGGATGGAGAAGTTAGGGTTAATAGGAGGGTGTTAATAAACATATCAATTGGTGGTTACGGGACGAAGTAATGTGTGATGTAGTACCAATGCAAGCAGGGCATATTTTATTGGAAAGACCATGGCAATATGATAGGAAAGCTATATATGATGGGTATAAAAATCGCTATAGTTTCGTCAAGGATGGTAGGACTATCACTTTTGTACCATTAACGTCAGCGCAGGTCCATAAGGACCAAATCAAGTTAAGGAATGAGGAAGAAAGAAGAGTGTGTGAGCGAGAAAAATGGAGAGAAAACTGTGAGTTAGTGAGCAAGAGAGAAATTTGTGAGGTGGTTGTTAGAGAGAAAAAGAGAGAGAGGAGCTATAAGAGAGAAAAGAAAATTCACGAATAAATTTCTTTGCAAAAGAGAGTGAGTTGAGGAGAGCAACGAGAAAAGAGAGAATTTTTATTGTTGAACAAGGAAACACTCCTCAATTTTGAGGAAGCTAACATTCCCCTCCCTAGTTTTGGAATTTCAAGACGTATTCCTGGAAGACATATTGAGTGGATTGTCACCCATTTGGAGAATCGAACATCAAATTGACTTCATACCTGGAGTAGTCATTCCAAATTGACAAGCTTATCGGAGTAATCCTGAGGAAATTAAGGAGCTTCAGAGATAAGTGGAGGAGTTGATGGGAAAAGGCTATGTTCAAGAAAGCTTGAGTTCATGTGCAGTTCCAATTTATTAATGCCAAAGAAAGATGGAACATGTCAAATGTGTGTTGATTGCAGAGCCATCAACAATATAATGGTAAAATATCGTTATCCTATCCCTATGTTAGATGATATGTTATATGAATTGTATGGTGCATGTGTTTTTAGTAAAATTGACCTTAAGAGTGGGTACCACCAAATTCGCATGAGGGAAGGTGATGAGTGGAAAATTGCATTTAAAACTAAGTGTGATTAGTATGAATGGTTAGTTATGCCATTTGGACTCACAAATACACCGAGCAATTTTATGCACTTAGAACCATGTTTTACGTACTTTCATTGGAAAATTTGTTGTAATATATTTTGATGATATCTTAATCTATAGCAAAAATCTTGACAAGCATGTAGGACATCTTCATTGTGTGGTTGTAGTGTTGAGAAAGGAACAATTGTATGCTAATTTAAAAAAGAGTACATTTTGCATGGATAAAGTGATATTTCTAGGATTTGTGGTTAGTGATAATAGTGTTGAATTGGACAATGAGAAAATTAAAGCTATTAAAGATTGACCTACACTTAAAAGCATAACTGAAGTTAGGAGCTTACATGGAGTGACCAATTTTTACTGAAGATTTGTAAATGAGTTTAGCACTATCACTAAACCACTTACAGATGTCGTTAAGAAAAGTGTGGGGTTTCATTGGGGAGATGAACATGAGCATGCAGTTAGAATGATTAACGAAAAATTATGTAACGCACCAGTTTTAGCATTACCTGACTTTAATAAAACCTTCGAGATTGAGTGTGATGTATTAGGAATAGGTATTGGAGCAGTTTTAATGCAGGACAAAAGACCGATAGCCTATTTCAGTGAGAAGTTGAGTGGAGCAGCATTGAATTACCCAACATAGGATAAGGAGTTGTATTCCATTGTTTGAGCATTGGAGACTTGGCAGCACTATTTATGGCCAAAAAAATTCATTATTCACACTGACCACGAGTCATTGAAGCATTGCGAGGTCAAGGAAAGTTGAACAAGAGGCATGCCAGATGGATGGAGTTCATTGAAACCTTTTCCTACGTCATCAAGTATAAGCAAGGTAAAGAAAACATAGTGGCAAATGCATTGTCTCGAAGGTATACATTGCTAACTTGTCTTGATTCTAAATTGCTTAGCTTTGAACACATTAAGGTATTGTATGGAAAGGATTTAGATTTTTCTGAAATTTATGAATCTTGTGATAAGAAGGCTATTGACAAATTCATTAAACACAAGGGTTATTTATTTCGGGAAAATAGACTATGTGTGCCTAATTGTTCAATACGATAGTTATTAGTGAGAGAAGCTCATAGTGGTGGACTTATGGGACACTTTGGGATACAAAAGACCTTAGAGATGTTAGGTGAGCATTTCTATTGGCCTAAGATGAAAAGTGATGTTGAAAGAGTTTGTAGTCAATGTATAACTTGCAAACGTGCTAAGTCTAGAGTTTTACCTCAAAGACTGTACACACCATTACCTACACCTAGTGAACCTTAGGTTGATACTTCAATAGATTTTGTTTTAGGTTTATCTAGGACTAAGAAAGGATGATATTCAATTTTTATGGTGATAGATAGGTTTCGTAAGATGGCGCACTTCATCCCATGTCACAAAACTGACGATGCCACATATATAACTGACTTGTTCTTTAAGGAAGTAGTGCGTTTGCAAGGGGTTTCAAAAAGTATAGTGTTGGATAGGGAAGTTAAATTCTTAAGTCACTTTTTGAGAGTTTTGCGAGAAAATTTAGGCAGAAAATTGTTATATTCTACAACTTGTCACCAACAAACTGATGGACACACTAAGGTAGTCTGATATGATCCAGGAGTCGAGCCCGATGAAGGCGAGTGCGAAACGAGATCCATTGATAGTCGATGGCGGACCAATGACGTGATCAAAGACAAAGCAAGTGAAACAAGCGATGGGATTGCTCGTTCAAGAAACCATTGATGGAACCATGTTCGGGACTCAAAATGGAGCAACTTTCATGTTCAGGTCGAGGGCCGAATCAACTTGGATCAATTTGTTGTCAAGTGACGAAACGGGAGGCTGAAAACAAGCATGTGCGACCGTATGGAGGCATACCAAAACTCAAGATGGATTTTTGGTTGAACCATGCGACCGCATGAAAATACACCATGCGGCCGCATGGTTCAAAAATTTGGCGAATTTTCCAATTTTGGCAATTTTCCATATTTTGTTAGTTTTTGATTCTTTTCCATATTTTGGGAATTATGCTCGACTTTTGCACGATTTTTACCTGGTTTTTAGGTTTAGTATAAATAGGAGTTTCCATTTAATTGTTAAAAACTTTTGACATTATTGATATTGAATTAAAAGTGAGGCGTATTGTCTTCTCTTCATCGTTCTTCATTGAACAACTTCGAACTTATCAAGTATTAACTTTTGGCGTTCAAACAACTGAATTTAATTCTTGGATTGCGTGATCAAGGGGTCTTTCAAGTGTCGTTCTTGTTAGGTTTTTTGGTTCGACTTTCTTTTGGGTTAATCCTAAACTCTTGGATTAATTTGACTTTCTCGGGTTCGTCAATCTCGTTGTGGGTTTCGTAGTCAATGTTGCTACGGGGTTCACATCATAGTCAATAGGATGATGATTTAATTGCTCCGTACAGTAATCAACAAGAACTTGAAAAATTTGGAAGATTGTTTACCTTTCATTGAATTTGCTTATAATCGTGCTACTCACTATACTACTTTGTTTACTCAGTTTGAGATTGTTTATGGTTTTAATCCTCTAAAAATATTAGATTTAATTCCATTACCCGTGAATGAACGAGGTAGTCTAGATGGTTAAAAGAAAGCAGAATTGGTGAAAACACTTCATGAGAAGGTAAATTGTAGATCGAAAACAAGAGCAAGCTAGTTGCGTTGCAGGCAAACAAAGGAAGAAAACACGTGACATTCGAACCAGGAGATTGGGTCTGGGTACACTTTAGAAAGGAGCATTTTTTAGAGCAAAGAAGTTCAAAGCTTCAAACACGAGGATATGGTCCATTTCAAGTCATCGAGAAGATCAACGACAATGCTTATAAAATTGATCTTCCAGGTGAGTATAATGTTTCAGCAACTTTTAATATATCTGATCTTTCTCTCTTTGATGCACGTTTAGATTCGAGGATGAATCATTTTGAAGCGATTGGGGATGATGTGATCCAGGAGTCGAGTCCGACAAAGACAAGTACGGAACGGGACACTTTGATAATTGGAGGCAGACCGATGACGCGATCGAGAGCAAAGTGGGTGAAAAAAGTGATGGGATTATTAATTCAATTAATCATTGATGGGACGACGTTCGGAACATGAAACAAAGAAACTTTCATGTTCGGGTCGAGAGCGGAATTGAAGTAGATCAACATGATACAAATGGGCGAAGAAATTACCACCAGGACCAACTATGCGACCGCTTAGTTATTCTTCTTTGCGGTCGCATGTAACTAGGCCGAGGTAAATTGGGTATCACAAGTTATTTCTATGCGACCGCATAGAAATATACTATGCGGCCGCAGAGTCCAAAATTTGGGCAAAACTTTCCCTTTTCTGGATTTTCCTTATTTTGTTAGATTTTTAATTTTGGCAAGATTTTTGTAATCTTTAATACTAATGAGATACTAATTAGATTTTTAATTTTGGCAAGAATTTCGAATTCTACTAGATTTTAGGTTTTTTTTCTGGCAACTAGTATAAATATAGGTTAATTTCTTTCATTGTAACAATACACACTTTATACATTAATCAAGAGAATTTTCATAGAGAGAGACTTTGAGCTTTCTTCTACATTATTCATTGATCAATTGGAACTTATTAAGGATTGAAAATTCTTGTGGCATTCTACCAATCGGGTGCGAGTCTTGGATTGTATAATCAAGGGGTCCTTCAAGCAATGATCTTGCTGGATTTGTTTGTTCACTAATTTGGGGTTCAATCTCTAAACCTCTTAACTTGGTTTTTCTGGGTTTTTGGAACAATCTAGCTATGGGTTTCATAGTCAATGCTACTACGGGGTTCGCATCACTTGTCATGGCCCCTGTTCATTTAGCGTAACGCCCCGACACCTTGTGGACCGGAACGCTACTTACTTTACTTAACTAATTGGTTGTTTAGTTATAGGAAAATATGTTTTAGCGAAAGCTTAATTTTTACAATGATAATTTTAACAACAACCTTTCAAATACTTTAAATAAAACACTGAATAAAAAAATAACAGAACGTAATTTATTTGAAAAAAACACAACTTGTTCTCGCGTTCAGCGTTATTCAAATACTTTAAAGAAATAACATTGAAAACGTTCACAAAAATAAATCTAAATAACTTGTTCACCGGGTTTTTCCATGGGCTCATTGCACCACTCTCCATCTTTTTCATTATCTAGGCCCAAGGTAGAATCATATCAATCTGTAGAGAGGGGGTTAAACCCATGAGTTAAAAAAACTCAATAGATATCATTGGTGCATTCGTGATCAAACTATACATTTCAAAGCTGTAACTTTAGAAACCTTTTCATAGTAGGATTTCCGGTAGAATCTCAAACATGTAGAGTCATAACTTAACACGACGCCTCGACCGAAAGTACATGCCGTACCCAAAGGTACCATTGGACATGGAGGTGTATTCCATACCGGAGGTACCATTAGACATACAAATATTAACATAAATCTTCATTTGCTAGAAACTTATAACTTAACACGAATTAACACTTTACACTTCTACCTACCTTGATTGATGCTTTGAACCTTGTTAAAAAATGCACTCCTTTGATGTTTAAAAAAAACACTTCATTGATAATTGATGCTTGGAAAACACTTCTTGATAGCACTAAAACTTTTAGGAAAAACTAATTTTCCTTCCTCTCCTTTCTCTTTTTTCTAGACTTGAAAACTCTCTCTTTTATGCTTAGAAGCTTTTGTCTTGGTGTGCAAAATGTGTATGCATTGGGGCCTATTTATAGGTGAAAATCTCACAACTTAAGGGCAAGTGAAGGGCCTAATACTCATTAATATGGGTACCATTTATGTGGGAGTTATAGGTTTAAGAAGGGGCTAGAAAATCGTGTAAGAATTTGACTTTTCATATTCAGCGTACTTCGGTTGATACTATATAGCCTTTAGTATTTCTATCATAACGTCTTCTCCCGATATCTTGAAGTAATTCAAAGTACGTTGGAAAGCTAACTCAAATACCTACAACTTTTCTTTAGATATCATTTTCCAAATCGAATGTTTTCTATGTCGTAAATGGGTCTCAAATGAGACTAAAAATCTGAAGTATACTTTAGCCATAAAATATTCATATCTTAGTATAATACCCCGAACTTCACGTTCTACATTTGGCCAATATGATTCATGCATTTCATGCTAATTACATTGTCATTTGTATCAATTTCCTCATTGCCTTCTCTTAAAATGATGCATTTGATCATCAAGGCTTTAAAATCTTTACATGGTGATAACCTTCGACTCTTCGATCTAGGTGGTGAATTTTATATTGAGCTATGATAGAAAGTTAGATTAACTAAATGTTGGAGATTGGCTTGGTAAGTAATGTAATATTTGAAAGGCCGAAAATTTGTATCAACGACGGTTCAAGCTTTCCATTCGGCTAATCGAGGTCACCTTAAACCCTAGATAGGTAATTCACATATTTGGGACATGAGGGATGAAGTGACATTATCA
>NC_036251.1:9045993-9213220 GCF_002742605.1 Olea europaea var. sylvestris
ATGCCCTTGTTATGATTATTGGCGCTGTCGGGTGGGAGACTTCTTGGGTGATCATAGGGGTAGTTAGGGGATGGGCCTCTAGTGGTCACGAGAGGATGGTCCACTCGCCGGTGTCGATTTCATATTGGCCACTTGATTATTGATATTGATATTATGCAGAGCTCTATCCGGTGCATAGTAGGTGGGTCAAGGGCCCAATGAAATGAAAGATTTCAAGTGAAATGATTTCTAGTCGACTTTGACGAATATTGAAATATGATATTTTTATCGTGATATTTAAAGTAAATGGCATGGTGTCATATATCGTTATTACTCATGTTCAGGACATGCATGATTTTGCTTACTAAGCATTGGCTTATGTAGTTCTTGCATTGTAGGTGAACATGGAACTACATAGAGAGCATGGCTAGCTGTGGAGCTCCTACAGGATTCCAGAGTTCGATGTACATGGATGACGACCTGTAGGGTTATTTTGTAGGCTGCCATCTATTGGGTTATATTTTGGAATCCTATATAGTGTATTTTTGAAATGGCCTGTAGACATGTTTATAAGCTCTGAATATATATGTTGGATTATGGCGATATGATTTTGGGTTTCGATATATTATATGATCATGTCACAGGTGATTTGAAGTTAACAAACTCAAAAAAAAAAAAATAGATGTAAAATTCTATGTCTAGGTTGTGCATAGATATCAATATTAATTTGGGGGTTGTGACACTTAGTGCCACTAAGGTGTTTAAAATTATTTGGGGTTCTACATCCCCCATACCTTAATTAAAATTTCGTCCTTGAAATTTACCTTCTGATTGGGCGAATAGTGTTGGATACTTGTTTTTGGCTTCCTCTTCCCCTTCCCAAGTGGCCTCTTCTATTTCATGATTATTCCATTGTATTTTGACCAATTGAATTTCTTTGTTCCTTAATTTATGCACCTTTCGATCCAATATCCTAATTGGTACCTCTTCATAGGACAAGTCATTTTGTACTTCCACGGACTGATAGTTCACTACATGATTAGGATCATGCACGTATTTCTTGATCATTGATACATGGAACATGTTGTGCACTGTCGATAACCCAGGTGAGAGAGCTAACCGATAGGCTACATTTCCGACCCTATCAAGTATCTCGAATGGTCCGATATAGCGGGGTCGTAGCTTTCCTTTCTTGCCAAACCTAAGTACACCTTTCATCGGTGCCACTTTCAGAAACACTTTTTCTCCAACTTTAAATTCTAAATCCTTCCTCCTTGTATCCACATAGCTCTTCTGTCGATCTTGTGCTGCCTTTATCCTTGCACGGATCTTATCGATTGCCTCAATTGTCCTTTCAATTATTTCTAGTCCCAAAACTCTCTTCTCAATGAACAGGGGACCTACATCTTCTACCATAGAGAGCTTCGTATGGTGCCATCCCGATAGTTGCTTGGAAGCTGTTATTATATGCGAATTCTACTAGGGATATGTAAGACTCCCAACTATCCCCTAGATCCAAAACATATGCTCTCAGCATGTCTTCCAAAGTTTGGATGGTCCTTTCAGATTGACCATCGGACTGAGGGTGATATGCTGTACTAAAGTTCAGCTTCGTTCCCATAGCTCCTAGTAGACTTTTTCAAAATTTGGACGTGAACCTTAGGTCTCTGTCAGACACAATGGACACAGGTATGCCGTGTAATCTCACAACGTCCTTAATGTACAACTGTGCCAATTGGTCTAAATTGAATGTCATTTTCACTAGAAAAAAATGAGCTGACTTTGTTAATCGATCCACTATTACCCATACAACGTTATTTCCTCTTGCTGACTTCGGGAATCCAACCACAAAGTCGATTGTGATATTTTCCCATTTCCATTCGGGTATGTCCAGTGGATTTAACAATCCAATCGGTCTTTGGTGTTCTGCCTTAACCTGTTGACATACCATGCACTTTTCCACATACAACCCTATACTTCTTTTCATATTTCTCTACCAAAATGTATCTCGGAGGTCTCGATACATTTTCGTACCACCGGGATGTGCGGTGTACGGGGTGGAATGGGTCTCTTTCAATATCTCATTTCTCAAGGCTTCATCCTTAGGCACACAAATTCTCCCCTTAAACATCAGTGCCTGATCCGAAGCTATTCCAAAATCCTTTCTCTTATCAGTACCAATTTCATTCTTGATCTTCAACAAGAATGGGTCATTACCTTGTGTCTCTATAATTCGATCTCTAAGAGCAAGTCGAATTATCAAAGCTGCTAGACGAGCAGTAACTTATCCTGGTATGGTAACCACTTTGATCTGCAACTTTTCCAAGTCCTTGACTAATTCCATTTGAAAAGTGGGTAGTGATGCCAACTGTCCCATTGATTTTCTACTTAAGGCGTCGGCCACAACATTAGCCTTACTTGGATGGTAATGGATAGTGCAATCATAATCATTCACCAATTCCAACCATCGTCTTTGTTGCATATTCAATTCCTTCTGTGTGAATAAATATTTGAGACTCTTGTGATCTGTGTATATATCGCACTTCCCTCCATACAAGTAGTGTCGCCATATCTTCAAGGCGTGTACTACCACCACAAGTTCTAAATCATGCATCGGGTAGTTCTGCTCATGTTTCTTCAATTGTCTTGATGCATAGGCTATCACTTTTCTATTCTGCATCAGCACACATCCCAGTCCTTGCTTGGATACATCACTGTATATAACAAACCCTTCCGGACCCTCAGGTATTGTTAACACGGGTGCTGATATCAACCTCTGTTTAAGTTCTTGGAAACTTTGTTCACATTTATCCATCCATTGGAATTTTACTCCCTTCCTTGTAAGCTGCGTCATTGGTCCAGTTATTTTGGAGAATCCTTCTATGAATCTCCAATAATATCCTGCTAATCCTAGAAAGTTCCGTACCTCGCTAACATTAGTTGGTGCTATCCAGTTGGTTATTGCTTCCACTTTCGCTGGATCTACCTCAATCCCTTGGGCAGTGACTATATGTCCAAGAAATCCAACTCGTTCAAGCTAGAACTCACGCTTCTTGAATTTGGCATACAGCTTTTCCTTGTGTAATACCTCTAATGCTATTCTTAGCTGCTCTCCATGTTGCTCCTTACTCTTGGAATATATCAGAATGTCATCAATGAAGACTGACAAATTTATCCAAGTACTGATGAAATACATGATTTATCAGGTCCAAACACTGCAGGTGCATTGGTTAGCCCAAACGGTATCACTGTAAACTCTTAGTGTCCATAACGAGTTCTGAAAGCTATCTTGGGTATATCCTTTAACTTTACTTTCAATTGATGGTATCCTGATCATAAGTCAATCTTGGAAAATACCTTAGCTCCTTTCAGTTGATCTAATAAATCCTCGATTCTCGGGAGTGGTTACTTATTCTTGATAGTTAATCGATTTAAATCCCTATAATCGATGCACATCCTCATGCTTCCATCATTTTTCTTCACAAACAACACCGGCGCACTCTATGGAGATACACTTGGCCGTATAAAGCCCATATCTAGGAGTTCTTGCAACTGCTTCTTTAACTCTTGTAGTTCCTTTGGGGCCATTCAGTATGGGGCTTTTGACACTAGTACCGCTCCGAGAATTAGGTCTATGGTGAATTCCACTTGCCTATCTGGTGGAATACCAGATAGATCTTCTGGAAACACATCTACGAATTTCCGTACTATTGGTACGTCTTCAACCTTTATCGTCTCCTATTTCCCTCCAGAGATGTTTACTAAATATCCCTAACATGTTTCTTTTCTTAACATCTTCTCAGCTTGTAAAGTTGATACTAGTCGAATAAGGGGTTTGGTCTTCATTCCAAGGAACGAAAATCGTTCCTCTCCTAGTTTTTGAAATGATACCTCCCTTTCCTTACATCGGATGGTGGCGTAATTACAACCCAACCAATCCATGCCTAGTATCACATCAAAATCCTTCATTTCTATCATGTATAGGTTCGCTTCCATTGGTTTTCCCTCAACTTCAATACTTACTGATTTGGCTATTCTATCAGTACTCAAAGGGTTGCCTGAAGGAATGCTAACCTCTAATGTACCTTCCGACTTATCATAGGTAATACTAGATTTAGCCATAAAAGTTGTCAATACAAAGAAGTGTGTGGCTCCTGAATCAAATAATACATAAGCAGGCGTATTGGCTATCAATAAAGTACCTGCTATGACGTTCGAGTTTTCCTCTGCATCTTTCTGAGTCATTGCAAATACTTATGTTTTCCCTTTCTGGTTCTGGTCATTGTTATCATCCTTCTTCAGGGCAAATGTGGAAAAATCCTTAAAAATATACCCTGGCTTGCCACATCTGAAACAAACATTCTTCCTTTGAAAACACACGCCACGATGTGTCTTTCCACACTTAGGACATAGCTCTATAATTGGCACAATGCTCTTGTTGGCATTAGCTCCGCCATTAGCTTTCTTGTTCTACCACTTGCCCTTTCCCTTGTCCTGGCCATTCCATTTCCTTTTACCCATACTACCATTGTCCGGTTGACTAAACAGTTGACTATGTTGCTTGGCGGTAGTCTTCTAGTACCAGATAGCATGAGCACTTTCCAGCATTTCACGGTATGAGGTGAAATGATAGGACATAAGTATCATGCTTATATCTGGGTTCAATCCTTGTTCAAACATCCTAACTTTCTTATCCTTCATATCCACCAGATGTAGAGCATACCTTGAAAGTTGGTCAAACTTCCTTTCATACTCAGTCAGGGACATAGTCCTTTGCTTGAGTTGGAGAAATTCACTTTCTTTGTGATCCCTCAAAGACTCTGGAAAGTACTTGTCCATTACTTCCCCTTTAAATCGCTCCCAAGTCAATTCCGCTTGTTGCTCTGGGGTCCTCATCCTTGACATCGAGTCCCACCAGTGGCTTACATCGCCGGATAACATAAACTTAGCAAACTGGACCTTCTGGGCATCCGTGCACCCTATTAATCGAAATATTCTCTCCAACTTGCGAAGCCACTCCTCGGCTGCAAGTGGATCAGCTGCTCCATTGAAGGTAGGGGGCTTGTGTCTTCTAAATTGCTCGACCACTGAAGCATGGGTTGGAGAAGCATTAGGAGCTAGTGGTAGGGGTTGCGCCTGGTTCAGATTTTGCCTGCCAAGGTCTTGGACTGCTTGGAGGAGATCTCTTATCAAGTTGGTTTGGTTTGCGCGGGCCATTTTCCTTTAGACAAAACGTATGGTTTTTATTAGTTTCATACTTCGAATTCTAACAAAGAAGATAAAGTTTTATTTCTTGACATAAAGGAAGTTGTTACAAGGATTTAAATCTAATCCCTATAAGTTCTACAGATCTTCTTTGGTGGAGCCTCATTTCCAGAAGAGTCTTCCGCCTCAGGTCTGGATTCTATGTCTATCTCAACCTGTGGAAAAATGCACTCCTTTGATGTTTCAAAAAAAACACTCAGTTGATAATTGATGCTTGGAAAACACTTCTTGATAGCACCAAAACTTCTAGGAAAAACTAATTTTCCTTCCTCTCCTTTCTCTTTTTTCTAGACTTGAAAACTCTCTCTTTTATGCTTAGAAGTTTTTGTCTTGGTGTGCAAAATGTGTATGCATTGGGGCCTATTTATAGGTAAAAATCTCACAACTTAAGGGCAAGTGAAGGGCCTAATACTCATTAATACGGGTGCCATTTATGTGGGAGTTATAGGTTTAAGAAGGTGCTAGAAAATCATGTAGGAATTTGACTTTTCATATTCCACGTACTTCGGTTGATACTGTACAACCTTTAGTATTTCTTAACTTCTTCTCCTAATATCCGATTGAGGTAATTCAAATTGTATTGGAAAGCTAACTCAAAGAGCTACAACTTTTCTTTAGATATCATTTTCCAAATTGAATGTTTTCTATGTCGTAAATGGGTCTCAAATGAGACTAAAAATCTGAAGCATACTTTAGCCATCCAATATTCATGTCTTAGTGCCACTAAGGTGTTTAAAATTATTTGGGGTTCTACATTTAGCATTTTGCTTTTTTTCCCCATGCATGTGTCGTATTTGTGTGTGTGCGTGTCGTAGTTGCCGTATTTGACCAAGGACACAATGGGTTCATCACTAAAAAACAAAGAAAATTAACCTAAGTTAAATAGAAATTAATAATTTGACAACATAAATGTTTAATAATATGGCCTAAATAAATGCACAAATTACACTTATCACTTGTCTAAAAGCCATGTCTTGCTGTATTTTGATACTAATGAGATAGTCTTGAGGGTGGAAGATAAGCAACAGAGCTTCACCATGGAGTATCCAATCAAGCAATCCTCATACTCTGAAGATTGCCAATGAGTTGATCATTGGGAAAGATACAAAGGCAGGCCAGATGAAGGTGGAATTATTAGTGGAGATAGCAATGTAAACTTGATTTTTGTGGAAGATGGAAGTAGTAAGTGCAATCAGTGCATAAAATGCATAGCTAGAATTTTCCATTTCAAGCCACCATGAAGAGCCTAAAAACAACAGGAGTCGAGCTAAGGACTTTAAATAAGCGCTTGTTGGAAGGCAACCCAACACTTCTATTCATTTTATTTATTCTACTTTTTAGATTTAGAATAATTTAAGATAATTTAGATTTGTTTTCATTCAATTAGAGACTCATCATCCACACTTTGTTTATCCTTCTTTCCCCTATATATTAGTTGGTTTATTAGTTATTTGAGCTAAATAACATGTGTTCTAGGTATTTGATCTTTAATGTTTTATTTCCCCGCATTCTGTATGTACAAGAAATCACAGAAACTTAAACCAACATTGACCAAGGAGATAATGAGAGCAATAAGAAAAGCTAGCTAATTAATTTCACGCCATATTAGGGAGTATTTTCTTCCTTTTCTTTCCCACCCCGTTATTCGCAGATTTAGAATTTAAAACATTGAGAACAATATTTTCTTCTTTTTCTTTCCCACCTTGATACGCAGATTTAGAATTTAAAACATTGAGAACAATGTCTAATCTATGTTTAGGGTAGAAAACGTGAGTTTTCTTTTATATTGTGTGTTTTTGTGTATGTTTTACTTCTTAAGTACTACAAAAAAATTCATTTTTTTTCTTTTTATGTACTTGTGTGAGTTAACTAACCTGGCTGACAATGAGAAATATATTGAATTGTGAATTAATCTATGAATGGTTAGTAGGTTGCCTATTCGATTTAATTTTCATTTTTCCATGTGAAGTTTGAGATATTGTTTACAAAATATTTCTTTCGATTTAAGCCACCGCAAGTATACGATTCGTTAACAAGTAATAAAGTGGATTTTTAGAATCCGAATATCATCCCATAGAGATTGAGTAGTTCAATTCTAGTGTAGCCTTAACCAAAACGAAATTGCTCAATGTGAATATTTACCTAAATAAACCCTAATTTTAGAGATAAACCCTAATTTGGGATGCAGACCCTAATTTATGAAAACCCTAATTATGCAAAATTGAAGATTGGAATGAACTCAGTATGCAAAATGATATTTTAATGAATTAAAATGCAAATTATATGTTAGAGCGTGAATTGGTTGTATTCAATGGAAATTAAAAACACTAGGATCACAATTTCCCATACAATTATCACCTTAAACCCTAATTTCACAATGTGACAACATACTTAAATTATTGACGAATCAGTGCTCCTAAACTATCCAACACTCTCTCTCAAGATGTATCGAACCTATTTTTACATACCATCAGCCTATATTTCTATGACAAGTGCATATATAAAAATGCATGCGGTCTTGTGAACACTTAAAAATTCATGTAAGGGATAACGGTATATTTCTATCCCATATCGAACCCTACGATGATTTATGTTATGTTGAACCTATTCTGATTCTCTCAAATGCAAGAATAAGCCACCTAAACTCACACAATTACGAGCCCTTAATTGCAGGAATAAAAATTGCATATAAATCATTCAAAACAATCAAAACTTGTTTTTAATGTCAAATTGTAAAACCAGAAAATGATCAAATCACATGGTACATTGATCTCCTAGTACATGAAGTCTAGCCAAGCATTGATAAACTATAAGAATACATCAGATTTTGAAGAAAGAACATCACCAGATTATGAATACTTGATAAATCTTGAAAATCCTCATGTAATTCTTCATTACTTGCGCTCAAAATCCTCTCCAAGATGTAGTTTCTTTCCTCCCAATCCGTCCTCCCTTGTTTCTGATGGATTTGGGTATTTATATCGCGTATAGATTCGTGATTAGGAAACTGCTAAATTGGCCCCCAGAATATACCTATACGACTGCATAGGTTTATAAAATGTGGCGTATTAATTCCCTGCCTTGGTGTTCGCGACCGCATAGGGGTTTCTACTATGCGACCGCATAGTAGAACAAACTTTCAAATTTTGTTATGTTGGTCCTCAAACTTCACTTCTCCACTTCTTGACCTCCTTTTGTGTTTCTAGTTGTTCCAATGTTCCACTATGATCTCCAATTGGTACTTTATTTGATCAATTGCTAGATGTGTCCATCAAATCAACTTTTAGATAATTGCACTTTGGTCCCTGAACTTTCACTTTGCTCATATTTAGTCCATTTTCGGCTATTTTTTCCTGAATTTCACCATGTTCATCAGTATGTCCTACGATATACAAATTAACCAAAATTAAATCACAATTCCAATGTTTTGCTCTTAATTATGTCATGCTTATGAACTAAATTAGTGTGTAAAAAACACACTTATCAAATTCCCCAAATTTGAACTCTTGTTTGTTCTCAAACAAGATAGTGACTTAACTCTACACAAACAAGGCTTCATAACATACCGTATCTCAAAATTGGACTAAGTGTTAGGCTTTAATAAAATTTGATCAGTACAAAAATGAAACCAACCTTTACCTGTTAAATGCGTACCCGATGTGTGTGTGAAAGCATACCAACATATCAAGTTTATGATGGGGTGAGTCCCGTGCCAGAGTGGTCAAATATGTCCTTGCTTCGTCGAGAGATACACAACCCCCGAAACTTATTTTTTTCACTCAATTATCCCGGGGTTGTGTCTTAGAGCTAGAAGGTTAGGTAAATGTAGTCCTTACCCTCTCTTAGTTCGGATTGATCTTGCTAACATAAGTTCACATGTCAACAAGTGAGGGCTCTCCCAAATTTGATTACTTCAACCCTTAAAATTAAACTAAGTTACTTGCCTCGCATTGAAGGTGTAGTTTTATCAACCAAATGTCTAAGGGCTTTTTACACATTTTTTTAATATATATGCCACCTTCTCATTTGCTTTCTATATAACTGAGCTTTTGGCCAGTGACTCCCAGACCAGTTAGCCTTAGGGCACCAGGTTTTAAACCCTTGCAGGCTTATTCACTCGAGTTATATAGGCTTGATCATATGACTTTTTATTAACTTTTTCCTTTCTTGCTTTCTATATGACCTCTGTAGCGAGTTTTTGGCTAGTGACTCCCAGACCAGTTGGTCTTAGGGTACCAGGTTTGAAGATACCCTTACAGGCTTACTTGCTCGATTCATAAAGGTTTGGAAGGAAGTATCATGTTCACACAAATAATTTTTTTATGCCCTTTATTATTTTTTTAGACATTTAGTCTCCAAAACCAACCCCCAATTTAAAACTTTCACCTAATCTTCACCTCACTGGTCTAAGCAATCTACACACTAGAATTCATGCACGAAGCCTCCTCTTATCTCAATGCTCTCCTATGCTTGTTCAACCATTTCCAAACTGCCTTACAATAATTTATGGTGTAATTCAATAGAAGGTTATCGCTTACTTCCTACTTTATGCTCAAAACCCAGTCACTCACCTAACATATCAGGCATGAGTGTCGTGCATAGATAATGTCAAGTATTGCATCACAAGTATTGGTTAATCTATTCAACGCCATATCCACAGTTTTGTAAGTTATACCAGTCCAATATTTACATCATAGCCGGTAAGGCTATCAAGCCCACACAAGCACTCATGAAAGGAAATAAAGTAAACTGGATAAAATGCACAATTTAAATTTTTTTTGTAACACTCGTCAAGCACACAATATGTAGCAACATGTAAAAATGAAAAATATATACTGAAGAGACACAAATATTGATGAATTAATGCAAAGTGGTGTAGAGATTATGCAAAGTGATGTAGAGATGTCCAAAATTATGTTACCCCCAAACGTAGTTAATACACTGTCCTCAATGAATAATTAACAAAGGTAGAAAGACATAATTGAAGGACAATTTCATAAAAATCAAAAATAGTAGACAATACTCTCCTGATCAATATGGAGGTGGTGGTGGGAAGATGTTTCCTGCTGTACCATCATCTAGAGGTGGAGGTAGGCGCGCAAAAATCTCTCTCATCATTGCTGATTGCTGCGCCATCTCCTCTTGGATTCCACTAACACGTGTCTCCATTTCGCCCAGACGTTCCCAAGTCTCATTCACTCGCAACTGGATGCCATCCACCCAGTCCACATACATACTCAGTCGATCGTTCATCGTTTCCATCTCCCTCATGGCTGCCTCGAAATCCAGGTAAGTGACTCGTACCATCTTAGTGGTGATGTGAATGTCACGTCGGGTTGTCTGCATGTCAATCGTCAAAGCCCCCATAGCCTGTTGGAGACCCTATATGTCACGACTGGTTCCCGTGGTGGTGGTGAATATCTGACGTCACAACTGTATATCCACCTTAATCTGTGGTGGTGGAGCTTTTTGCATCTCTTGATCTACAGGCACTTGACCCTGCTCTTCCTGCTGCATGCGGCGCTCATTCTCTTACTTTTCAATGTGCTTTATCCTGGCCCTGTTTTGAGATTCCAGTGTACTACGCTATATAGAAGGGTTGAGTTTTGCAGGTGCCTCCCCTGGTGAGATATTGATGCCAGCAGCCATGTATATGCCGGAGACGAGGTTGGGAAAAATCATTGAACTGTGCCTGTCTCCCAGAGTACCCACATGATGGATCTGATTATAGCAGAGAGTGGCGAGATCAACCTTATTTTCTCGCACCAAGTAATAGATGAACCCGACTGTAGGATCTGTGAATGTGGTCCTATACGAGGTCAGTTCAATGTTATGACACATAAATAGCCACAAGATGGCTATAGACAGTGTAAGCTAAATCTGGTGCCATGCAGTAGTAGGGAGTGGCCATGCATTTTGTCATCCCAATAGGATCTCTGCCACTCTATTCCAATTGAAATTGCTAGGGATGGGGGTTATGTTGTCCCAAAAGAGTTGCTAGTAGTCATGAATAACCTCTAGTGAAAACATAATCCATTGTCCCCTGATCCATGTCTGATGCAAGTGGTTGGACCCTGGTGTGTCGATCTCTGCATTGAAATTTGCATAGAATTCTCCCACCAATGATTCATAGATCTAATGTGGTTGCTCTACTGCCTTTGCTCACCCACAGTTATCCACTTAAGTGATCAACTCAAAACCTGGAAATTCCTCTAATTTTACTGCCCGCTCTAGTATTACTATCCACTGACTCACAATATTTTCATAGTGGGCTGCTGTCCTGGAATTTAGAAATCTTTGTATCCACCCTTCAAGAACTCGAGTACGAGTTGTTCCAGAAGATGAACCAACTTTTTCTTTCCCTTTCGAGGTTTGTTTTGGAGGCATCTTGCGAAGTTATGAAGTATCATTCATTTGGTTTCATGTTGACATCCAAGGTATGAAATAAGGAAAACGAGGCATATATTGTCCAAATCTCCCAAACGTGCTTCAAAATGCATGTGTATAAAGTTGGTATGGAGAATGAATGAAATATATCCCAATATTGGGATATCGTGTCAAGATAAGAATGTACCAGGAAGAATGTACAGGGTGCTTACCTTGGAACCTTTTGTAGAATTGTAGGATTTTAGGTGTTTACTTCAATGCATGATGGAGCAAAAATTGGTGTGTGTTTTTTTTGTGTTGATCTCGTGGGTTGAGGGTTTGGGAGAGATGTGGGTGCATGCGTGTGTGTCGGTATGAGAGATTAACGAAGGGGAATGACAGGGGAGTGAGTAAAAGTGAACCGGTCATGGTTTAAATCCATGACTGATTCACCACTATGCGGCCGCATAGTTATAACCTATGCGGTCGCATAGTGATTAATTTGGCCCCCCAACTCTTTTCGGTTGGTGTTTATGCGACCGCATAAATATTATGTCTATACGATCGTATAGACACCCTTTTTTTTAATTAATAAAACACAATGAAATAAGACAAAACAAAATAAAGTAAAACAAAAAAACTTTGATTTTCTCCCGAGACCATGTTCTCGACCAACTTTGGTTTTCAATCAACATCGTGACCCGACCTTTCAACGCCCCAAACTTTTCAAAGTCAGGCCTTTAAGCTCCTTGGTGTATGTGTGGGTTCTAAGCAATGCTAAAAATCACCTTGAACTCTCAGTAACACATTGTCCTTTGAATTTTTGCAAATGACAATTTGTCTTGAAATGCGTGAATTACACTCCCAATCACCCAAAAATAACTTCATTCTATTTTAACTCGTGCTTAATGCCTAGGAACTTGTATGAATGGTGCTTAGACTCTATTGACATGCAAGGATGTTCAATGACTTAACAAAAAATGCAAATGTGAAAATAAAATTTCCTAAGCTAATGCAAACAAAGATAAAACAAATCAATAGATACAGTGAGTTGCCTCCCACCCAGCGCTAGTTTATAGTCGATAGCTCGACTTTTCCACTTTTGCTTCAATTGGGCATTCCGAGTCGAACGGTGGATTTTTGCTTGGACAAATCCCCGCCCCAGTAGTGTTTCAGCCGTTGCCCATTAACTGTGAATGTATCCCTAGTTTCATGACTGACTTCAATGGCCCCATATGGTAGGACCTTCGCGAGTGACATAATTTTCTTGGGAAAAGCTTGAGTCTCGAGTTATATAATAGAACCTTCTGCCCCACTTTAAACTCCCGCCTTTGAATATGCATGTCGTGCCACTTTTTGATTCGTTCTTTATAGAGCTTTGAGTTTTCATATGCTTCCATCTGGAATTCATCTAACTCATTTAGTTACAACAATCTCTTTTCACCGGCGGCCTTTAGATCCATGTTTAACTGTTTCATAGTCCAATATGCTCAGTGTTCTATCTCTAGTGGAAGGTGGCATGCTTTCCCAAAAATTAGGCAGTGTGGAGATATTCCTATAGGTGTCTTGAATGCTATCCTGTTAGCCCATAGTGCATTGTCCTGCTTTTTCGACCAATCTTTTCTTGATGAATTTATTATAACTTCAAGTATTCTCTTCAACTACCGATTGGATATTTCAACTTGCCCGCTGGTTTGTGGATAATATGGGGTGGCTACGCGATATTTTACGCCATATTTATTCAACAACTAATCAAACTGGCAATTACAAAAATGTTTGCCCCCGTCATTGATTATGGCCCACAGTGTACCATATCTGGTGAAGATGTATTTCTTCATGAACCCAATTACGACCCTCACGTCATTTGTTGGCAATGCAACTGCTTCCACCCATTTGGATACATAGTCTACTGCTACCAAAATGTACTGATTCGAGAAGAACAGGGGAAAAGGTCGCATGAAATCAATCCCCCAGACGTCAAATATCTTCACTTCCAAAATGTTGTTCAATGGCATTTCATTCTTTTTCGAGATATTTCCAGTACGCTGACACCTATCACACCTCTTCACAAATTCAAAGGCGTCTCTGAACAATGTAGGCCAGTAAAACCCTGACTGTAAGATCTTTGCAGTAGTCTTTGATGCTCCAAAGTGTCCCGCATATGCAGATGAGTGGCAATGCTCAAGGATCTCGGGTAATTCTTCTTCAGGTATACACCTCCTTACTAATTGATCAGCCCCTCGCCTGTAGAGAATCAAAGCTTCCCAAAAGTAGTACTTTAGTACGACAAAGAACTTTTCCCTTTGGTAGCTTGAGTAATTTGGTGGTGGAATGGACTTGGCCAAGTAATTAATGATGTCTACGTGTCTGCGTACCAAGGTACTTTTTCTATGCTTAACATTTGTTCATCTAGGAAAATTTCAATGATATCCACTAATTCTTTTGTCTCTCCGGATTCCAATTGGGATAGGTGATCTACTACCACCTTTTCATTGCCCTTTTTGTCTCTTATTTTGATATCAAATTCTTGCAGCAATAGCACCCAACGAATCATTCTTGGGTTTGCATCCTTCTTTGTAAGCAGATACTTCAGTGCAACATGATTTGTGGAGACAATGACCTTAGACCCCACAAGGTATGATCTAAACTTATCAAATGCATATACCACTACCAAAAGCTCTTTTTTAGTGGTTGCATAATTGATCTGTGCATCATTTCGAGTTTTTCTTGCATAGTATATCACATGGAAAACCTTGTTTCTCCGTTGTCCCAGTACTGCACCCACAGCGTGATCACTGGCGTCACACATTAATTCAAATGACAGTTCCAGTCTGGTGCCACAATTGCCGGTGCTGTCGTGAGTTTCTCCTTCAGCAAGTTGAATGCTGTGAGGCATTTCTCATTAAACTCAAAGGGTATGTTTTTCATTAGCAAATTGCATAGTGGCTTAGTGATCTTTTAGAAGTTCTTTATGAATCTCCTATAAAACCCTGCATGCCCCAAGAAACTGCGAACCCGTTTAACTGATGTAGGCGGTGGTAACTTCTCTATAACTTGAATTTTTGACTTGTCCACCTCGATTCCTTTTGCTGAAACTCGATGTCCAAGTACATTGCCTTCTTGCACCAAAAAGTGGCATTTTTCCCAATTCAAAACTAGGTTCGTCTCCCTGCATCTCTTTAACACTAAATTTAAGTGCTCCAAACATTCATCAAATGAAGATCCAAATACTGAGAAGTCGTCCATGAACATCTCGATGAATCTTTCAATCATATCGAAAAATATTGCCATCATACATCTCTGGAATGTGGCCGGGGTGTTGCAAAGGCCGAAGGGCATCCTACGGTAAGCAAAAGTGTTGTAGGGACACGTGAAAGTGGTCTCTTCCGGATCATCTGGCACGACTGGTATCTGATTGTAGCTCGAGTATCCATCAAGGAAGCAGTAGTGTGAAGGTCTTACCAATCTTTCCAACATCTGGTCAATAAATGGCAGTGGGAAATGATCCTTTTGTGTAGCTATATTGAGTTTACGATAATCAACGCAAACTCTCCATCCCGTTACTATTCTGGTAGGGATTAATTCATTCTTCTCGTTCTAAACCACTGTAATTTCCCCTTTCTTTAGCACAACTTGAACTGGACTTATCCATGCACTGTTAGAGATTAGGTAAATAATGCCTGCATCCAATAATTTCAATACCTCTGCTCTGGCTACTTCCTTCATGTTTGGATTAAGTCTTCTTCGTCCCTCTATACTTGGCTTACTATTCGCCTCCATAATAATTTTGTGCATACACAAAAAAGGGCTGATCTCTTTTATGTCAGCTATCGTCCACCCAATTGCCGTCTTATTTTTCCTGAGTACCCTAAGTAATTTTTCTTCCTTCACCTTATTGACTGTGTTTGAGATAATCACTGGCAGTGTATCTGATTCCTCCATATATTCATATCTTAGGTATAGGGACAGCTGTTTGAGTTCCAGAATTGGGGGTTTTTGAATGGATGGTAGTAGCTTTATAGTTCCTTTCGCCAGTTCCTCGAACTGCCTCTTTCGTGTATATGGTGAGTTGGTCTCTAAGAACCTTATGCATGTTTCAATCTCAAGAAAATTTGACCAGGTTGATTGGGATTGTGCAATACATGCCTCATAGGTATCAGATGGACTATGAAGCCAGAATGTCTCTACTACTGCTTTGTCAATGACATCCACTTGGAAACAGCTATCTAATTTTGCTAGAAGTTTCATGGCCTTAAAGACATTGAATGCTATTTGCTCCTCTCCCAATCTTAAGATCAATTTTCCTCTTTGAACATCAATCAAAGCTCTCCCTGTGGCCAAGAATGATCTTTCGAGTATTAACAGGACGTCTTTGTCTTCTTCTATGTCCAATATCAGGAAATTCGTAGAGAATATAAAATTTTCAACTTTGATAAGAACATTTTATTATTCCTTTAGGATGTGTCAGGGATCTGTCAGCCAGCTGAAGTGTAATAGTAGTTGCTTTAGCCTTTCCCAAGCCCAGTTTCCTGAAAACAGATAGGGACATTAAGTTAATACTTGCACCAAGATCACATAAGGATTTTTCGAAATAAACTTCACCAATAGTGCAAGGGACAGTAAAACTCCCTAGATATTTTAATTTTGGTGGGAGCTTTTTCTGGATTCTGCCACTACATTCCTCTGTAAGCATTACTATCTCATGGTCCTCTAACTTCCGTTTATTTGATAGAATATCCTTGAGAAATTTCACATAGTTAGGCATCTGGAAGAGTGCATTGGCTAGTGGGATGTTGATGTGGAGCTTTTTGAAGATTTCTAGAAACTTCTTGTACTGTTGCTCCATTTTATGCTTCTTCAACCTCTGTGGAAAAAGAATTGGAGGTTCGTATGGGTTGACTATAACTTTGGTTTTATCCCATGATGTTTCTGAGCTTTTTTTTAGGGTTGATTCTTTTGGTTGTTCATCTTGTTCAAAAGTTTTGTCTTCTGTAGGAGAAGTTGTCTCCTTGATCACAGTCGGCCTCTCAACATGTATTTTCGATAATTGCACTCCACTTCGAGTTGTAATGGCCTTGGCTTGCTCCTTGGGGTTGATTTCTGTGTTACTTAGCAAGTTTCCCGGTGCTCTGCCAGTCAATGCTATGGCTAATTGTCCCACCTGAGTTTCCAAATTTTCAATAGCTGCATTTTGGTTCTGAAGTGTAGCTTCAGCCTTCTCCATGAATTTTTCTATCATTTCTTCCAACTGAGTTTTCTTCTCGTGCTGTTGAAATTGTCCCTGTGGCTTATTTTGATTTTGGTTGCTCCAAGAGAAGTTGGGATGCTTCTTCCAACTCGGATTAAATGTTTCACCTATGTGTTATTTTGTTGCCGCTATCCCCATTGAGCAAAATTTTCTTGCTTTACTTCTTGTACCAAGATTAGACATTCTGTTGTTACATACTTAGCTCCACATTCTTCACAACTGGCCTTTTTTTACTGTGTTGCGGTAGCTGATTGTGTCATGTTTTCCACCCTGTGAAATAATAAATCAATTTTTGCTGACAAGGCGGAATAGACGTCCACTTCATAAATCTCCAGTGTCTTCTTTTGAATTGCTCGTTCCGATATCCACATAGCTGAAGTGATGGCCATGGTCTCGAAACGTTTCAGTGCCTCACCAATTGTCTTTGTAGACAATGATCCATTAAATGATGAGTCAACCATGCTTTTAAAGGGTAGAAGCAATCCCGCATAGAAGTATTGGACTTGAAGTCCTTTGCTAATCCCATGGTATGGACACTTTCACAGCATATTCTTGAACCAATTCCAGGCTTCATCGAAATTCTCCGAGTCGCCTTGGCAAAAAGTAGAGATGACGTGCTTGAGCTTTGCAATCTTAGCAGGTGGAAAGAACTTAGTGCAGAATTTTTGGGCTAGATCATTCCATGTGGTGATGCTTGCGATTGGTTGTGAATCCAGCCATTCAATTGCCTTGTCGCGTAATGTATGTAAGAACAACCTTAATCTTATTGCATCGTCTGAGATTCCTTGATATCTGAAGTATTGGCACGTCTCCAGAAAATGAGAAAAATGCATGTGTAGATTCTCTTTAGTCCTTCCATAGAATTGATGACCGTTTTGAAATAATTGCATCACATTAGTCTTTAGTTGGAAGGTCAGTTGTCCAAATGGTGGATATACGATGCTTGACTGGCTTTGAATTATCTAAAGGGTCATGAAATCTCCCACAAGCATATTTCCTTCATCCACTGCCTTTTCTTCATTGGCTTGAAAAATTAGATTATTCTGCACGTTGGCCATTCGTTGATGTGCCTCATTGTTTTCTCACTGCCTTCGATGGGAAGTTCGTTCAATTTCTGGATCAGCTGGTGTCAATTCTCCTTCAGTAGATCTTAGCATGCAAATCTATGAGAAAAGTTAATAGGAGTGCTTAGATGTTAAAATGAAATAATAACTCGAACAAACCAAAATGAAATTAAGTGAAATAAAACACAACAAAATAATAAGAAATGTAAATATGGATGTCCGAATTAGTGTCAATATAGATAAAATTAAATGAATACTCAATCCCTGAAAACGGCGCCAAAAACTTGTTCACAAAATATTTCTTCTGATTTAAACTAGCGCAAGTGTACGGCTCGTTAACAAGTAACAAAGTGGATTTTTAGAGTCCGAATATCGTCCCACAAAGATTGAGTAGTAAAATTTTATCTAGTGTAGCCTTAACTGAAATGAAATTGCTCAATGTGAATATTTACCTAAATAAACTCTAATATTAGAGAGAAACCCTAATTTGGAATGCAGACCCTAATTTATGAAAACCCTAATTATGCAAAATTGAAGATAGGAATGAACTCAGTATGCAAAATGATATTTTAATGAATTAAAATGTAAATTATATGTTAGAGTGCGAATTGGTTGCATTCAATGGAAATTAAAAACACTAGGATCACGATTTCCCATACAATTATTACCTTAAACCCTAATTTAACAATGTGACAACACACTTAAATTATTGACAAATCAATGATCCTAAGCTATCCAATACTCGCTCTCAAGATATATCGAACCAATTTTTACATACCTTCGGGTTATATTTCTATAACAAGTGCATCTATAAAAATGCATGCGGTCTTGGGAACAGTTAAAAATTTACGTAGGGTATAGCGGTATATTTCTATCCCCTATCGGACCCTGCGGTGATTTATATTATGTCGAACCTATTCTGATTTTCTCGATTGCAAGAATAAGCCACCTAAACTCACACAATTACAGGCCCTTAATTACATATAAATCATTCAAAACAATCAAAATGTGTTTTTAATGTCAAATTGTAAAACCAGAAAATTAAAGATCAAATCACATGGTACATCGATCTCCTAGTACAAGAAAATCTAGCCTAGCATTGATAAACTATAAGAATACATCAGATTTTGAAGAAAGAACATCACCGGATTATGAATACTTGATAAATCTTGAAAATCCTCGTGCAATTTTTTGTTACTTGCTCTCAAAATGCTCTCAAAGATGTAGTTTCTTTCCTGCCAATCCGTCCTCCCTTGTTTCTGACGGATTTGGGTATTTATATCGCGTATAGAGTAGGTTCCCATAAGAATTTTATTGCGAATAGGAAACTGCAGAATCGGTCCCCAGAATATACCTATACGATCGCATATGTTTATGAAATTTGGCGTATTAATTCCCTGCCTTGGTGTTCGCGACCGCATAAGGGTTTCTACTATACGACCACATAGTAGAACAAACTTTCAAATTATGTTATGTTGGCCCTCAAACTTTACTTCTCCACCTCTTGACCTCCTTTCGTGTTTCTAGTTGTTTTAATGTTCCATTATGATCTCCAATTGTTACTTTGCTCGATCAATTGCTTGATGTGTCCATCAGATCAACTTCTAGATAATTGTACTTTGGTCCCTGAACGTTTACTGTAGAACTCCAAATAATTCTAGACACCTTAGTGGCACTAAGACAAAAATATTGGATGACTAAAGTATACTTTAGATTTTTAGTCTCATTTGAGACCCATTTTCGACATAGGAAACATTTGATTTGAAAAATGATATCTAAATAAAAGTTGTAGCTCTTTGAGTTAGCTTTCCAACTCACTTTGAATTATCTCAATCGGGTATCGGGAGAAGAAGTTATGATAGAAACACTGAAAGCTGTGCAGTGTCAACCGGACTACAACCGGTCGACCGAAACTGCCTGAAATGAATATTCTTGTTTTTCACTAGAATTTAAATATTTATGGTCATCAATTATTTTCTCAAAGGGTCACCCACGTTTTTGGCAATAAAAACCCCACTAAATTGAAGCATTTAACCTCAAACTTAAATGGCACTCATGTTTTCTCTCTTAAATGAAATTTAACCCTTCATTTGCTTTAAGTTATGAGATATTTACCTATAAATAGAGACCTCATTTCACTCATTTTTTCTCACACCAAAAGCAAGAGCTTTTACATACTAAAGAAAGGGTTTTTCCAAGAGAGAAAAAGAGAGTGAGGAAAACTGTTTTTCCTAAAAGTTTAAGAAGTATTTTCAAGCATTTTTCATAGAAATTTTGGGTCCTATCAAGGAGTGTCTTCAAGCATCAATTTTCAACGGTTTTCAAACATCCAAGGAGTGCATTTCTTTCAACATCCAAGTTTCATCAAAGTTTTCAATCCAAGTTTTCAAAGTTTCAAAAGCATCAATCAAGGTAGGTAGAGGTGCAATGTGTTTAATCGTGTTAAGTTATAAGTTTTGATTCATGTTAATGTTTGTATGTCAAATGGTACTCCGGTGGGCATATCCCTCTATGTTAATGGTTGTATGTCAAATGGTACTTTGGTACGGCACACCCCTCTATGTTGAAGAAATGTTCGTATGTCAAATGGTGCCCTCGGGTACGACATACCCCTTCATGGCAAATGGTGCCTCAGGGTACGGCATGTATAAAAAGTTATAAAGTTAATGTTTTGAAATGTATAGCTTGATCACGAATGCACCTATGACACCTATTGANAAAAGTTATAAAGTTAATGTTTTGAAATGTATAGCTTGATCACGAATGCACCTATGACACCTATTGAGTTTTTCAACTTACAGGTTAAATCACATCTCTACAGATTGAAGGAATTCTACCTCGGGCATGGATGGAGGAGAAGATGGAGCCGGCTCTAATACCATTTAATGTAGGATGGAAACGTAGATATTAATAAAAGTGTCTTGCTTGTAGCACACGAACGAGTGTTTATTTGATTTTTGCTCGAATGGATGTGATAACTATTTGAAATCCTCCAAATAATTATTAGAATCCACCAAAAAATTGAAAATTTGAAATATCTTTCTAATCAAGAATTGAATAATGAAACTAAATTTTGAAAAAGATTACAAAGCCTCTATATCTATAGGCAATATTTTTACCTATTTCTACTAATACTATGAAATTAATAAAATCTAATCTAATTAAAAATCCTATTCCAATTAATAAAGAAACTATAGTTCTAATTATATAAAAGATAAAGATAAAAGTCCTATCACAATTATACCTAGAAAAGATAAATACAACTAGAAAAGATAGAGCTAACACAAGTTTCCTAGTAGGAGATAATGTTTATCTTATTTATTTCCTTTTCTAATTGGTTTTGGATTTTTTCTTAGTATTGTCCTGCATTAGTAAAAAAGTATAACTTTTGTAGACAATACAGTGTATCCAAAATAATTTAAAACTAGGAAAATATTCACACAAGAAAATTAGAAGAGTAGCACAAAAAATAAAAAAAATGGTGTCCTTGCAAATGCTTCAACATCAATATTACATAAACAATTCAAACATTTACAATGAAATGAAAATAAATAAATTATAAATAGTTTCATCGCCAACACTCTTAAAAAATCTAAATTCCTAGTTTTCAATCTACATTCACATGTGCATTAGATGTGCATCTAATGAACATGTTTCAAAAAATTAGAAATATTAATTTGACTAATTGGGTTAATTGTTGTAGCTTTGATCTATCAAGCAACAATAATTTAATGCAATAGTTCATATGTCATTTATGTTGTGCTCAAAGAGTTCAACAATAAATATGCGTTATAATATAAATTTATGAGGTACTTCGTCAAAAAACATAAATTAATAGATAATAAATAAAAGGTCACGAAATACCATGGTAATATATTCGTGATCATCCTCTACATAAATTATTATAAGAAAATTATAGAAATAATAGTAAATTTAAGGACATTTTATTGATAAGCGAGAACATTGTAGAGAATCAGGTCGATACACATCTCAGGCTCTTATGATCAATCTAAGGGTATTAAGAAGAACTATTGGTTGCAAACCCTCAAATGCACATGATTTCTTGAGAGTTTTAGGTCATTTAAAATCGGATCGGTAAAATAATCACGTAAGCCCTTGATAAGGCTACATGTAAGAAAACACAAAAAACATGTGATCAACAAATCATCGATTCCTATATATGAATACTGATTGGATCAAAAAATAGAAAGCGTCATAGGAATGTTGACGATTCTATAGAACAATGAAAGTTTGATGACATTTGTTGGTCCTAGAGTAGTTAATCGAAGCAATATTTCACAAAGATTTGCAGAAAATTAAAAATGCATAAACATAAAAGAAAAGAACACGAAGGATTTTTTCCCTCAAGGGCCTAGATGTTCAGCCTTATGGCCTAGTCACCACGTTTAGCATCTACTAAGTAGATAGAGCTCTAGATCTGCTAGAAAAATCACCAAGAATGTTACAAATGTACGAAGAAACACCAAGTTTCTTCACTATTTTAAACTCGCCTCACATACAAATCATACACCACCACCAAACTCGCACTAAGCAATATCACATGTTCATACACCAAGTATAGTATCAAATCACTTAGATTTACAGAGGTAATTTTACTTAGAAATTAAGGTGGTGTGGGAGAAGATGAAGAGAAACCCTAGAATACTCAGTTGCCAAAAATTCTCTTCGGAATGAACCGTCCAAGAGATCTTTAAATAGGTAAGTTGAATGGTTTTAGATCAACAGTGGGGAGATGGCCAAATGTATGGCCAGATCACATCTCCAAGAAAGGCAGAAATCATGCTTTAAGAGAACACATTTTCTCTTTATGAAAAATGGACCAAGGCCCATTTCAGCAAACACGGCCCAACTCCACAACTGGGCCAAGAATTAAGAGGCATATTTTTGGGCTCAACAATCTCCACCTTGCCGAGCAATTCTTGGAAATTTCTAGTGGCTAGATATCTATTTGTTTCATTTGCTCTTATTCACCTAAAAAACAAAAACAAAAAAAAAAACAAAAACAAAAACAAAAAAAAACAAAAATCAGAAATTAGTATATGTAAAAAACATTACAGCTTGAATCTTCTAAACACACCACCCTTCAAATGATGTTTTAGAATTTTCAAATAGATTTTGAACTTATTTAAAAGTAGAACCTTAGTCTCCAAATCAGAGGGATTGAACTTAGTTGAAATTTTCTCTAAACTAATTAGACCTTGTTCAACCATGTTTCTTACAAAATTGATTTTAACATCAACATGTTTTGTGCGATTATGATACATAGGATTCTTGCTAAGATGGTTTGTACTTTGATTATCAGTATAAATTTCGACAGAGCTGTTTATAAAACCAATTTCATTCAAAAGACCTCTTAATCAAAGGCTTTCTTTAACAACATCACATGCAGCTATATATTCAGCATTTGTTGATGACAATGCAATTACCTTTTTCAATTGTGATTTCCAACCAATGCAACTATCACACAAAGTGAAAACATAAGAGAAAGTTGATCTCCTTTTATCTAAATCACTAGCAAAGTCTTAATCAGTATAACCTTTTAAAATTATGCCTTCATATCATATTTTGAACAGTAAGCCTAATTTAGATGTACCTTTCAAATATTCCCATCCATTTCATAGCAAGCCAATGTGTTTTACCAAGATTAGACATAAATCGGCTTAATATACCTATGCCCTGTGCCAAATCTGTTCTAGTGCATATCGTGAGATACATAACAGATCCTACAGTGTTAGCATAAGGAACACTTTCTATTCTTTTAAATTCTTCATCAGTTTTTGGTGATTGTTCAGTGGACAGTTTACAGTGGTTGGAAATTGGCAAATATACAGGTTTGCAATCAAGCATAAAGAACTTTTCAAGTATCTTAAGCACATAAGTAGATTGTTTTAAAATTAAAGTGCAATCTTTTTTATTTCTTTCTATTTCCCTTCCAAGAATTTCTTAGCTTGTCCTAAATCTTTCATCTCAAATTTAGATTTTAATTTTGTTTTAATCACATCAATTTCAGGTCTGTTATGGCATGCAAGTAACATATAATCTACATAAAAGAATAGATAAACATATTCAGGTCCACTTGACCCTTTGAAAAAGAAATAAAAATCATAACTGCTTCTGACAAACCCCAAAGTCTGAACATAAAAGTTAAACTTTTTATACCATTGTCTAAGAGCCTGCTTCAGGCCATAGAGTGATTTCTTTAACAAACATACCTTTTTAGTAGTTGATTTTACCTCATAACCTTTTGGTTGACTCATATAAATAGTCTTCTCAAGGTCTTCATTTAAGAAGGTTGTTTTTACATCCAGCTGATCAAGTTGCCAGTTAAAATGGGCAGTTAGGGCAAGAAGAATTTTTATAGAAGTACATTTTGCAATAGGGAAAAATTTTCATTATAATCTATTCCCTTCCTTTGAATGAACCCCTTTGCAACAAGTGTAACTTTGTATCTTTTATTTCCAGCAGTAGGATCTCCTTCTTATATTTTAAAAATCCACTTACAGTCAACAACTTTTTGATTTTTAGGTTTGTTAACAAGGATCCAAGTTTTATTTTTGATTAAGGAATCCGTTTCTTCGAACAGGTCACAGCTTCTTCAAAGGTGGTAGGTTCTGAATTTAATTGAGTTTAGGACAAAGAATAGGGTAACAAATTCATCATTATTGTATCTGGTGGAGGGAATCCTATTTCTTCTGTCTCTATCTCTTGTTAACTAATAATCAGTAAGAGAAGGGTCATTAGATTCAATCCCAACTTCAAGCTCACTCAGATCTTGATTAGTATCAGACTGGGTAGTCTCCACCTCAATAAAATCATTTTGATCATTAGAGTTATTTTCTAGATTTTCAAGAATAGTTTCTTTCATAGGTATAGTTCCAATAGGTTTAGTTTCAGATTGTGTTTTACAAGGAAACTCATTCTCATTAAAGATAACATCCTATCTAATGATCACTTTAAAGCCATTTTGACTCTTAACCTAAAGCCTGTACCTTTTAGTCTCCTCCCCATATCCCAAGAAAACATTTTAGAGATCTTGGTTCAAGTTTACCTTCATTTTGATGGGAGTATGCAGCATGGCCAAAGACTTTAAGTCTGCTGTAATCAGGTGCAGTAGTTGACCACAATGTTTTAGGGATTTGAAAATCAATGGCACTATAAGGACTTCTATTTACTAGAAATGTTGTAGTTTTTAAAGCTTCCCCAAAAGAATTTAGGAAGCCTTGAACTGTGAACATACATTTGACCTTTTCTAAAAGGGTCCTATTCATTCTTTCAACCACACCATTCTGCTTAAAGATGTATATCACAGTTCTATGCCTTAAAATCAAACCCGTACCCAAATCCTCCAAAGAAGACACTCTAATATCACTTGTTGGTCCTAGAGTAGTTAATCGAAGCAATATTTTACAAAGATTTGCAGAAAATTAAAATTGCAAAAACATAAAAGAAAAGAACACGAAGGATTTTCGCCTCAAGGACTCGGATGTTCAGCCTTACGGCCTACTCACCACGTAACAAAGTAGATAGAACTCTGAAGCCACTAGAAAAATCATTAAGAATGTTACAAATGTACGAAGAAACACCAAGTTTCTTCACCGTTTTTAATCTCGCCTCACATACAAATCATACAATAGCACCAAACTCGCACTAAGCAATATCACATGTTCATACACCAAGTATAGTATCAAATCACTCAGATTTACAGTGGTAATTTTGCTCAGAAATTAAGATGGTGTGAGAGAAGATGAAGAGAAACCCTAGAACACTCAGTTGCCAAAAATTCTCTTCAAAATGAACCGTCCAAGAGATCTTTAAACAGGTAAGTCGAATGGTTTTAGATCAACGATGGGGAGATGGCCAAATGTGTGGCCAAATCACATCTCCAAGAAAGGTAGAAGTTGCAATTTCAGAGAACACGTTTTCTCTTTATAAAAAATGGACCCAGACCCATTTCAGTAAACACGGCCCAACTCCTCAACTGGGCCAAGAATTGTGAGGTATATTTTGGGCTCAACAACATCTATGAAAAATCTCATATTTCTGTTCAAAAGTGATATAGAAAATGATAAAACTATCATAAGAGTTTCACTAGCAAGAGTGCGAAGTAAAACCTAAACTTTCAAAAGAAGTAAATGTCCTTATGTAACAAAAGTAAATGGAAATAAATAAAACTTAAGAAATTACCAAAAAATGATAAATCTATGACGAAATTTTAAATAATTAAAATCAAAAAGAAAAATTTGAAATCTTACAAGAGACCTAAATGTTATTTCATAATTAAAGCTGTTGGATATAAAATAAAAATTAAGAAAACAACATAGCCATTATAAATTTGCCACCCTCTCGAAAATTTTTAAGATAGTGTGCCTTCACTATTCAGAATTTGATCCATATCTATTCGATGTCGATACTCATTCTTCTTCTAGCTCTAGCTTGAGAAAACATGACTTTCACCCATTCAATGCCAACGTTCCTCATTCATTATGCTTTTTAGAAGCGATACGTCGATCATATACACCATTAATCGAACATGTCATACACTTGTAGGTGTGTCACTTTTTATTTTGTAAGTTAGCCCTGTTTGACCCTCATTTTTGTGGAAAATGTGCTTTTGGAATAATGTCTTTTTGAAAAATATGTAATTAAAAAATATGAAATTTTTTTCAGTTTACGTGTAACATTATTTCATAGGAGAATGTATAGTTGAAAATGAATTTTGAAAAAATGAGAGCTCAAACAAGGGTTTAATATATGGTGTTTCTTATTCAATTACCATGAATAGATGCAACCATAGCCTTTTTACAAATACATCTCCACCAAAAAATTGAGCAGCACACCATCATTGTTTGCCACCACCAGCTCTGTTAGTGTAATGCAAAAATAAATTAGTATAACTCATAATTAATCATGTTTTTCATTTTGTGTTTGAGAGAGTCAATGGTTGTTACTTAGTGCCTTATTTTATGCTTCGCTTTAGGATTATCTTTTAGTTTTGGTTTTCTGTTTCCTTAAACATTGAAAGTAGCTGTTTTCCTGTGTGTATTTGAGATGTTCTCAGCTGAATAAAACGTAGTACAAAAACTTCCTAAATCTTTGTGCCTTTCATTTATTTGATTTAATTCCTCTTAGAGTAATTTCTGATTTTGATTGCTATTTCAGACTCTCTTTTTTAACAATCTCTTCACTTCAAATTTTTATATTACTTAAATCTACCTTACACCATACATACCTAACGTGACCTATAAGCTGCCATCTTTGAAGAACCATATTTCAAAGAGAAGTAAATCCAACGGTGTTCTTCCTCTTCCCTTGCATTTCCTCCCCAGGGCCTTTATTCTACAACAGAGACTCTTACTGTTCTCCTCCATATCACACCATGATACTACTTTCCAATGCAGAACGAGAATCCACTGACAACTCAAAACCTCAGTTCCACAAATGAACTATCATTAAAATCCCAAATACCAGATCCATATCTTGCAGGGCGATGGGTCATAGTGGTAGAGGGTAGCGATGGTGTGAATCTTCAGATCCAAATATAGCAGCAGTGTTTATAGTGTATTTTGATGGTAGTCATTTGCAATGGTGGAAGTTCAGCATTGGATGTGGTGTTCATGCGAGACTCACGAGTGTACGAGATCGTTGATAAGTAATAATATAATGAGTATTGTCCCACAAGGAAAAAATCTTAAATTGAATTGTATTAATTCGTTGTCAAATTCAAATGTAAATTTAATAAAAGAGATTTATGTTTATATCTAAATTATATCTATTTCTAGTTCGTGATCTTCAATTCAATATTTGATTTTTCTAGTTCTTGATATTTCTAGATTCAATCTTTGCTAGATTTGGTTTATCTTCTCCAACTTATGATGAATTGACCACTCATTCTTGAAAGATTTTATTGTTGAAGTGATAGAGAGGTGAGAGAGAGATCTTTTGCTTGTTAGACCGTGTTGTGTATATAGTGGCAAATTAGTTAAGAAAGCATCAAAAGTTGGTTCCCATAAGTGTTCGTATCAGAAAAAGAAATTGTATCTTGTCTAACCCAAAAGCCATGCATTTTTTGCTCCGCCAAATGTCGCATTTCAGTTATATTATTTGGAGGGACATTTTACAGGATCAACAAACCAGCCATGCATATTATTCTGTTAATCCTCTGAAGCTTTATGGCTTGTTTATGAGACTTTTGAATCCTTAGAATCACATAGGATTCCTGGTTGAACAGTCTCTGGGTCTATTCCATTCCCGTAAGTTCCTGAAATTTGAAAATAATATGCTGAGCATCAAATGTAGATGGCCAAACTATTGGCTGAGGTTCATAGGCACTATAAATTATAATGCAAGCTTGTATATCACGCAGGGTGCAAGTTCGTTCACCTTTTTCACTATTCCCTTTTCTCTCTTTTTAAATGAATCCTCTAGTCATGTTTAGGGACGATTTTTTCGAGGTAAATGGTGTTGTACATTATTTTTATTGCCAGAAGGTGGTATTTATAGAAAAAAAAAAAAAATATATATATATATATATATATATATATATATATATCGGATTATTGATTGAATAGCAATTGTTTATTTTACATCTTTAAATTCTAGCATTTTGTTTTCGTACAATAAGAAATAGAATTACACGGATAACATTTCTTGGCTTTTTTGGAAAGTGGCAACTGCCTTGTACAAGTGAAATAAAAATTTCGTCAATCTGGGGTTATCAATATTCCAATTAAGCTAAGAAAAAAAGGAAAATAATCCACTAATATTAAGTGCATAGAGATAGCCAAATAAGAAGCAAAGAAGTATAACATTTGTAGGAAATACAGTAATCCAAAATGATTCAAAAATTGGGGAAATATTTACACCAGAAAATTTGAAGAGTAACACAAGAAAAGGTTTCCTTGGTACTAAATGCACTGACATCAATATTAAGTATACATTCAAACATTTGCAATGTAATGTAATGAAATGAAAATAATAAATAATTTCATCACCTGCATGCTTAAAAAATCTAAATTCCTAGTTTTTAACATACGTTCACCTGTGCATTAGATGTGCATTTGATGAACATGCTTAGAAAACCTGAGAAATATTATTTCTTGGGTTATCAATATTCCAATTAAGCTAAGAAAAAAGGAAAATAATCCACTAATATTAAGTGCATAGAGATAGCCGAATAAGACAGCAAAGAAGTATAACATTTGTAGGAAATACATTAATCCAAAATGATTCAAAAATTGGCGAAGTATTTACACAAGAAAATTTGAAGAGTAACAGAAGAAAAGGTGTCCTCGGTACTAAATGCACTGGCATCAATATTAAGTATACATTCAAACATTTGCAACGTAATGTAATGAAATTAAAATAATAAATAATTTCATCACCTGCATGCTTAAGAGATCTAAATTCCTAGTTTTCAACATACGTTCACCTGTGCATTAGATGTGCATTTGATGAACATGCTTCGAAAAACTGAGAAATATAATTTTAACTAACTGGAACATGCTCCGATAAACTGAGCAATATTATTTTAACTAACTGGTTCAACTGCTATAGATGTGATCAACATCAAGCTACAATAATTTAATGCAATGATTCGTACATCATTTATGTTGTGCTCAAAACTTCAACCGTAAATATGAGTTGTAGTATAAATTCATGAGACACTGTGAAAATAAAAGTAAAAGTTCATGAAAAACCATGGTAATATTTTAGTGATCACCCTCTACAAATATTATTATAACAGAATTGTATAAATAATTTTAAATTTGTTGATGCTCTATTGACATGCTGGAACACTGTAGAGAATCAGGTCGATACGCATCTCAAGCTTTTATGGTCATCGAAGGTTACTAAGAACTATTTGTAGGTTAAGAAACAATAATCGAACTTGTAATTAATTTGTACTGAAGTGTTCTAAATTTAGAACTTAGCATCATTCAAGAATTTCATGTATTTAATTTTTTGTAATAACAGACGCGATGGCCAAACAAAATCACAGGAAGAATAAAAAAACAAAGCACTGTAATTAATCCAAAAACAATCACAGATGAAAGTAAAAGGTTATGATTTATGACAGAGACTTAATTCCTAAAGCTGGGTCCGGCGGCATCATCCCTAGGCGGATTGGAGCTAGTCCCACCCATTTGTAATGTTGCAGCTTGGTTCTTTTCTAGTTCCTCCATTCGGGCCATGATGTCCTGAATATTTTGCTCCGCCAAACGTCCCATTTCAGTTATGTCATTTAGAGGGACATTTTGCAGGCTTGACAAACAAGCCACGCACTGGTGCATCAAAATTTCCATGTCTGTTAATCTGTTAATCCTTTGAAGCTTTTCGGCTTGTTTATAAGACTTCTGAACCCTTTGAATCATATAGGATTCCTGATTGTACAATCTTTGGGTCTGTTCCAGTTCTGGAAGTTCCCGAAATCTGGAAATAATTTGCTGAGCATCAAATGGAGATGGCCAAACTGTTGGCTGAGGTTCATAGGCACTATAGATGATAATGCAACCCTGTATATCACATAGGGTGCAAAGTTCGTTCATCTTGTTCATTATTCCCTTCTTTCTCTTTTTAAATGATGCCCTTCTCTTTGCACCATTGACAATATACTTGAGCTTTATTTTCCCTCTAGTCATGTTTAGGGATGATTTTTGGAGGTTGAAATGGTGTTGTATACATTATTTTTATTTCCTGAAGATGATATTTCTTGGAGTCGAACCCTGTTCTCCTCAATTGATGCTTCCAGAATTTGATTTGTGACAAAACTGTGCTTTTATGAAGCACGACTTAATAAGTGATGACAATTTATTGGATGGCCAACACGTGGACTATCTCTGGATATTGGATTAAGCCGGTTCATCGGCCCTTTGTTAAATGGGGGAGCCTTCTGGAACGTCACATTACAACCCTTCATCTTGCTTTCATCTCTAGGGTTTTCAGAGAGAAAATATTGGCGATCTGAGAGATATTGATTTTCTTTGAGTGTTTCATGTGTAAAATCTCTGATTTTACGTATAGTATAGTGAGATCTTCCTTCGATTGTTGTATTCTGTGTAAATAGTGAAGAAATCTGAGTGATTTCTCTATTGTATCATTTTGGCGGTGTTCGTTGGTTTTGTGGGTTGAGATCTGAGTGAATCTCTGTAGGTCCATTACTATACTTGAGAGATAAGTCTCATTTTCATCTCTCTGAACAATCTGTTAATTTGTTGCCATTTTGGGCTATTTAGTGCAACCGAGCATAATCCAAATCTTTGGATGCTCAACGGGGGGAGTAGGCGTTAGAAGTCGTCGACGAACCTCCAGAGCTTAGGCCGAAATAATTCCTTTGTATTCTTTTAATTTTCTGCAACTTTTTCTGTTTGATTAAGGTTTTCTTGTTTCTTGAATTTAATATCGTGTGATCCTGCCTTTACAGTGGTATCAGAGCCACGTCCAAAGGAAGAAGATACCTGGATCTTAGAGAAACTGGTGGACCTGCAACGGTCTTGAATCTTTGGAACTGCTGAAAAGGCAGATTGAGAACAATACGAGTTATTTAACTATCGGTGAGATCTTTTTCATTTTCTGTACATTAACTTTCAGTAACTTGAGTTTCCTAAATTTTCCCTTGATTTTTCGATGCACCGTTGACACCCCTTGAGACTAATCTTTGTCCAGTAGCTCCTAAGAGGCCCCTGGAATCTGAGATAAATCAAGTACGGGTGTGCACTTGGAGAATCTTGCTAGAGAGAACTGTGAAACCTTGTATTCAATCTTTGTGATTGTTGTCTGTTAATTGATCTTGCCTATTCTCTTCTAATATTGCAAGAATTGTGAAACTTTGTATTACTGTGTGTTCTACTGTGCTTCAAATTTGATACAAATTGGTATTTGTTGACTTCCTGTTTAAACTGTTGCAAGTCCTAACTGATCTTTGCATGAAAATTTGTGTGCACTATGGCTACTGCTAAATTTGAAGTTATTCAATTTGATGGTAAAATTGATTTTGATATGTGGAGTCAAAAAATGAGAGCAATTTTGATGCAAATGAAATGCACCAAGTCTTTAGATGATTTATGGCTTGAGGGCTTAGCTCCTAATAAAAAATCTGAACTTGAGAAAATTGCTTGGAGTACTATATTTCTGTATTTGTCTAATAATGTGATCAGAGAGGTAGGTGAAACTACTACCGCCTCTGATCTTTGGGCCAAACTTAAGGCTAAGTATGAGACCAAAACTACTCCAAACAAATGTTTTATTTTAAAACTATTCTTCTCCTTTAAAATAGATCATGTAGTTGATTTAGAAGAAAATCTTAGTAGGTTCACAAAACTTACCCAAGACTTGGCCATTTTTGACGAAAAACTTTCAAAAGATCAATTGGCTATAGTCCTGTTAAACTCCATTAGTGACAAGTATAAGGACATTAAAGTTGCCCTTGAATATGGTAGGGATGAACTCACTCTTGATGTTATAACCAATGCTTTGAGGAATAAAGCTTTGGAAATCAAGGTTGAGTCAAGTAACAGTCATACTGGAACTAGTTTTTTAACTAAAGGAAAATCTTTTGAAAAACCTACACAAAATTTTAAGTTTTCAAAAACAAATAGGAGGTGGGTTGACAAAAGTAAGACCGAGAATAATGCAAAAAGTAAAAAATGTTATTATTGTGGCAAATTTGGTCATTTTGCAAAAGATTGTTTTAAAAAGAAAAATGATTCAAAAGAAAAAGGTTTTGATGGAAGCAATGCAGTGGCCTATGTTAAAACCTAAACAGAAAATGATTTTGTGCTAGTAAGTGGTGAAAAATGCTTAAGTGATGAATGGATACTTGACTCGGGATGCTCTTTTCATATGTACCCCAACAAAAATTGTTTTATAAATTTAGAAAGAACTAAAGGGGGGCATGTTATAATGGGCAACAACTTTGCATGTAAAGTGAGTGGAATTGGAACCGTCAAATTATTATTAGAAAATGGTAATGTTTTGTTCCTAGAGAACACATGTCCCAAATTTGAAAAGGAACTTAGTGTCCTTAGGAATGTTAGATGACAAGGAGTTTAACATAATTATGGGTTAAGGACATATAAAAATTCTTAGGGGAAATGACTTGGTCACTTTAGCCCCTAAGAGACATGGCCTTTATTGTCTGAATGCAAAACCTTTGCTTGGATTAACTGCTTCTGTTCTATCTGAAAAGTTTACCTTGGCTAAACTGTGGCATGAAAGGCTTGGTTATATTGGTAAAAAGGGTTTGGATATTTTGCAATCAAAAGATGTTTTTAGAAAACATAATCTTGGTGATTTTGGCTCCTGTGAACACTGTATTTTGGGAAAGCGAGCTAAACTTCCTTTTCAAAGTGGAATTCATAAATCTAAACAAAGACTTGAGTACTTGCATGCTGACCTGTGGGGTCCTGCTTCTATTTCTACTTTAACTGGTTTTAAATATTTTTTGCTAATATTTTATGATTTCTTAAGAAAAATTTGGGTTCATCTACTAAGGATCGGAAAACTCAAGTTGAAAATCAGGTTGATCTTAAAATAAAATATTTAAGAACTGATAATAGCTTGAAATTTTGCAATTGTGAATTTGATAATCTTTGTAAGGAATATGGCATCATGAGACACAAAATTGTTCCACACACACCACAACAAAATGGAATGGCTGAAAGAATGAATAGATCTGTGTTGAATAAAGTTTGATGCATGCTATTAAGTTCTAAACTGCCAAAAATATTTTGGGGTGAAGCAGTTAAAACTACAGCTTATCTAATTAATAGGAGTCCTATTAGTGCTCTAAATTTTGCTGTTCCTGAATATGTGTCATCAAATAGTCCTGTAAATTACTCTTGTCTGAAAATATTTGGCTGTGCTGCTTATACTCATCAAAATGTTGGTAAATTAGAACTAACATCATGAAAGTGTGTTTTCTTGGGTTATCATGAACATGTTAAAGGGTATAGATTATGGGTTAAACTTGAAAAAGGTTATAGAGTAATAATTAGAAAGGATGTAGTCTTCAATGAATCATTGATGCCATGTCTTGAAGGAAAAGAAAATGCTTTGACTGATAAAGATGTTCAAATTGAGGTGGAGCCCTCCTGTAGTAACCAGAATATGTCTGTAACTATTGCAGAAGAAAATGAAAATGAAGAAGCTATTATTTTACCTGAAACTGAACATGTTGAAGAGGTTGATTCTGCAGCTCTCCCCTTAGATGAGTATCAACTCACAAGAGATAGGGAGAGGAGGCAAATCAGACCCTCCACTAGATTTGATAGTAACACCTTTGTATCCTTATTTATTTACCAAGACCTTACTGAAAATGACCCAAACTCTTTGAAGAAGCCATGAAATGTAAAGAAAGGAAAAATTGGAAGATGGCCATGGAAGATGAAATGTCTTCACTCCTTAAGAATAAGACATGGATATTAGTTGATAAGCCCAAAGGACAAAAATTAATTGATTGCAAGTGAATTTATAAGATAAAATCTAGAAAAGGTGATGATAAAAATGTTAGATATAAAGCTAGACTTGTAGCAAAAGGTTTCACACAAAAAGAATGTGTAGACTATATTGAAATTTTTTCTCCTGTTGCCAAGTTTGTTTCTATCAGATGTCTGCTAGCACTTGTTACACAATTTAAATGGAAATTTGATCAACTAGATGTTAAAATTGCTTTCTTGTATGGGAAATTAGATGAAATAATATACATGAGACATCCAATTGGTTTTGAGGAAGGTGGTCCTGAAAACATTGTTTGTTTGTTAAAGAAATCCTTGTATGGCCTAAAGCGGGCACCTAAGCAGTGGTACAAAAGATTTGACACTTTTGTCTTGAAACATGGATTTAGAATAAGCCAATATGATACGTGCTTGTACTGCAAAGGTAGTGGAGTTAAAAACTCATTATATCTGGTCCTCTATGTGGATGATATGTTGTTGACTAGTTCAGATAAATAAAAATTGATGATATTAAATCAAAGTTAAGTTCCGAGTTTGATATGAAAGACCTTGGTGCTACTAAAAGAATATTGGGCATGCAGATCTGGAGAAACAAGGATAAAGTTATGTTGTTTTTAAATCAATGTGATTATGTGTCTAAAATCTTGAAAAAATTCAACATGTATAATTGTAAGCCTGTAACACTGCCTCTTGCTAGTCATTTTAGATTGTCTTTTGAATTTTGTCCTAAATCTGAAGATGAATATGCTAGAATGTCAAAAATTCCATATGCTAATGTAATTGGTTCTGTGATGTATTTGATGATATGCACCAGACTTGATCTTGCATATAGTATTAGCATTTTAAGTAGATTTATAAGTAACCATGATGAAGAACATTGGCATGCCTTAAAATGGTTATTGAGACATCTTAAGGGATCATTAAATTTAGGCTTAATGTTTAAATCAGATAAAAATGGAATAAGTTTGAAAGGGTATACTGATTCTGATTTTGCTGGTAATAGAGATAATAGAAAATCAACCTCATCTTATTTTTATACACTGTGTAGTACTACTATCAATTGGAAATCTCAACTTCAGAAAGTTGTTGCTTTGTCTTCAATTGAGGCAAAATATATAGCTGCAATGATGCTGTTAAAGAAGGAATATGGTTGAATGGTTTATTGTCTGAAATGGGTTTCAATGATAACCACATTGTGCTGTTTTCTGATAACCAAAGTGCTATTCACCTAAGGAAAAATCCCATGTTTCATGATAGGTCAAAACATATTGATGTTAAATACCATTTTATAAGAGATATAATCTCAAAAGGTGAAACTAAGATCGAAAAAGTTTCTACTCAGTTTAATCCATCTAATATGGATACAAAAGTAATTCCTTTAAACAAATTCTTAAAATGCTTGAAACTTTTATTGTTGATTCTTTGTGATTCATATACAGGTACTTGGAGCAAATGAAAAAGACATAAGATCATACTCCCGGCTGCACTAATAGCTCAGATTCTAGCAGCAAGGTGGAGATTGTTGGAGTCGAACCCCGTTATCCTCAATTAATGCTTCCAGAATTTAATTCGTAACAAAACCGTTTTTATGAAACACGACTTAATAAGTGATGACAATTTATTGGATGGCTAACACGTGGACTATCTCTGGACGTTGGATTAAGCCGGTTCATATGCCCTTCCTTAAATGGTGGAGCCTTTTGGAACGTCACATTACAACCCTTCATCTTGCTTTCGTCTCTAGGGTTTTCAGAGGGAAAATATTTGCTATCTGAGAGATATTGATTTTCTTTTAGTGTTTCATGTGTAAAATCTTTGATTTTACGTACAGTATAGTGAGATCTTCCTTCGATTGTTGCATTCTGTTTGAATAGTGAAGAAATATGAGTGATTTCTTTGTTGTATCATTTTGGTGGTGTTCGAAGGTTTTGTGGGCTCAGATCTAAGAGTGTATTTGATTGACATGGAAAATATCACCTAAAAAAGAAAATATTTTCCTTCTTTTGTGGAAAATAAAAATCACCTCCACCCAAGGAAAATGTTTTCCTTAAAAACAAGGAAAATTAGGCATATTTTCAAAAGTTGGAAAATACTTTTTATGGAAAAAATTAGCAGTCAAACACCTCAAGTAGGAATTTAAATGGAAAACTTATATTTTTCATGGAAAATAAATGTAATCAAACACACCCTAAGTGAATCTCTATAGATCCATTACTATACTTGAGAGATAAGTCTCATTTTCATCTCTTTAAACAATCTGTAAATTTGTTGCCATTTTGGACTGTTTAGTGCAACCGAGCATAATCCAAATTTGTGGATGCTCAACGGGGGATGTAGGCACATCCAGGGCTTAGGCTGAAATAATTCCTTTGAGTTCTTTTATTTATTTTCTGCAACTTTTTCTGTTCGATTAAGGTTTTCTTGTTTCTTGAATTTAATATCGTGTGATCCTACCTTTACGGTATTTTTTATAGATAAAAGATTGGTTTATTGATTTAATAGCAATTGCTTATGACCCTCTGAGCTTTCCAAAACATTTAATTTTCATACAACATGAGATAAAATCTTGATAAACATTTTCTTGGCTTTCTTGGGAAGTGGCAACTGTCTTGTACAAGTGAAAGTAAAAATTAGTCAATATGAGATTTTGAATATTCCAAGTTAGCCACGAAAAATTCAGTGTATTGAGAATGCTAAAATAGGAAGCAAAAAAGTATAATTTTTGTAGGCAATACATTATATTTAAAATAATTTAAAATTAGGAAAATATTGAACAAAAAAAGGTGTCCTTTGTATTAACTTAATGCACCGACATCAATAATACATATACCTTCAAACATCTACAATGTAATGAAATGAAAATAAATAAATAAAAAATAATTTCATACCTTCAAACATTACCTTAACCTGTGCATTAGATGTGCATTTGATGAATCTGTTTTGAAATGAGCAATATTAATTTAATAAACTGGGTTAGTCATTGCAGAGGTGATCAATATCGAGCAACAATAATTTAATGCAATTGTTCATACATCATTTATGTTGTGCACAAGACTTCAATAATAAATATGAGTTATAGTATAAATTCATGAGATACTGTATCAAAATAAAAATGAAAGGTCATGAAATACCTTCGTAACATATCGGTGATCAACAGCTACATAAAGAGAATTGTATAAATACTTGTAAATTTAAGGATACTTTATTGATATGCTGAAACATTATCTCAGGCTCTTATGATAATCTAAGGGTACTAAGAACCATTGGTTGCAAACCCTCAAATGCACATGATTTCATGAGAGTTTTTGGTTATCTGAAACTGGGATCGGTAAAATAGTCACATAAGCCATTGATAAAGCAACATGTAAGAAAACACAATAAAGCATGTGATCAACAAATCATCGATTCCTATATATGAACACTGATTGGATAAAAAAATTGAAAGCATCAAAGAAATGTTGATGATTCCGTATAACAATGAAAGTTTGGCAGCATCTATGAAAATCTCATATTTTCATTCAAAAGTCATATAGAAAATGGTAAAGCTGTATTGCAAGTTTATATAGCAAGTATACAAAGTATAACTTAAACTTTCAAAAGATGTAATTGTCATTATATAACTTAAGGAATTGCAAATAAATAAAACTTAAGAAATTGCCAAAAAATGTTAAATCTATGACGAAAAAATTTAAATAATTAAAATCAACGTAATCGTCGTTATATAACTCAAGGAATTGGAAATAAATAAAACTTAAGAAATTACCAAAAAATGTTAAATCTATGACGAAAAAATTTAAATAATTAAAATAAAAAAGAAAAAAAATGAATTCTTGCAAAAATCCTCATTGCCCATTCGAGTTGGATATAAAATAAAAAATAAGAAAGCAACAAAGCTATTATAAATTTTGGCGACCCCCTATCGAATTCTTTTTAAGATAATCCTCCTCATTTTTAAGAATTTGATCCATATCTTTTCTGATGTCGATGCTCATTCTCCTTCTAGCTCTAGATTGAGAAAACATGACTTTTACCCTTTCAACACCCACATTCCTCCTCCATTATACTTTTTGTGAGTCATATACATTAAATTGTCGATCATATGTACAATTAATCAAACATGTCAAACCAGTATATTTTGCAACATAAAAAGCTATCGAAATAAGTAATTTAGCACGACACGTTTTTAAAGTTTATCGCAAATACTGGACAAAAAAGTACCCAAAAAAAATATAAGCCTACATAAAAAATTGTGAAATATCAAAAAACGCAATAAGAAACAAAGATTGTTGGAAAATACATAATGGGAAGCATGGAGCCAATATATTGTTTGGTGGGAAATTTATGGCAATAAACTTTCATATCTTGCGACAAATTGTTTGTGATGCAATATTATCTACTGTTGGCAACAATTAATATTTGTTGCTAAAAATTTAGGGATGGAGGAAAAAATTTGCAATACCTATATTTGTCATTCCTCTCTCTAGCATGTAGGGATGGTGAAAAAGAAAATGTGACATCCACATTCATCATGTATTTGTCTTTTAATAAATAATATTTATCACACGTCTATTCTACTATTTTTTATAAATAAATGAATTGAAAAAAAAATTCCTACCATTTAAAATTTGATCATTATGATTATATTTAGTTTTCGAGTGAATGGCCTTTTTTGATTATTATGATCCAAATTCTTACATTGATTTGGATTGAAAAATATAAAGCGTCATAGAAATATTGGGGATTCCATGGAATAATGGAAGTTCATCGGCACCTACGAAAAGAGGGAAGAACACAACCTGAGTAAATGGCAGGCAACTGTTGGGTACTTAAAACATCCTTTGGAAAGCTATTCGTAACTGTGACATGACAATTTTTCTCAACATAATGTAGATTGGATTTCATTGTGAATTGAAATCACAGAGGAAAAGAAAATTATTTTCTGCGTCAATGATCAAAAAAGTCTTTGATGAAATGGAGTAAAATAAATTATTTTATGTGATAGATATATTAAAACCACATTTATGTAATTTTACTTATTGCTATTTAATTAAATAAAAAGTGCGGAAAATTGTAGTCTAACTAACAAAATTCGTAGTGGTAATATAATTACCTTTCTATTTTTTCTTTTCAATTTTAAATGGTTAAACTCTCGGCACAGATTTTCATTTTTTGGTAATTTCTTAATTATTTTTGTTTATTTCCTAGTAATTTAGTTATATAAGGACAATTAGGTCTTTTGAAAGTTAAGGTTCTACTTCGTACACTAGCTATTTAAATTCTCATTGCGGCTCTATCATTTTTTTTTTATGACTTTTGAATAAAGATACGAGGGTTTTAATAAATGCTGCCGAACTTTCATTATTCTATGGAATCCAAAATATTTCTACGATGGTTTCAATTTTTCGATCAGAATCAATACTCATAGGAGCTGATGATTTGTTGATCACATGTTTTATTATGTTTTCTTACGTTTGCTTTATCGTGGGCCAATTCGATTGTATTACAGATCTAGTTTACATATCTCCAAAAACTCTCACGTTAGTGGTAGGCTACCAATAATTCTTCTTGGTACCCTCCGGTGACCATAAGAGCCTAATTATTTATACCATTATATCATAATAATTTATGTAGAGGGTGATCATGAATATGTTACCATGGTATTTCATAAACTTTTATTTTATGTTCACAAAGTATCTCATGAATTTATACTATATTTCATATTATAGTCGAAGTGTTGAGCACAACATAAATGATGCATTAAATTACTATTGACTGAGGATGATCACAACTACAACGATTAACCCAGTTTATTAAATTAATATTGCTCAGTTTTTCAAAACATGTTCATCAAATACACATCTAATGCACAGGTTAACGTAGATTGAAAACTAGGAATCGAGATTTTTTAGGCATGTAGGTTATGAAATTATTTATTACTTAATTATTTTCATTTCATTATATTACACTGTAAATGTTTGAAGGTATATGTAATATCAACGTTGGAGCATTAAGTTAAGACAAAGGACACCTTTTTTGTGTTACTCTTCTAATTTTCTTGTGTAAATATTTTTCTAATTTTAATTTGTTCTGGATACACTCTATTGCCTCCAAAATTATACCGATATCACATTTTTTAATTACAAGAAAGGTTTTCAATATTTGCTCGCTTTTGCTTTTATGTACTCGACTTTTTTCTCATTGTATTGTTATTCTTATCCTTAAATTAGTTAACATATTTTTATATTTAATCACTATTTTAATCCAAATACTCTACTAATTTGCGTTGAAAATAGAGAAAAATATTTTGTTTAACTTTTTTATTATTTATTTATTTCGTTTATTTAAAAATACGAGAGATAAATATGCCTTTTTCTTCCTCATAACAAATATTTTGAACAAAATTCATCTATATAGACAATATATGAAATTAATAGAAGGTAGATAATAAAAAAAATTTTAAAAAAAAGTTTAGAACTTAAATGTAAAAACAAGAGAAGTTTAGAGATATTCATTGTAATTAAAATGTGGAGTGGGTAACAAAATTTGTAATGTCAATATATTTAACCCATTATTTTAATCAAGGAAGCCCAAGAACACTAGGCCCCAATGCTCAATCAAAATTTTTTAATTATCACGTGGGATGTGAACCTAACTCATGGCCTTCCATACAAACTTCACACTTTTTACCAATTGGACACTTCAACTAATTTAGTTATTTTTTTCACATAATATATTATTGTATAAATATTTACCATATATTGTGTATTCTTTTGTTGAATTATGATGACATACACAATATTCGTTGTTTCATATTTACGATAGCCGTAATTTTGTTCAAGTAACGGAAGCTTTAATTATGAAGTAGATGCCCTAAAAAGTCTGTAAAATAGCAAATTATGAAAGAGTAAACTGCACAAACTTCTTGCAAAATACTCGGTGTCTTTTATAAAATAGGTAAAAATGTCTCCAAGAGACAAATAAATACGCTTTTCCCAACTTTGCGTTTTAATCATTTAGCTAAATTTACAACTACAGCCTTTTGTTGTTTTAATTTGGTTAAGTATATTAGTTTATTAAAATAGGTTATTTTTCTATCTTTTTATTTAATGTGATTTAATCTCATAGGTGGTTTTATTAAAATTCCGTCTCTCTTTTTACAAGCAAGTATTGAAATTTTAGTGGGAAGCAAAATTATAAGTAGGCAGGAAATCTAATAAGGATAAAAATTTGATATATTTTATTATTTCATATAGATTTCAACCAAATCATCGTTGGAAAATTCATTGGTAAAATTATTATTTATATATTTTCTTTAATTTTTACCAACAAATTAGCAACAAAAGTTTATCAAGGGAATACTTCTTTTAGTAATTCCGTTGATAATTTAGTATGTATTTTTTAATAATGATAAGATAACAATTCGTAGCTAATTTGTTTTTAATTTGCTGTTAACAACAACGGAAGTCGTTCGTCACTAAACTCTTTATCTAACACATTTTTTGCCATACATATCATATTCAAGGCTGCCAAACCCTAACCTCATTTCCCATTTCATCTCATATGTACCGCCTCCCTCCATCTTCCTCTTTCTCTCCACAATTTCTCTTTCACGTCTTTGTTATAGTAACAGGTGGGTTGTATGGCTTTTGGAGACTTAGCTGTGGTAGGGATGGAGACGCAGTTTAGCTTATGACCCTCTGAGCTTTCCAAAACAACTCCTGCTCTGGAGTTAGTCTCTCTTGACGATCCATCCACAAATAGGTTTCATGTTGGGGGCTCGGCTAGTTCCATTGTCGCCTCCATTTCTGGAGTTTTGGCAAATTCAGCCACAAAATCTGCGAGGGCTTGACCCTTGATGGCCTTTCGGGGTTGGAACAGTAAGTCGAACTCCCTGAGCTCAATTGCCCATTTTAGCAAACTGTCCGAAGCGTCTGTTTTCTGCAATACTTGTTTCAAGGGGAAGTTGGTGAGTACTTCAATCGAATGGGCTTGAAAATATGGCCTCAATTTCCTTGATGTAACAAGGGAGAGTGCAAGCTTTTCCATATCTGGGTAACGCATCTTTGCTAGGAGTAGTGCCTTGCTAACATAGTACACCGGCAGTTGATGCGTGTGTTGCGAGGTGGGAACTTGGATGTGGCAATGGAGATAATTTTAACCCCATCCTTGAAAATGTCAGAGGTAATTTCAATTAATTTTTGGTGTTTACATTGTGGTAAGTGGTTTTGAAGTAATTTCAATGTCATTTCTACTCCGCTTTTTATGTTTGCTGGCTCACATTCTCAATAACTTTCATTTTGCAATATTTTCACCAAAAATGCTCCTCTTGGCAGACGAACCAAACCATTTTGTGTAGTAGAAGTGCTGAGTAGGGTTACTTTGATGCAAGTCTACGACTTAGGTATTATTTTTAAATACTTTCAGCATTCTAATTTGTCCATCACCGAGCTTACAATTTTTTAATTTGAGACAAAAATTTTAAAACATTCAAATCAAATAATAGACGTGGGTTAAAAATTCCTGTACTTGAAAAGGATTTTTCTCCATACGCTTCCATTATCCATCATTTTTTGAGCTAAAACACGTGCTTTTAATTTTACTGTTTTAGTACCCATTTTCTGACTAACACTATATTTTTATTTGTCATTTTCTTGTATTATAATGATTTGTAATTTATATTCCAAGAGGGAAGAATTAATAAACAAAACAGAGGATTCTGAGAATCTTAATCATAAGATTCCTGTTTTTGATAGTCTTTAAATGGTACCAAGGTTTTCAAGAAAATTGGTCAACTTTGTATCTTCTCTCACAATCGTTCCATTATATTAAATTATTTTCTAATAATATCTTAACCAATAAAACCATCCTCTTTGTTATATTTTTTATTCATATAGATATGATATTATTGTCAATAATCTTTTTCTTGGTCCTTGACATTGCTTGCTTTTGCAGGATTGTGTTACATTGTATGTTTTTGTATATTGCGCAGAATATGAATATGATCGAACCCAATAGCTGTTGGGATGGGATTGTTAATGGGACCATGCCCGATGAAGAGTTTGAAAACATATTCAGTCTTGTGGATTTTCCAATGGAGAATTTCGAAAGAGATGGACTAGTTGGAGATTGGGATGTAAGTCACAAATAACCAGAGCATATAAAGTTTTGTATGGTTTTTTATCATGTATTTCTTAATTTTTTTTATGATGGAAAACCCTTGATGACTTGTTCTTGTGGTTCAAAAATGTCAAAATATGACAAATTTTGATAAGTTTGGGTAAACAACGGGACAAGAATAAATCTTGTCTACATACGTGAGCAACAATAGGTTTAGGTGGTAACGTTTGATATGAGTTATATAATTAATTGCGTGTAGCATAGAAAGAAATATTTAATTTCATAGATGATTGTCAATGTTGAGTAGTTACCAAAGTCTTTTCTTTTCTTGAAGCTGGAACATCTTATATGAATCAATTTTATAAATGATTGACATGTTGTATCTGAGTTATCTTATTCTATCTTGTCGAAACCAAAACTAGATCAAACATGTTCCGTCTCCCTACCACGTTTCCGCCCATTAATTGTCTTCAATTCTAACAGATTTTCTAGGAAGTTATAATCTGGGGATGGCAAATGCAGATTTATTTCGTTGACTTATTTGTTGCATCAACCTGTATACAATAGACAGAATGGATGTCAAAGAACTGGCTGTATAGAATCAAGTGACATGATAAAATAGGTTGCTTGTGTTCCTTGTGTATATTATGAGTGTTGGGAATCTACTTATACATGCACAGCGGAATTTAAAATAATTTTCGATTTCCACCAAGAATCGCCTTTGTGTTTAGATAGAAATTGTGATAAGATTGTACCTTTTCCAAATCTACAAACTTCTTTGCTATTCTTTTCGTTCCAGCAATCTTAATTCGCCACCCACAGCTGTCCAATTATCTAGCCTCCAACGATAATCCACACGGAGAACAAAATTGCAGCTACCAAGGTTTTTCCTCTTGTGCCAGCAAGAATAATGAAAAACATATGGACCTCAAACCGTAGCCATGTATTTATATAAACCCAAACGGGCTTGGCCCAATCCGATCCAATATTTAATTAATCCATTTAATTAAACCCTGTCCGTGAATTAATTAATTCAATTAATTAATTCGGGAATATAAATAACAAATCCAACTAATTAATTTATCCAACGATTATTAAATTAACCAATTGACAATTTGCAATCTTCCAATTCTCTTTTGTGTGCAACCCATTAGGTTCCCGACCACGATGCCTAACGACATGAAATATTATTTTGATATAATCAAAATTGATAAATTAAAACACCCTTTTAATTTATCGTCAATTCACACTCGCCGTCCCTGATTGACATCTAGCAATGTGTCAGGGCAATACATGTGACGGAAAATGTCACGTGGTATGACAAAACCAAATTCGTTCATTTACCGTGAAACTATAATCCCTTCGTCAATATGATCTGATCAATTACGAGATATGGAATTGTGTCAATCTCGATCATTATCATATCTTTTACTCCACTATTAAGTCAATATAAGTCGAAAGCTCCTTTTTGACTTATGAGTACACCTTGACCAAGGATTTCATCATCGACTTAATTGAATGAAACGCAGATCATAATCTCCTACTATATAAAAGTGACGAATCCTTTATTGATCAATCACAACCTTCATACGATTCTTGACGTACCCGAGCAATATCGTATTAGCAGCCCTTTTCAGAGCAACATCCAACACCGCCAAAGCATGACTGTCCTCATATAAGGTACCATGACGACCTCAAGTCAAAGGACCAATTTCACTACCGAACGTTAGAGATTAACCATTGACACTCAGATAGTTATCCATGTGGAATCTCTCGACGGGTCTCCAATATTTTGTTCTATAACAAAACATTCACGTGTTCATTTAAGTGTCACCACACTTTAGCTTGTGAGATCAGCTACTTACTTCACAAATAAGAAATGCCACACATGATGGTCTATCCGTAATAATGATATTCGTATCTCGTTATTACTTACGACTACGGATGATTTAAGATTCAATCAAATGTAATTTGTATCTCACAATCACAACTCCTTGTGATTAACAAATTACAAAGATTTGAATCTACGGACTCTATTATTTATTTAATTGTCTATTAATTAAATAATAGATCTGCCATTTAATTGCATTAATTATATATAAAAATATTTATGTCCAAAGTTGATTGGACATAGGGCATAATACCTACAAACTCCCACTTGCACTAGATCCAATCACTTATGTATCCAATATCATAAGTTTACATGACGATCATGTTTATACTACGACAACTCTTTGTCAGTGGATCTGCAATATTACTAAATGTGGAAATTTGTTCCTCTCTTTACGTCATTTCTATGTATTATCTCTCTGATGAGATTATACCGCCTTAATACATGTTTGGATCATTGATAAGACCTTAGTTCCTCTGCTTTCACAATGGCTCTATTGTTATCACAATACTATGGTATGTGATCAACAATATCAGAAACTACTCCAAGTTCATTTATGAACATCATGATCCATATTGCAACTCTTTGCTACTTCTGAAGTAACCATGTATTAGGTTTTTACTATTGAACCAACTGTTGCTTCACGTTTGGAACCTTTCCAACATATCACTTAAGAGTAAACCAGTTTCTCCATATGAAATCTTGAGATTTCATCTATGTAAATTGGGATGAGTTAAGCATTCTTCTAGATCTACCTCTATAGATCAAGTTGCTTATCCCATATCGTTTATGAATAAATCCTTTAACAACCATTATTTCAATGATTGAAACATAAGGATGCCGTTTTCTATAATATTAGGAATACGACAATGCTCCCACTATCTTCTTGTAAACACATAATTCGTCTTCAAATTTGATAAAATCAAACACTTTGACTTTTTCCATCAAATCGAAGATTTCAGCTTTGACTTAATCTTTACTTCTAGCCTTGCTTTGTATATATGGATATTCACATCCACATCGACATTTTCCCTTGTAAACTATTTACAAAACCTTATGGGTTTTATTCCATCAGGAGGCTCGACCAAGGTCCAAACCTTGTTTACATACGTCGAGTTCATCTCGAGTATCATGGCCTCTTGCTATCTCTTTTAAGTCAACACTTGACTTTATTTTGTTACAACTAATAGGTTCATTATCCTGGATCACTAATATCTGATTAATGATCATGGATTCACACCTTCTTGAAGGTCGAATGATCCTACTAGATTCACATAGAGCTGTCATGTCCTCAGGAGTCTTTACTTCATGATCCAAAGTATGTCCCATATCAGATATGGGATCAAACTTGAATTTATCTACTTGGTTAACTATATTTGTGGACTCTTGAACTCTTTCAAATTCTATTTTACTCTCACCGTCCTCTCCTGGAGTAAACATTTTCTCTAAGAAAACGATATGTCGTGAGACGAAGACTTTCTTCATGATAATAGAATTAATATTCAAACGTCTGCTTTGAATATCCCCACAAATACGTATTTATCAGATTTAGCGTCAAACTTATCCGATTCAGAATGCTTCAAATAAGCGTCATGGTTCCAAGCTTTCATATAAGATAAATTGGGACTATTGTCTTTCCATAACTCGTATGGATTCTTGTTAATCAATTTAGATGGGACATGATTTAGCGTGTTGCACACTACAATCAATGCACGACTCCAAAACTATTTTTGGGAGATTTGCATGGCTTGTTATTAACCGCATTATATCTAATAATTAACGATTCCTCCTTTTAGATACACTGCCTTATTGCAGTGTATATGAAGGAGTCCACTGCAAGAGAATCTCATTCTCCCTTAGATAATCTAGATTTTATCTTTAAGATACTTGATCGAATCTTAATGTGAGGGTATCTTTACCTATTTGTTTCTCTAATTCTAGTGTGAATTCCTTGAACTTTTCAAAAGTTTGATGTTTGAGTTTTCATCAAGTATACAAGATCATTGATGAAATAAGAGAAACATTACCTGACATTAATTGACACAAGTCCATATGCATCACCATGCATTAGACCAGTAATTATGCTGACCTTTCTTCTTTCAAGTAAAAGAAGATTGGTCATTGTGCTAGACATGCATAATTTGTAATTGTCAAAATGAATTAATCACAAGTATACATCTTTATGTAACTTTGGAATTACATTTCATCTAAATAACAAAGTCTGTCATGCCAGATTTAGGTAATAATTAGATTATCGCATTTATGCCTTATAATTTCTATACTCATTATAAAATCCTTAGTATTAAAGAATATAAACGTCGTTTTGTAATTTACCATAGCATTAGGATCTTATTAAGATAAACAAGAACAGCTATTGTCCTTAACATTAAAATAGTTCATGTCCGAACATGAAATTCATTTTAATGTTCCAGCTATGGTTGGTATAAAGCGACATTTCTCTAATTCCAATATTAAAACAAAAAGCAATGGCAAGAAGTATATTCATACAGACAATGCAGCAACCTTTGCTCATCTCCAACGTGTATGTCAGCTTCTCCCTTTTGCAGTGGTCTACTTCTTTTAAGTTTCTCCATATTTGTATAAATATGAGATTTACATCTGGTATCAAATACTTAAAAAACTCGTGAAGTAGACATAAGCCACACTATATTCCTACCAATGACCTTTCATTCTACAATGAAAACAAGGGTCATTAGATTTGATATTTGTCCTTCACTTAGACTGTCTTAACCATATTGGATGCTTTCATAAAGCCCCTTTAGACTTCCTCTTAATATCTTTAGAGGAATCAATGGTTTGCCCACTTCCAACTTTGATAAAGGGCTTAACAGTTCTAAGCATGTTAAGCAACTTAATAATTTTGCATTCGAGCTTATTCATGTTAAATTTATAATTAGTTATGAATAGCTTTCTCTGACAAAGATTGCAGAACATAGTCACTACTTAGTTCATGGTTTATGATTGAACTTAATTGAGACATTTCTCAACGTCAATCATCTTCAATGTCTAAGTATCGATTGAAGATTACTCTGTCATTTTGCACCGGTATAGTTGTTTGGAAGTTTCATATCCTTCCACACACGATTATTATCATACAACTCTTTGTAGTGAAGAATTATGTGTTAACATCTATACTCTCAAGTCGCTTTTGTAACTCAGTGAGTTGCAAGTATCACATACGTTGCAGTACTATTGTCATCACTACGTTTATTACAGTAGCCACCTCTTCTTCAATCGAGTCATCAGCAGATATCTCTGGAAAGAGATACTCAAGGACGTGACCAATTTTCTCATGCATGAGAACAATTCTCAAATTGCGGTGTCTATTAAGAAAATATAGTTTGGTTGTTGGCATCTAGTATGCCATTCAAAACATATGGTTACTCACGATTCAATATAAATGTAAATAACGAAAAGGAAAAAAATAATATACATAAAATGCATTAATTAATTTAACATGGACTTTTATTAAATTAATTATGCTCCCACTGTTTAAATAAAATTTATGACCCTCTTACATAAATTTATGGAGTCCATACTTGACTCCCAGTGGGTTGGGATCCCATCTATTATATTAAGACCTTGAGTGTACTCAACAAACCATAATATAACATTTGGGTAGATAGTGTTATCAATTGTATCTCCATACAACTCCCAGATCATTAAATTAACAACTCTTTATTTTTACACATCTTATGTGTTAGCTTAACATGCCTCTAAAATTTATCTCCTTGAGTGTACTCAACAAAAGATAATTTTTAGTTAAGTCAAACCCGTCATTCAGAAATATCGAATATTTCATAGTGTCAAACATAGCCCTAATGGACCAACCTTGAGTGTACTCAACAAGTTGAGACGATTTGGGACTCTGATTTTTCACTATAATGATGGAAGGCAATCATAAATGTGACTTAATATTTTGTGGAAGGATTTTGCATTCAAAAGTCTCATCAAAACAATAATATAATCATATATATATTATTATACATCAACAATGCAAATAAATATATATATAACATAATATAATAATGTGGACGATAATGGACTTTTACTATCTAGTCTTCTCGAGCCATAAGGAAGACTAGTTGGTCAATTCTTAGGGGATATAGCATTGAATAGTGTCAATGCACCATCTCCATGGTCTCCACCTCTTCTTGTCTCTTCAATTAGTCCAATTGCAACATGCATCCTATACTAGTTGGTACGCAGGCCTAAATGAAATTAGACTCGCAGGCCCATAGTAACAATAATAATAATAGACTCGTAGGTCCAAAATGACCAGGAGCTCGCAGGCCCAGAATAATAACAAGAATAAAAATTAACCAATCAACACATCCATATGGTCGAGTCCATAATCGTCCACTAATAATACATTTATCACATAAATGCATACCTATATAATATCTAATATTATATGCAAATAAGTATCAAGTTTCTAGCAATCAAGTCATCTAAACTCTTTTAGACAAAAGAATCGGAACAATTAAATAATTAATTAATCATATTAACCAATTATTTAATTAACAGGCATATTTAATTAAAATCTAATTTCAATTAAATACCAAATTAGAGTCCAACTCTAATTCAACAATTATATGACGAGATTATTTAATTAAAAATCAAATTAGAGTCAAACTCTAATTTCACAATTTAAGGCAGTTGAATTTAATTAAAATCAAATTTTAATTAAATAGCAAAATTAGAGTCTAACTCTAATTCCAATATTTAGGGCGAATTAATTTAATTAAAATCAAAATTTTAATTAAATACCAAATTAGAGTCCAACTCTAATTCCAAGAAGAAAATTAGGGCGAGATAATTTAATTAAATGTCAAATTAGAATCGAATTCTAATTTCTAGAATATATTCGGGGTGAATAATTAATTAAAATCTAATTTTAATTAAATGCTAAATTAGAGTCCAACTCTAAATTAAAATGAATTAATATTTTAATTTAGGATAACATTCCTAAATAAAATAAAATTCAATTGGGGTCAAAGTATAATATTTAAGTTAAAATCCAATTTTAACGAAAATATAAAATGTCGTCAATTTTTAAATAAGATTTTTAATTTGAGTCAAAATTAAAACTTTAGTCAAAATAGGTCAAAATCCATTTGAAATACAATTTTAAAACCAATTCAAAACCATTTGGAAATTGAAATTTGACCCAAGTTAAAATTTTTAATCAAAGTCTCAAAATTTCAAAAATTTCAGAACCGACCCTAGTAATTTCACAAATTACAGAAAATAGGTCCTTATTTGAAAATTACAACTTTACCACCGAAGTGAAATTACAAGTAAGGGTCTTCAATATCAAATAATTCAAAACAGTCCCTTACTTAAATAACTTACAAATTGACCCCAAAATGGATATTGTAAATGGGGGCTTGCAATTTCACAAATTGCATCAGAGGCCCCCGCCTCCAATTCACCCAAACCGACTGAAAACCTAAAAAAAAAAAATTCTTCAAACTTCTGTTTCTCTTCGAACCTTCCCATTCACGACAGGAAGTCGCGCCGGGCGACTTCCTAAATCTGTAGCAACGCACGACGCTACTACAGTAAATTGCAACAGCGCTGTGCGCTGTTGCTTCTTTCAGCAACGGCGAGCAGCAGCACCTCGCTGCAATCCAGCAGCGGCATTCAAAGCCTGATTTTGAACGTGAAAAATTAATTATTTCCTTAATCGCTAAAACAATTAACATTTAATTGTTCCAATATGCAAAGCAATTTCTAACAAACACAAAGTAAGCTCTGATACCACTGTTGGGAATCTACTTATACATGCACAGCAGAATTTAAAATAATTTTCGGTTCCCGCCAATAATCTGTTTTGTGTTTAGATAGAAATTGTGATAAGATTGTACCTTTTCCAAATCTGCAAACTTCTTTGCTATTCTTTTCGTTCCAGCAATCTTAATTCACCATCCACGGCTGTCTAATTGTCCAGCCTCCAATGGTAATCCACATAGAGAACAAGATTGTAGCTATTAGGGTTTTTCCTTTTGTGCCAGCAAGAATACTGAAAAACATATGGACCTCAAACCCTAACCATGTATTTATATAAACCCAAACGGGCTCGACCCAGTCCGGTCCAATATTTAATTGATCCATTTAGTTATACCCGGTCCGTGAATTAATTAATCCAATTAATTAATTCGGGAATATAAATAACAAATCCAACTAATTAATTTATCCAACGATTGTTAAATTAACCAATTGACAATTTGCAATCTTCCAATTCTCTTTTGTGTGCGACCCATTAGGTTCCCAACCACGATGCCTAACGACGTGAAATATTATTTTGATCTAATCAAAATTGATAAATTAAAACACTCTTTCAATTTATGTCAATTCACACTCACCGCCTCTGATTGACATCTAGCAATGTGTAAGGGCAATACATATGACGGGAAATGTCACGTGGTATGATAAAACCAAATTCGTTCGTTTACCGTGAAACTATAATCCCTTCGTCAATATGATCCGATAAATTACGAGATATAGAATTGTGTCAATCTCGATCATCGATCATATCTTTCACTCCACTATTAAGTCAATATAAGTCGAAAACTCCTTTTCAACTTATGAGTACACCTTGGTCAAGAATTTCATCATCGACTTAATTGAATGAAACGCAGATCATAATCTCCTAGTATCTAAGTGTGACGAATCTTTTATTGATCAATTACAATCTTCATACGATTCTTGATGTACCCGAACGATGTCGTATTAGCGACCCTTTTCAGAGCAAAATCCTACACCGCTAAAGTATGACTGTCCTCATATAAGGTACCATGACGACCTCAAGTCAAAGGACCAATTTCACTAACAAACGTTAGAGATTAACCACTGACACTCAGATAGTTATCCATGTGGAATCTCTCGACGGATCTCCAATGTTTTGTTCTATAGCAAAACATCCACGTATTCATTTAAATGTCACCACACTTTAGCTTGTGAGATCAGCTACTTACTTCACAAGTAAGAAATGCCACACATGATGGTCTATCCGTAATAATGATATCTGTATCTCATTATTTCTTATGACCATGGATGATTTAATATTCAATCAAATGTAATTTGTATCTCACAATCACAACTCCTTGTGATTAACAAATTACAAAGATTTGAATCTACGGACTCTATTATTTATTTAATTGTCTATTAATTAAATAATAGATCTGTCATTTAATTGCATTAATTATATATAAATGTATTTATGTCCAAAGTTGATTGGACCTAAGGCATAATACTTACAATGAGCCCAATGCAAGCCTTATAGTAAACATGAAAGTCTTTGAGGTGTTGAATCAGAGATTGACCAGTATGCATTATCTAATTTGTTTGATTTTGTTAAGAGTATGCCAATCAAGATTCTTTTTAAACTAAACATTGAATTTATTATTTATTTTCAACGTGAGAAATTGGGCAAGACACCTACTTCTTCACAGTTTTTCTTAACGCGGCTCATTTGAGCTAATATACTTGATGTCAATGCAGTGGTATTATGTACGTAATCATATTGCATTTGGATAATAGATACAGTATCTAGAATTGCCAAATTTAGTGTCAATATTGAGTTTCTAATGCTAAAATTTTGTCTCTAACTGCTGACTTTGATGTTGCTTGTGTTTGTGATGGCTAATTAAGTGCAAGAAAACAACGGACAGATGAGTTGCGGCAGCAGTTTCTTCTCGACACTTGTTCAAATCTTGCCTTGTAGGGCATCAAAGATTCCATTTATACACATGCCCCCAACTGAGGCATGCTATGCTGCCATGAAAGCTGTAGGCCAGCCTTGTCTGCGTGCACTTTTGAATGGCTCGACCATCTCAGGGGTCAACCGAAACATGGCCATGCAGATAGGTTACATTTTTTCCCTTCGTCCTTGTGAAGAGTACTCAATTTGTGGAAGATAGTGTATCAATTAGTCGGACTAACTATTCTTGTAATTTATTTCTATTTTATCTTGATTTGAATTTTAAAAATTAAGGAATTAAAAGGACATATTTTCAATTTTACGTACATTGAAATTTGAATATTAGCATTTTTTATTTTATTTTTTGAAATTAAACTTTGACATATTCCCCAAGAATATATATATGTGTGTGTGTGTGTGTGTGTTTTTTTTTTTTTTTTGAAAAATAATTTGGATTAGCGATGGAAATAATAACAGAAGTTTGTTGCTGAATGGCGATGGGTTCAAACCATTGGTAATTGGTGAAAGATAAATTTGTCGCATGATCCATTGGTAATTACCGACGACAATTTTGTTGCTAATTTGTTGATAATTAGCAGCAGATTCTTGACATGTAGGTAAATTACCAGTGCAGGTTTTAGAGTCAGATTTACCAACGGACATTTTCTGTCACTAAAACCTATTAGCGGCAGAAATCAGGGCTTCAGCAATGGGAATTTCCATCTTTGAAGCAGAGTTTTTTTGTAGTGTGAATACACTAATAAATATAAATTTCAGCATAATTCATTGCCAACTTTCATGCATTTTTAGCAATATAATGATAATATTTAGCCCCTATTTGGTTGGAACTAAAGTTCATATTTTAATCTAAGTTAAAGTCAACAATTAATGTTAACCAAATATTCTATAGGGCACATAACTTTTCAATCACACATTTCATTAACTTATAAAAAGAGGATAAAGGTCCAATGATTAAGCAAACATGCCACTAAACAAGAATGTCCATTAAGTTTGCATTGAAGTTGCAAATTCTCACTAAATTCGCTTTCAAATTGCAAATTTTCAAGTGAACAATGTAACATGGGGTCTAACTTCGCAACAATAAGTTAACAATTAAATATCTAAATCCCATATCGCAATAAAATCAACAATCTACCTTAACAAAATTAAACTTATGTCTTCCCTATATTATCTACATCAATACTTTAAAAGAGTCAATCCACCCATAGCATCGATTGTATGTCACAAAAGTTAAAGTTAAAATATGAACAAAAAATATAGATGTGAGAAATTATATACATAAAATAATTATGGCTATACTTACATTTGGATCATCAGTCAAGTTCCACAACCATTGAATCATACTTTGTGTGAGTACATTTTTTAACAAGGTGTATGCATTACATTAAAAATTACAATATCTCAATTAAAAGAAGTATAAGTAAAAACAAATATACAACTTAATAACCAGGAAGAAGAAAAGATATTCTAATTACCGGTATGCAATTGGACCAATTCTTCAAGAAACGTTTCTCTTCAACACCTATTCTATACAATCAATCTCCAAAAAATATAGAATGATTAAAGTTTCAACTATTTTAGATGTTAAAGAACTTCTAAATAAATCAAGAACATGCCCTTCATTACTAGATGCAGATGTAGAAACAACCGTAGAAACAGGAAGTACAAGTATTTCCTTTACTATTTTGGACAAATTTGCATATCTTGGGCAATTTAATTTCCACAAGTCAAAATATTATAACTTGATTTCTGTATAATAATATCATGTGAGAATCATTTATTGGATAATTCTAACCTTACTATAATTCAATTATTTCAATAATATCTTACTTTTTGTTTTTCAATATGTATTTAATTATTTAAATAATATCCTACTTTTTGTTTTCCAATATGTATTTAATTAATTCAATAATATTTTACTTTTCGCTTTTCAATATGCATTTAATTATTTCAATAATACCCTACTTTTCATTTTTTAGTTTATGGTTAATTATTTTAATAACTCAAGCCATTTGAACAATATTATCATTAATTATTTCATCAATTATTTAATTCTATGATGAATGTACATCTGACACATATATTACCTTACTTTTCATTTTTTAATATGTATTCAATTTATTTAAACATATTTGGCAGATTTATTACCTTTTCATTTTTCAATATTTATTTATTTAATTATTTGAGCAATATTATCATAAATTATTTTGTGAATTATTTATTTATGATTAATGTATGTTTGACAGGTTCATTCAACTTCATTGGAGAATAAACTAAATTCATTAAACATTTTTTAGAACAAAAAATGAATATTTTTAGAGTTTTCTTCCAATTAATTTATTCAATGAATGTTAAGTATTTTAGAATAACGTGCAATGCACACTTAACTATGATTAGTATAATAAAGCAATTGCAATTAACATCCCAACAGGGAGAATACTAGTATCAGGTCATTAAGTATCAAAGAAGTCAAACTCATTTTTATCTATAGCCTTTAGCTACAAGTCTTACATTAAACTTATCAATCAAGCCATCAGGTTTATGTTTTTTCTAAAAACTATCTACACCCAATTGTTGTGCATCCTTGAGTTAAGTCTACTAACTCTCAAGTATTATTAGACATAATGAAATTATATTCACTATTTATTTTTTGTCTAATAATGTTTAGGGACGATTTTTAGAGGGTGAAATGGTGTTGTATACATTAATTTTATTGCCACAAGATGGTATTTATAGATAAAAAGGATCAGATTATTTGATTGAATGAGAATTGTTTATTTTCCTTTTTTAAATCCCAGCATTTAAATTTTTGTACAATATGAAATAAAATCACATGGATATATTTCTCATCTTTTTAGGAAAGTGGCAACCATCTTGAACAAGTGAAACAAAAAAAAATCATCAATATGGGATTACCAATATTTCAATTTAGCTACGAAAAAAAAGGAACATAATCTATTAATATTTAGTGCATAGAGATGGCTGAATTAGAAAGTAAAAAAGTGTAATTTTTGTTGGCAATACAGTGTATCTAGAATAATTTAAAATTACAAAAATATTTACACAAGAAAATTAGAAGAGTAACACAAAAAAAGTATCCTTTGTATTAACTTAATTCTTCGACATCAATATTACATGTACATTCAAACATTTACAATGCAATGAAAATAAATAAATAATAAATAGTTTCATCACCTACAAGCTTAAAAAATCTCTATTCCTAGTTTTTCAATCTACATTCACCTGTGTATTAGATGTGAATTCGATGAACATGTTTCGAAAAATGAGCAATATTAATTTAACTAAGTGGGTTAATCATCATTATCAAGGAGCAATAATTTAACACAATGGTTCATACATCATTTATGTTGTGCTCAAGACTTCAACAGTATATATGAGTTATAGTATAAATTTGCAAGATATTTTGTCAAAATAAAAATAAAAGGTCATGAAATACCTTGGTAACATATCCGTGATCACCTCTACATAAATTATTATAAGGAAGTTGTATAAATAATAGCAAATTTAAGGATGCTTTATTGATATGCTGGAACACTGTGGAGAATCTGGTTGATATACATCTGAGGTGTTATGATCATCTAAGGGTACTAAGAAGAACTACTTGTTGCAAACCCTCAGATGCACATGATTTCATGAGAGTTTCTGGTGATTTGAAATCGGATTGGTAAAACAATCACATAAGCCCTTGATAAAGCGACGTGTAAGAAAAAACAATAAAACATGCTATTAACACGTCATAGATTCCTATATTGAATGCGAAAAATTGAAAGCCGCATAGAAATGTTGACAATTCTGCAGATTAATGAAAGTTCGGTGGCATCTATGGAAAATCTCATATTTTCAATCAAAAGTCATATAGCAAACGATAAAGCTGTAATGAGAGTTTAAATAGCAAGTGTACAAAGTAAAACCTAAACTTTCAAAAGACGCAATTGTCCTTATGTAACTAAAGTAATTGGAAATAAATAAAACTTAAGAAATTATCCAAAAATGATAAATCTATGATGACAGTATAAATAATTTAAATCGAAAAGAAAAAATGAAATCTTCAAAAAGATCTAAATGCCCTTTCACAATCAAATTTGTTGGATATAAAATAAAAATTAAGAGAACAGAGCTCTTATAAATTTGGTGACCATCTCGAAAATTTTTAACGTAGTCCACCGTCATTATATAGAATCTGATATATATCTATTAATTGTCATTCTCCCTCTATCTCTAGTTTGAGAAAACATGACTTCACCATTCAACACCTACATTTCTCCTTCATTATACTTTCTCTAAGTGATATGTCAATCATATATTGTATTAATTGAACATGTCAAGCACTAGTATGTTGTAACTTTTCTTTTTGTAAGTTAGCCCTTATTTGATCCTCATTTTTTGGGGGGAAATGTGTTGCCAAATAGTTATTTTTTTTTATATGAGGTTAAAAAAAATGATTTACGAGTAATATTGTTTTATTGGAAAAAGTGTGTTTGAAAAAAATAGGGCTAAAACAAGGGCTTAATAAAGTGTTTCTTTCTTCAACTACAAACCATAGATGTGACCATAGCCTTTCTAAAAATTCACTCCCACAAACTAATCGAGCAGCACATCGTTATTGTTTGCAACAACCAGATCTACACTTCGAGTCATCTCACCTAAATCTACCTTACACCATCAGCTACCATCTTTAAAGAACTATATTTCCAAGAAAAATAAATCCAGCTGTGTTCTTTCTCCTCCCTTGCATTTCCGTCTTAGGGCCCTTACACCACCGCAACTCTCCCTATTCTCCTCCATATCACATCGCGATACTACTTTCCTAAACAAGACAAGAACCCCCTGACAACTTGAAATCTCACTTCCACGATTGAACTATCTATAGAATCTCAAATACCAGATCCATATCTAGCAGGGCGATGGGTCGTATTGGTAGAGAATAGCGATGATGTGAATCTGTTGATGTTTTCTATGGTCATGGGCCCATAATACCAGATTCAGATCCAAATTATAGTGGTAATGGGATGCGGTGGTTTTTGTGTATTTTGATGGTGGCAGTGGCTCCAACGGTGGTGGTTTAGGATGTGATGTTGAATTGTGTAATGATCTTGCAAAACCTGCAAGCGTACGAGATCGTTGACAAATAATAATATAATGTGTTGACCCTAAAAAGTGTAGCCAACAGATGCTGGTCCCACCCGCTAAGACACGTGGACAGTCTACAACAAGCGGTTCAAAGGGCTTGGGAGTAGCCCAACGACGCGGGACGGTGAAATTCGGAATCCGACAGGTTATTCGTGATCCGATTGTACAATAATTACCAACCGGTGTTCGTAAATGTATATCTAAATGTGTATAAACTCAATTTGTGTATTACAACTAAATGAGAGAGAGAGTTGAGTAAATTGTAGTTCTTTGTATTGATTCTTGCATTAGTCCTTTGATGTTACACAAGGGAAGTATTTATAGTGATACATGTGAAATGGGAGCCCTTGGATAAGGTGGCACGTGGCCTCATCTCTTTGATTCAAACATCTTATCCTAGGCAGGAGGCTTGACTTGCTAGCTTGCTGCGCATTTATTGCTTGTGCAGAGCCTCTATGCTAATGATAAGACTTGACCTTTATGCTTATGACAAACGTTCCATCAATCATTCGAATAAGATCTTTGTGTAGACGATCTCTTGGGAAAAGTGACCATGGAGGATGCTCCCATGTGGTTCAGAGGCTCCTGCATCAGCTTCGGGGCTTCGGCCATTTCATACAATACTTCCACTTGAGGGCTTCAGCTAACTTCAACCAGTTTCAGCGTCATGGCTTTAGCTCATAGGCCTCAGCATCTGGACCTTGGTTATGATTACAGGCCTCGGTTCGGTGGGCATGCCTCGGATTGAAGGGATTGGGCCATAGTCCACCTCGACAATATATACCGCCTCGGCTGGAGTGCCATGTGGTTCAGACTGAGTGGGCCATTGGCCCAGGTAGGTTGGCCAAATATGACGATACGTAACAATAGTCCCCCAAGTCCAAGTATAGATATTTATGTCATGGCTGGAGTTAGAGATGTGCTGCTGTAAGCGAATGATGAAGAGACCGAGGCTGTGTTGAGGAGGAAGTCGAGGTAGTTTAGGAAATCGAACCTGCGAGGCTTGTAGGCTGATCGTTGAAGTTGAGGCTGAGGTAGTTGGGAATTCGAACCTGCGAGGCTTGTAGGCCGATCGTTGAAGTTGAAGTCGAGGTAGTTGGGAATTCGAACCTACAAGGCTTGTAGGCTGAATGTTGAAGTTGAAGCTGAGGTGGTTGGGAAACTGAACCAGAGAGGCTTGTAGGCTGATCATTGAAGATGAAGTCGAGGTTCGATGGGAATGATTGTGCGTTGATAGCTGCGCCAATGATTTGATGTTTTGTGCTTGTTTTCGAGGAAAAGCGACTGACCCGTATGACTTCCAAGGCGCCTGCTGCTGTCGAATTAAAAACACAATTATGAGGATAGATGGAGGTTCTAGAAGCAGACGCGTTGGATGGGATGCGTGGGAGGCACGCTTGAATCTGAGGCGTAGGTTTGAAAAATCGTTTGAATTCAACGCCTCAAATTTAATCTACAATGGAGGGTTCAGATTGAGTGAGTTTCGATCTGACGACTTGGTTCGTCCTGGACCTCTATAAAAGGTAAGAAAATCCCATTTTTTTAGGACTTTTGAAAATTTGTAATTTGATTATCTCTCAAAATCTCGAATTTTTCGGCATCTAGGCTGCATGTTCTTTGATTTTTCCGCCTATCTCCGTTCGCGTAGTGTTCTTCCCTTAGGTATTATTCGTAGAAAAGCCCTTTTTGTTGTGTTAATCTGTGAAATGGAGTCCACCTCGGGTAGGGAGCTGGTGATTGTAGCATCGTTAGATTATGGGGTCAGTCAGAGGGGGGATGCCGAGGTTGATAGTTATGCCATGACCGAGGACCCAGTAGATTATACTGAAGAGTGGGGGACATCTAGGGTGCCCTCAAGTATGACGTGGAAAAGGTTAGGGAAGATCAGGGAGAGATACAGTATTCCCCACACCATAGAAATGCTAGTACACGAGCCAAATGAGCGTGCCTACTATCCGAGGCCTGGATACGTGGCAGTCAGTGAATACTTGTTTAAGGCAGGTATGCGTCTTCCTCTGCACCCCTTCTTTAGGGCGGTGCTGAGGAACTTTATGTTGTCGCCGACCCAAGTTCTGCCAAATGGGTGGAGCCAGTTGGTCGGCTCGTACTTCCTGTGGAAGGAGGTATCACTTGGAAAGGACATGCCTCTCCATGCATTCATGACCCTTTTTCAGCTTCGGATCATGGGGAAGGAGTCCGGGGGTGGTATTACCTTACAACTTGGGGGGCTCACGCACCCTTTGTGGTGGGACTGCCTTCCTCCATTAAGGGGTGGAAGGAGTCCTAGTTCTGGGTGCGGGGAAAATGGCAGGCAGTGGAGGGAGACAAGGTCCTTTCTTGCACAGTACCGACCCAGTACTACAAAGCTCGTGAGTCTCCTAGCCCCTACTTGTACTTCTGAATTGAACACTTAGAAAATTTCTAACTGTTGGGGCTTTCATTGCAGATTGTAGTACGAGGTTCGAGCTCAGTAGAGAAGAGTTCAAGGTGATGAGGACATTTACAAGAGGCCTCTGAAGCTCCGCCACTTTGACCATCTGATCTACAGGAGTCGCTACTTCCTGGATTTTGGACTGATGGCTTCCAGAGGTACGAGGCTCCTATAGTTGTAAATTTCCTTGTCCTTTTGATTGGATACTGATGTGCTGACCTGACGTGCTTATGCAGATAAATTCAAGAGGAGGGAGTATCCAGCTCCAGACATGGCTACAATTCTGAAGGCCACCACCACCGTCAAGGCTAGGGCCTTGAAGTTGGGGTCTAGTGGGGTCAAGGAGGTCCGAGTCAGGGTGGAATGCCTTTCCAAGGACAGTACTCCAAAGGCATCCGAAGAGGGAGCTCCCCAGAGGCAGAAGAGGCCAAAAGAGACTCGGGGGAAAGAAAAAGTCCCAGAGCAGGCGAAGAGGAGGAAGCTGGTGCACGTTACCAGCTCGTCCGGGAAATTTGGGACATCAGTGTCCCATGAGGCCAAATCAATAGGTGAGAAGAAACTGCTCGCATCCCCCTCCAAAGCCATCAAGTTAGAAATGGTCAGAGAGACTGAGGCTGAAGAGGCTGCGAGGAGGGCTGTTGAGGCTGCCGAGGAGGAGGTAGCTAAACAGAAACCTGTTCGGGAAAATGGGAAGTCTCCAAGCTTCCTAGCCGGAAGGGAGGAGACCTTGGCTCCAGCCTTGGTGGAGGCTCTTTCCCAGGAGGTCCGGAGCGCCACAGAGAACTTTTACCAGTTTTGGATGGACAGGTGGCAGCTGCATGCCTCCTCTTGTGATGCCACCGACTTGACGAGGGCTTTGGTGAGCCAAAGAGTCAGAACTTTTGGCCTCGCTCTTGAATGCAGGGAGGCCCTGAGTGATTTTCAGACAAGGACCCAATTTTCGGAGGAGAAGACGACCTCCTTTGCAGAGGAGTTGAAGGCAGCTAGGGTCGAGGCGAAAGAAGCCAGGGCCTAAAAACTTGAAGAAATGGCCAAGCTGGTGGCTGCCTTGGCCCAGATTGAGGCCTTGAAGAAGGAAGTCCATGAGTCATAGTGTGAGATGGCCTCCCTTACAAAGAAGGTGGAGGTCTCCAATGAGCACTAGAAAGTGACTGCCGAGGCCCTGGAGAAGGCAAATCTCTCTTTGACCGATGCCCAAGAAGCTTACCATTTCTTGGAAACCCAAATCAAGTGGTACGTGGATGATGCATCCCACACCAAAGAGGAGGCTCAACAGGCGAGAAAAGAGGCGGTGCAGGAGTACATTGCCAACTTCCATAACACAGAGGAGTATAAGAGCTTCAGTGCTTACTGGAGAAACTTTGCCTATGTTGAGGTGATGGAGCGGGCAGAGGAATTGTATCCCAATTTGGATCTGACTCAACTCAGGTCTGAATTTGTGGATGAGGTACCTCAAACCCCTACTGAGGAGGTGCAGGGTAATGAAGCAGCTGAGGTAGGGGAGACAAATACCAATGCTCAAGCTGCCGAAGCCCCAAGTATAGAAGCACCTCCCCCATCTACCCAAGCTTAGATTAGTTTTCTTTTCAGTTTTTTCGAATGTAATGGCCTGAGGCCCACTTTTGTAATCCTTATTGAAGATCAATATAATGCCTATTTCATTCATTGTTGTTTCTTTATCAAAGTGTACGCGCCTTGTTAAGTAAATGAACTTAAAGGTTGGCAAAAGCACCAACTAAATAACTCTAACTTGGTACCTTAACTTCAATTACTTTAAACAACTGGATTGAATGACTGTACGAACCTCGGACTTAAGCATATGAACTTTACTTAAGCTTAATAATTGTATGAGCCTTGGACTTACGTGAATGAACAACTGAATGAGCATTGGACTTAAGCGAATGAACAACTGAATGAGCCTCGAACTTAAGTGAGTGAACACGAATGAACTGAATGACCCTCGGAATTAAGCGAATGAACAACTGAATGAGCCTCGGATTTAAGCAAATGAACACTGAATGAGCCTTAGACTTAAGTGAGCCTCAATTGCACGTGAGGTAGTCTCTCTCATTGGCATTCAGCCTGGCCAAAGAGGCACGTGTTAACGCCTCGGAGTTCAAGCGAGGTGGACAAGGCGAGCCTCTCCTCCGAGGTGACGATGCATCCCAGACATGGTGGATGGTGCAGGCATGTTGAGGCTTCTCCCCTTGGTATTTTGTCTGGCCAAAGGGAGGCATGTGCTAGTGCCTCGGAGTTCAAGTGAAGTGACCCAGAGGTGGGACGTGAGCCTCTCCTCCGAAGTGATGATGCATCCCAGAGATGGTGGATGATGCAGCCATGTTAAGGCTTCTCCCCTTGGTATTTTGTCTGGCTAAAGGGAGGCATGTGCTAGCGCCTCGGAGTTCAAGTTGGTCCAGAGGTGGGACGCGAACCTCTCCTCCGAGGTGTCGAGGTAGTACAACACGTTAATTTAATCACTGAATTTTATTGAACAATAGAAATGTTACAAAGGCTGGGAAAGGTCGTCTAGCAAGATAGTACATTTATTAGTAATAGATTTTGAGGTGTTCAATGTTCCATGGACGAGGTTGTACCTTGCCGTTCATGTCTTCAATCCAGTAAGTCCCAGGTCAAACCTCTTCTTTGATTTTGTATGGACCTTCCCATTTCAGGCCTAGGGAACTAGAACCGAGCTCTTTTGAGGATTGGAATACCCTCTTGAGTACAAGGTCATTGATTCGGAATGACCTCTTCTTGACTTTCGAGTTGAAGTACCTTGTCATCTTTCTTTGATATGTGCCGAGATTCAATTGGGCGTCATCTCTTCTTTCGTCGATGAAGTCGAGGTCGAGCCTCCGAAGCTCATCGTTAGTTATCTCGCTGAAGTGCAGACGTCTTGGGGATGGAAGTCCGACCTCCACGGGGCTCATCGCCTCAGTTTCAAATGCCATGAGGAAGGGCATTTCTCCTGTTGGGGTCCTAGTGGTGGTTCGGATCGCCCAAAGGACTTGGGGTAGCTCATCAACCCAAGCCCTTTTTGATACATCAAGCTTCCTTTTCAAAATGTGCTTGATCGTCTTGTTCACGGCCTCAACTTGGCCATTTGCTTGTGGATGGTGAGGTGTGGAGAAGTACTTCTTTATGCCGAGCTCTTCGCATAATTCTCTAACCTTCTTGTTGTCAAACTGTCTGCCATTGTCTGAGACAATTGAGTGGAGAATTCTGAACCGGCAAATAATATTTTTCCATAAAAACTTGGAGATGTTGGCTTCAGTGATTTTTGCTAGTGGTTCGGCTTTGACCCACTTTGTGAAGTAATCAATAGACACAAATGCAAAACTTGCCCCTCCTCTACCTTTAGGTAGGGGACCTATGAGATCCACACCCCATTTTGAGAGAGGCCAAGGACTAGAGACGGTGATCAAATCCTGCGATGGTTGTCTCTGCACTGGAGAGAAGCGCTGGCATTTATCGCATTTTTGAACAAACTCGAGGGCGTCCCGCTTTAGGGTAGGCCAATAGTACCCCTGCCTCAATATTTTTTGTGCTAGAGATACACCTCCAGAGTGGTTGCCGCACACGCCCTCGTGGATTTTCCTCAATATGTAGGTAGCCTCTTCTCTTCCAACGCACCGTTGGAGTGGGGACGAGAAGCTCCTCTTGTAGAGAATGTCATCAATGAAGAGGAAGTGAGCTGACCTCCTTCTTAGCTTGTAAGCCTCATTCTTGTTAGTTGACAGTACTTGGTCTTTGAGGTATGCTATGATTGGCTACATCCAAGTGGGAGTCCCAGCAATCTACATTACAGTTGGGGCCTCGATCGAAGGTAGGAGAAGGTGCTCAATAGGTACTACTGTGAGTAGCTCTGAGTCCTTGCTGCTAGCAAGCTTCGAGAGTGCATCCGCATGCGCATTTTTGATGCGGGGGATCTGGATCAACTCAAACTTTTCGAAGGATGGGATGAGGTTCATCACCATTTTCAGATAGGAGGCCATCGTTTTGTCTTTAGCTGAGAAGTTACCATTGACCTGACTAACAACCAGCTGGGAGTCACTACTGATGAGTAGCCTCTTCACTTGCACTTTGGTGGCTAGCCTGAGGCCCGGAAGAAGTGCCTCATATTCTGCTGCGTTACTGGTAGCTTTGAATCCGAACCTCACTATCGAGGTGAGTTTGTGAACTTCGGGGTTGATGAGGACAACCCCAACACCGGAGCCAACATGCCCAGCCGATCCATCAACGAAAAGATTCCACATGGGGGGTTCGGCAGGTTCCATGATTTCATCCACCTCGGGTAGGTTGGCGAATTCAGCCACAAAGTCAGCTAAGGCTTGCTCTTTTATGGCTGCCCTAGCCTTGAACACAAGGTCAAATTCACTGAGTTCCACCGCCCATTTCAATAACCTTCCTAAGGCATCGGGCTTTTAGAGTACCTGCCTGAGGGAAAAATTTGTCAGTATATGGATGGTGTGAGCTTGGAAGTAGGGTCTCAATTTCCTAGAGGCCGCGATCAAAGCCAAAGCGAACTTCTCCATATCGGGGTAACGGGTTTCCAGTGATAAGAGCGCTTTACTTGTGTAGTATACGAGAAGTTAGGTAGACCCTTCTTCCCGTATCAGAATCGAGCTGATGGCCTCATTGGAGATGGCCAAATATAGTTGTAGGATATCATCGGGCTTAGGTTTGGAGAGGAGGGGGGCTTGCCCCAAGTGCCTTTTCAAGCATTGGAAGGCCTTTTCACATTCCTCAGTCCACTGGAATTTCTTCCCAGCCTTCAGTACTTTGAAAAATGGGAGGCATTTGTCTATAGCTTTGGAAACGAAGCGGTTAAGTACGGTAACTCGCCCGGTAAGACTTTGTACCTCCTTTGGCTTTTGGGGGGACCTCATTTTGCATAGAGCCTCAATCTTTTTAGGGTTGGCCTCAATTCCTCATTGGTTGACCATATACCCCAAGAATTTGTCGGAAGCTATCCTAAAGGTGCACTTGAGGGGGTTTTGTCTCATCCTATTCCTTCTTAGGATTTGGAAAGTGCTATTGAGGTGCGCCATGTGATCCTCGGCCTCTAAACTTTTTACTAGCATGTCGTCTATGTAGATCTCCATTGTTTTGCCAATGAGGTCCATAAACATCTTGTTTACGAGTCTTTGGTAGGTTGCTTTGGCATTTTTCAACCCGAAGGGCATCATTCTATAACAATAGCGGCCTCGGTCCGTGATGAAAGAGGTGTGCTCTTCATCGGCCGGGTGCATGGGGATTTGGTTGTAGCCGGAGTACGCACCCATGAAACTCAACAACTCATGCCCAGCCCTGGAGTCTACTAGTTGGTCAATCCTTGGGAGTAGAAAGCTATCTTTGGGCAAGCTCTATTGAGGTTGGTGAAGTCGATGCACATCCTCCACTTGCCATTGTGCTTTTTTACCAAAATCGGGTTGGAGACCCACTTCGGGTAGGTTGCCTCCCTGATGAAGGCATTTTGGATAAGCTTCTGAATTTCTTCCTTTAGGGCCTCATACCTCTCAGGATTGAGGGCTCTCCTTTTTTGTCTATGTGGGGCAACCTTAGGATCAATTTTTAGGTGATGACAGCTGACCTTGGGGTCTATACCTACCATGTCCTCATGCTTCCAGGCAAAGACATCAAGATTCTTGCTCAGGAAATCCTTAATCTTTTCCTTCAGAATGTTGGATAGGCATTTGCCTACCTTCAGCACCTTTGATGGGTCTCGGAGGTCTACGGAGAAGCTCTCAAGTTCCTCTACTGGGGATGCTCGAGGCTCGTGTTCCATGATGGCGGGGTCAATCTCATCGATGACCAGCATCTCCGAATTAGGTGGTGCATCGATCATATCAATATCTTGTTCGATGGGAGGATCACCTAGGATGTCAGCCATGACCACGTCAGTTATGGTTACATGGATGTCCCGGGGCTCTACCTTCTTGATGGAGTTTAGATAGCATTCTCTCGAGCCTCTTTGGTCATCTCTCACCGTTGCCACCCTATTTTCTGTTGGGAATTTCATGCATAGGTGGTGGATGGAGGTGACTGCTCCCAGTTCCTTTAGGGTTGATCTGCCCAGCACTCCATGGTAGGCCGATCGGCTATCGACAATGAGGAACTCCATGAAGTTCATCGTTGTTCGTGGAGATTCTCCCATCTCTACTGCAAGTGTTATCTTTCCCTTCAGAGTGATGCTATCTCCGGTAAATCCATACAATGGAGTGGTGGTGGGCATCAGCTGATGATCCAATATCATTTTGTCAAAGGTAAATCCGAAAAGAATGTTGACGGAGCTGCCATTGTCAACTAACATTCATTTGAGCCCATTCCTGGCTATGACAGCCCTCACCACAAGTACATCGCAATGGGGGTAATGAACTCCCTCGACGTCTTCCTGGGAAAAGACAATGGGTGGAACCTAGTTTCTTCGGGAGCTGCTACCCACAATGTAGCTTGTCAAAGGGGGTGTTTAGCCTCCCGAGCATAGTTCCTTTTGGCGTTTCGTGTTTCACCGCCAACATACGGACCTCCAAATATGGTACCCACTTCGTAGATAGGGGCTTCATCTCTAGCTTGCTGATTTCTTTGGTGCCTACGTCCTTCCCTGGGCCTCTCTGCATCATGCTCCCTTCGTCGTGGGGATACATTCCTTTGACGAAGAGTGGCCTCCTCATGCCCACGTCGGTTGTCGTGCCTAGGCGGGGGCCTGTTCGCCTGGGACGAATCATGTCTGTCTCTCACGGGTTCCTGTCGGAAACATTGTGCATAGTCTCTACAATCCACTGTGTCATCCCCGTAGGACCTGTGATGTACACAGTATCCTAGGGGATTCAGATTTGACCTATTTCTAGGTCCAGAACCTCGACCTCGACCTCTTCCCCGACGGGGTATCTCCTGGGCCTCCATCTGATGGGGGTCAGTAATTGGGTTAACATCTTCATATGCCAAGGTGAGAACGCATTCAAAGTGGTGGTGGCAAGTGCTTGACCAGAGTTCTCATTTTCGGCCTGGTTCATTTGGTAGCCCATCAGGTGGGAGGTCGGGCCTCTACTGCACTGTTTTTGAGGAGGTGGGAGGCCTCTACTTGCCCTATTCCTATGCTAAATCAATTCTTCATTGATGATCTCCCTTCTCATCATTTCGAGTAGGGCGTCATAGGTGGTGGGGTCATGATTCTGCACTTCTCTCCAAAATAAGGTATTCATGTTCAGACCTCCCCTTAATGCGAATAGTGCCTCTCGATCCGTGACTTGTACGCAGTACGTCATCTCATCAGTGAAGCGTAATAAGAAGCTCTTTAGGGACTCCCCATGTGCTTGCCTCATGTCCTGGAGACGTTGGATGGGGGCTTCTCCTTCTTTGCTCACCGCGAACCTTTTTAAGAATGTTGTCTTGAACTCGGGCCAGCTTCTAATGCTCCTAGGTGGCAATCTGCTATACCAAATTTCAACTGCTCTACTAAGCGTTAAATGGAAGGCTCTGCACTTCACGGTTGGGGTGGCACCCCTTAGGCTCATGTGAGTTTTATAAGCATTCAGATGCTTCTCCGAGTCGCCTCTTCTGTTATACTTTGGTATTTTTGGCATAACATAGTGGCTCGAGATCTGGGCATTCCTTAGTTCCCTTGAGAATGGTAGATTCTCATCGTCATCGTCCAAGTCGTAGGACCTTTGCTGTTCATCAGAGTCGTACTCATCAGCCTCATGCCTTGGTTGTTGGTGAGAGGTCCTAGGGCGATCCCTAGCCTCTTCCTCCCTCCTCTATTGCCTATTTCTAGGTAGAGCAACACGGGGGGCATTTTCATGCCTTCTCTCTGCCTGCTGGGGCATTGTAGGTGGAGGAGGCGGCCTTGTCCAAGGCTATTGAGCCTGCTGTTGCCTGAGCCTCGATTCGACGGGGCTGATTCTGTTAAAAACACTTCCTGCCCTCCTATGTCTTGGATCTTCATATAGAGGTGGGAAATTATTATGGCTCATTTGGACCTCGATGGATTGGCCAGAAGTGTAGTTGGAGGAAACATCAACTTCCACTTCCCTTTCAAAATGGGCTTCCACCTTGACCATAGTCTGGCGTGGCAGCTCTATGACTTTGAACTTTATCCTCTTGCAAGTAGTGCCCTTGGGGGGCATATGGAGGAATGGGGAAGCCTCCCTGGCGGGCCATAAGCTCCCTTATAGCCAAATTTTGGCTAGCAATATCCCTCATGTTGGCTGCCATGGCGGCCATTTCTCTTGATAATCTTATCGTCACATGCATCCCACCTCTTCTTTGGTGGCAGTGGAGTCTCTGCTGAGCTGCTGGGGCAGCGGGCTGAGGAGGCATGTTCATGTTTTCTCTTACCCTCCTGGGGGGAGTATCTTCATTGGAGCTCATTTTCTTTTGTCAAACTTCAGATTTCGCTAAGTAATGGGGCTTCCTCCTGCTCTTTTCCAAGAACAAATTCTTTTTAAAGGGGTTTGCCCAAATGTCCTTTCGGTAACCTTTTACCACAGACGGCGCCAATCTGTTGACTCCAAAAAGTGTAGCCAACAGATGCCGGTCCCATCCACACACATGTGGGCGAATGTCTAACATGCTAAGACACGTGGTCAGTCTACAATGAGCAGTTCAAAGGGCGTGGAAGTAGCCCAACAACGCGGGACGGTGACGTTCGGAATCCGGCAAGTTGTTCGTGATCCGATTGTACAATAATTACCAATCGGTGTTCATAAATGTATATCTAAATGTGTATAAACTCGATTTGTGTATGCAAGTAAATGAGAGAAAGAGTTGAGTAAAGTGTAGTTCTTTGTATTGATTCTTGCATTAGTCCTTTGATGTTACACAAGGGAAGTATTTATAGTGATACATGTGAAATGGAAGCCCTTAGATGAGGTGGCATGTGGCCTCATCTCTTTGATTCAAACATCTTATCCTAGGCAGGGGGCTTGACTTACTAGCTTGCTGCGCATTTATTGCTTGTGCAGAGCCTCCATGCTAGTGACAAGACTTGACATTTATGCTTATGACAAACGTTCCATCAATCATTCGAATGAGATCTTTGTGTAGACGATCTCTTGGGAGAAGTGATCATGGAGGATGCTCCCATGTGGTTTGGAGGCTCCCGCATCAGCTTCGAGGCTTCGGCCATTTCGTACAATACTTCCATTTGAGGGCTTCAGCTAACTTCAACCAGTTTCAGCATCATGGCTTCGGCTCATAGGCCTCAGCATGTGGACCTCGGTTACGATTACAGGCCTCGGTTCGGTAGGCATGCCTCGGATTGAAGGGCTTTGGCCATAGTCCACCTTGGCAATATATATCGCCTCGGCTGAAGTGCCACATGGTTCGGATTGAGTGGGCCATTGGCCCAAGTAGGTTGGCCAAGTATGACGATACGCAACATAATGAATAGAGTATCATTCCACGAATAATAAATCTTGAATTTAATTGTATTAATTCATCATCAAATTTGAATGTAAATTTAATAAATGAGATTTATTTTTATATCTAAATTATTCTACTAGTTATCTAAGATTATTTTTAACTAAATATACAAATGAATGTGTTGGAATTCCGAATCCACCAAATTATGTTATCCTATTTTCAATTATTGACTTATTTAATTTATTGTGGTTTATGTATTCATAACAATCAATAATTCAACAAAATCATCCTAAATTTTTGCGGGTTTTGGTAACTCGTCAAAAGTTGGTTTCCAGAAAGTATTTGTATCGGAAAGGAAACTAAATCTCGTCTAGCCAGAAGGTTATGCACACGCATGGTACAACGTTTTCATCCTCTTTAGATTACATTCTCCCATGTGCATGCATGATTTTTGTAATTTTGGAACCAATTGCAAGTTGGTCCTTGAACTTCTTCCAAGGTCAATTTGATCATTTTTCAGTTTAATTTCAGTCCTTAGCATTCTATTCATGTCCAATTGACTCTTCGTAATCTTCAATCATCATTTTGTGATTGGAGCCAACTATTAAATATTTGCAATCTGGTCCAAGACTTTGGAAACATCCTCTTTCGTCAATTTTTTTGTTCCTTTCTTCCAATTTCAATTTCAATTATCGAGTTTTACCTAACGAACAATAAATACATGAGATTAAGCAATAATTTGTCAAAGGTAATCCCAAATATCCTAATTTAGTGGCCTAGAGAATTCTAAATGGTTTGAAAGTATTAATTATAAAAATATATAATTAGATTAAAGTAAAAATTGAAAAAAATATAATATGAAGTAATTTTCGGTTTTTGAAAGAAAATTAGGGACTAGCCTATATCTCAACATTTAAATCAGGATTTTAGGCCTAGGGAAGGATGTTTTTAGAACTGTTTTGCAAAAATTGTAGATGCGAAGGAACATGATCATGCCCAAATCTTTGATGGTATCATGGTGGGAGATTACACTGGGGCTACGATAACAAATTTAACCCTGTTTGAGTCCAATTTTCATGGAAAGATGTATTTTGAAATGATGATTTTTTGGAGAACGTGTGGATAAAAAATAAGGTGTGTGGTTAAAAAATAAGGTAAAGTTTTAAGTTCACATGTAAAATTATTTTACATGAAATAATGGTGTTGCAAATGAGTTTTGGAAAAATGAATTTTAAAAAAAATAGAGCTCAAACAGTGGCCTAAAAGAGCCTGTCCAAGTAACCCAAAGGTTGCAAGTATCAAATTTACATACATCCTCTATAGAGTCGTTCTATTATGCATTGTTTGGCTGAATTATGATGACATACACGATATTTGTTGTTTCATATATATTCAAGTAATGGAAGCTTTGTTGTAAATGTGAAGAAAAGTTTGTGCAATAGCAAATTACGAAAGAGTAAACTGCACAAATTCTAAGGATACTCGGCATCTTTTATGAAATAGGTGAAATCTTGTCCAATAGAAAAATATATATGCTTTTCCAATTTGTCTTTCAATCATTTAGCTGAATTTAAGACAATTACATTTTATTGTTTTAATTTAGTTAAGTACATTATTTTATTAAACACATTTATTTTTCTATCTTTCTATTTTATGTGCTTCATCTCATTAATGGGTTTTGTTAAAACGACATTTTCATTTTAAAACGAACAAAATGATTTTGAGTTACAATAAAAGTATATACACAAATAAATGTAAAATTTAACATTAAACAATGTAACTTTCATGCATTTTTATTAATAAAATGATTGTATATTATTCTTAAAATAACTTCATGATTCTATTTTAAAAGCTGATTAATTTTAATTTGAAGTGATAAGCCTGTAATTAAAAATAGAGAAAGAATCTTCATAGTAAAGAAAAAATAATGGAAAAATATAATTTGAAGAAATAATAATATATATAGTTACACAACGGTTCATGGGTAAAAAAATCCATGATAATATGCAAGCAAACTCAGTGGAAATAATAAATTTAAATGAGTATAAAGAGAAAAATGACAGTTAAACATGCATCGACAAATTGTCAGTATTAAAAGGAGAAATAGAATATTCTATATACTCAATATACTAGTATTACCATATTTTTCTTGCTCAACTTCTTGTTGCAAAAAATTAGAACTTTTATTGTACATCACAAGCAGGCACAAACCATTTTCTTCTAATTTCTATCTTTGAGAACTCATTCTTTCTCTAGGATTTCTCACAGGAAGCACTGATTTCTGTAATAGTGTACAAAATTCTTCTATTTACTACTCTTTGTAACGAAACAATTTTTATTCCTTACCCCATTTCCTCCTTCTACCGGTCACATTCAATTCTTGAATTAATTGCCTAATGTCAATGTGATTCTTTATCTTAATTGAATTATAGGCTGTTAATCTATTTACAGTAATGGGACCTCTATACATATAAAATTTTTAAACATTTTCTTATATTTTCAAAATTGAGTCAAATCCAACAATTTCCACCTTTACTCAAATATTCTTAATCACAACACATATTGACACACCTTTACTAGTAGAAGTCATTATCTCTAGATCAATTGTCATAGTTCATTGTTGAAGATGGGAACTACATTCATATATTCGTTCAACATGACTCTACTAGCTATTTGAAATCTTTCAATTTTGATCTTCATTCTTCTTGTTACTAACCAATAAATCTCTCATGTCACTTCTTATTTTCTACCATTAGTTGGAGAGTTTTCAAATGTATAATTAAGTCTATTTATAAAAACAACAATTTTAAGTATAAAATACGTAAATTTGACTTCAATTATTGAAATGTATAATAAATTTTAGCTTATATATACTATTCCAACTTCAAATATTTAATTTAATTTATTTTTTGTTTTTGTTTTTTTGTTTTGTTTTGTTTTGTTTTTTTTTTTTTTTTGAGTATCTCAATTTCTTTCCATATCAATCCTTTGAAAATGCATTAGATTTCACATCTTTAGTATATCCGGAAATTAACGAATTCTCATTGACTACGGTTAAGCAACAATCATCGAACTTGTAATTAATTTGTACTGACATGTTCTAAATTTAGAACTTAACATCATTCAAAAATTTACTCTGTTTAGTCTTATATACCAAAACAAAATCACAAGAAGAATAAAAACAAACCACTGTAATTAATCCAAAAACAATGACAGATGAAAGTAAAAGGTTATGATTTATGACAGAGACTTAATTCCTAAAGCTGGGTCCGGCGGCATCATCCCTAGGAGGACTGGAGCTAGTCCCACCCGTTTGTAATGTTGTAGCCCGGTTCTTTTCCAGTTCCTCCATTCGGGCCATGATGTCCTGAATATTTTGGTCTGCCAAACATCCCATTCCGGTTATGTCATTTAGAGGGACATTTTGCAAATTCGACAAACCAGCCATGCACTGGTGCATCAGAATCTTCATGTCTGTTAATCTGTTAATCCTTTGAAGCTTTTCGGCTTGTTTATGAGACTTGTGAACCCTTTGAATTGTATAAGATTCCTGATTGAACAGTCTCTGGGTCTGTTCTATTTCCGGAAGTTCCTGAAATCTGGAAATAACTTGCTGAGCATCAAGTGGAGATGGCCAAACTGTTGGCTGAGGTTCATAGGCACTATAGTTTATAATGCAACCCTATATCACACATGGTGCAAAGTTCGTTCATCTTGTTCATTATTCCCTTCTTTCTCTTTCTAAACGATGCCCTTCTCTCTGCATCATTGGCAATATACTCAAGCTTTATTTTCCTCTAGTCATGTTTAGGGATGATTTTTGGAGGGTGAAATGGTGTTGTATACATTATTTTTATTTCCAGAAGATGGTATTTTATAGATAAAAGATTGGATTATTGATTGAATAGCAACTGTTTATTTTCCTTTTTTAAATTTCAGCATTTAATTTTTATACAACAAGAAATAAAATGATATGGATAAACATTTTCTTGGCTTTCTTGGGAATTGGCAACTGTCTTGTATAAGTGAAATTAAAAATTAATCAATATGATATTACGAATATTCCAATTTACCTACAAAAAATGAGGGAAAATAATTCATTAATATTAAGTGCATGGAGAGTGCTAAAATAGAAAATAAAAAAGTATAATTTTTGAAGGTAATACAGTGTATTCATAATAATTTAAAATTAGGAAAATACTTGCACAAGAAAATTAGAAGAGTAACACAAAAGAAGGTGTCCTTCGTAGTAACTTGATGCACCGACATCAATAAATAAATAATTTCATCACCTTCAAACATTTACGTTAACCAGTGCATTAGATGTGCATTTGATGAATATGTCTCGAAATGAGCAATATTAATTTAATAAACTGGGCTAATCATTGTAGAGATGATCAATATCAAGCAACAATAATTTAGCACAATTGTTTGTACATCATTTATGTTATTCTCGAGACTTCAATAGTAAATATGAGTTATAGTATAAATTCATGAGATACCTTATCAAAATAAAAATGAAAGGTCATGAAATACCTTGGTAACATATCCATGATCACCCGCTACATAAAGAGAAGTGGAAATTACATATAGACCTATCCAATTTCAAAAACAAGATGTAATGTTTATTTAAACAAAAATCAGATATTAATTTAAATATTATATATTAATATTTTAATATTAATAATAATATTATAAATTAATCTATATACGTACACCCTACCATATTTATCCCCATTCAAACCCTAGAATGAACTTTCTCTCTCCCTGCTCCTCTTCATTCTTTCTTTACCAATGTGCGTGTTGAAGGATCGACCTCCGATGGTGGACTTTCCGAGCTCAGTTTCACCAATCTCAACCTTATTAAACACACCCAACTATGGCTACAACCCAAACAACGATTCTTATTTCGGTTGCTCAACTCAATGTGTTCACAAAGAACACAATATGGTGGCTGCAATGAATAACCAAGAATAGAGGAAGATAGATTCAATTTTAAGGCTAAAGAGAGAAAACAAGAGAAAAATGTCGGCTGCCTCTTTTCAATTGCGCACACACACCGCTTATTCAACAATGAGGCCAATATATAGTTTTAGGATGTAATAATATAGTGGGCTGATGGATGAACTAATGGTTAAAGGGGGGCGAAACACAAATTGAGCCATCCAAGAAGTAAATAGGTCGTGAGCAACATTAACTATATTAAGTTGCTTCAACGACCCTCAAGTTGTTTTTCGGGTTGAGCCAATTAACCGAGTGTATTATAAATATTTCAACCATCGGCCGAAGCCTATGAAATCTAATCTGACTATCCGACACTGTTTAACATCATTGCCTAGGATTATTGGGTATAAAAAACCCAACAGTGCGCTGCTGCCATCTCTCTTCTCCTTTCTCTCTTCACGATCCATCTCTCTATTCTCAAATCGTTGCTGTCGCACGAAGGTAGGGCATGCTGCAAATCGTGGTTGTTTTCTTCATGTGCTATGGTGATGGTTGGTTGGTTACGGTGCTATATGCAATGGATGGTTGGGTGCGGTGTATAGAGAGGTGTGAAATGGTGATAGAGGCACCACATTGGTATTGATGGTGGTGGTGTCAAATGGAGGTAGCTACATGATTTATGTTTATTTCATGGTAGTGCGTGGTTAATTGAAAATGACAGTGGTGGTAACATTTTTAGATTGGTTCGTGGATGTCGCAGGCCGCTGTTGATGTCACGCGGAGGTACTGATTCTATAGGTGATAGCGGTGGGGTAGCACAGGGGGTTATGTTGTGGTGGTATGTGGTGTGCTAGCGGCAGAGGTGGTGGTTGTAGTGGATTGGGGTTAGATAGAACGCAGTAGCGTGGTGATTGTGGCGGCAATAATGGTGGTGGGATGGGGTTAGGGTAGGGTGCGGTGATGAAGTTGTTTGTGACCAATATTTGAATGATTGTGACCAATAAATTGACTAATTTGTGACCATTAAGTAATATGTGACTGATAAAATATGTGACAAATAAGTAATATGTGATCGACAAAATATGTGATTGATGAAATATGTGACCAGTAAGATATGTGACCAATAAATTGTGACCTGTAAATATATAATTGTGACCATAAAAATAATTTGTTATATATAAAATTTTGATTTGTGAATATGTGACAAAAAAATAATATGTGACTAGCTAAAATGTCAATTTGTCAGCAAAATAGATAAATTTGTGACTTCAATGTATTTAATTAATAAAATAATTAATTAATTAATTAAATCATAGATTAAATTTAATAAATATCTGATTTTTGAAAATTGAAACTTTTGTTCTTAGTTTTGAAATGGTAGATACTTATCTTCTTAGTTATGAAATTTTTCCTAAAGAGAATTGTATAAATAATCGAAAATTTAAGGTCGCCTTATTGATATGCTGGAACACTATGGAGAATAGGTTGATACGCATCTTAGGCTCTTATGATAATCTAAGGCTACTAAAAAGAATTGTTGGTTGCAAATCCTCAAATGCACATGATTTCATGAGAGTTTTTGGTGATTTGAAATTGGGATCGGTAAAACAATCACATAAGCCCTTGATAAAGCGACATTGAAGAAAACACAATAAAGAATGTGATCAACAAATCATCGATTCCTATATATGAATGTTGATTGGATCAAAAAATCGAAAGCATCATAGAAATGTTGATGATTCCGTAGAACAACGAAAGTTCAGCTACATATATGAAAATCTCATATTTTCATTCAAGAGTCATATAGAAAATGGTAAAGCCTTATTGCAAGTTTATATGGCAAGTGTACGAAGCAAAACCTAAACCGTCAAAAGACGTAATTGTCATTATATAACTAAAGTAATTCGAAATAAATAAAACTTAAGAAATTACCAAAAAATGTTAAATCTATGATGAAAATTTAAATAATTAAAATCGAAAAGAAAAAATGAAATCTTGCAAAAATCCTAATTGCCCATTCATAATTAAAATTGTTGGCTATAAAATAAAAAATAAGAAAACAACGAAGCCATTATTAATTTTGGCACATATTCCACCTCATTTTAAAGAATTTGATCCATATCCATTCTGATGTCGATGCTCATGTTGCGGAATGGATCTTTAATCAATGGATTTTGGGCTCGATTTAAACTTATCAATCAATATATCAACCAACCAATCAACACTTCAAACCTACAACTCAATCCACCTATGGTTGCATTCCTCCATTCTCACCTACAAAGGGACAACAATATGGTGGTGTTTTGCAAGTCACAAAGGTAAAGAGAATACAAGAAAAAGGCAAGAACTTGAATAAGGTCACAAAGAAGAAGGCATTTTTCTCTCTTCTCAGACAAGGGCAAAGCACACGGCTTCTTGCAAAGAAAAGGTGGATATATATAGCTTTAGGTATAATTTCATTCACGCTCAAACACAAAAGGTTGGGCCAAGACATAAGGAACCCTCTTATAAGTGAATTTGGGCAATGGCAATATTAAAACCAATTAAATTTCTACTAGTGGCCCACGTTTTGAGGTCGAATATATGAATCGATTGGTTGATAAATATTTCACTCATCGGCTGTGGCCTATGAAATATAATTCGACATTGTTTAATATCATTGTCCGAAATTTATTGGGTATCAAAACCCCCAACAAATCTCCACCTTAATGTCCAATAAACATGCAAGCAATCAAAACACATAGTTAGCACTTGCATAATCAAGGTAACAAATAAAATTGGATCATGGACCTTACCTCGTGTTTTTAACCTGAAACACATAACATACCTGCTCCATATACTTGTCGAGGCTAAGGTCAAGAACACCCAAGTAGAAGCAGATATGCACAATAAATCACACATATGATGATGATATAATATAGGATAACACGTATAGATCTTTCCAAAGAATCATGTCACATAGAACGACAGATTAACACCAACTTAATTAGCAGATGGCCAACACATATGCAACTAAATACATAAATGACCTTACGAAAAGATCTCACGACACTTATTCTATCCCATACCAGGTTGCCACACCTCGAGAACACATATCTCATCTCATCGCCCACCATGCTAACTAGACTGATCACTCAACACATGTCTAACTCGTAAGTCACAATAGATCCTAAGTCCATGGGATAATCCTCTATCACCATACCACTTTCTCCCAACCTACGTGAATAATGGGTCTCCAGCTTACAGAAGTGATATAATTGCCTCTCTCACAATCCACCTGATCAAGGTCTTTTCACAGGTAAAGGATTCTAGACATTTAATCACATCTCCACTCATGATCCAAATGTCACATTCCACATCCTCGATACAAACCACAATGTATTCCTGGGCATCTAAAACTCTACCTTACCAAAAGACATACAACTCACTGCTAATGCATCCTAAACCCACCATGCATGTAGACAATTACATCAAGTAATCATGTTTCCTCAAATTCATGCAAATATACATATCAAACACATTGAAATGCAACATATAATCATGTAACAAAATTCGACAATCACAAACATGCAAAAAGGGTTACACACATATGCACATGCAGTAACTAGGTTTACTCTCAATAAACCTCACTAGGGTTATTACTCGACCCTAAAGCTAAATTCGTCTCACCTCTCATTTTAACATTCTGCTTATCCTTCTTCTTGGGACAGTTCCTAATGAAGTGTCCAGACTTACCACAATTGTAACACCATCTACCACTAGACTTGTCCCGTCCCTTGCCCTTCTTTTTACTACCCTCATCACTTGAGTTACTACTCGAATCACTACTGTCTTGAACTCTACCTAGATTCATTTGCTTAAACTTTATCCTACTTCTTATCATTTGTAACTCACCACTCTTCTTATCTTTTTTTCAGCCTTAATCTCCATTTCCTTACTCCTAAGTGAGTCCATGAAAATCTCAGGTATTAAGGTGTTCTTACCATATTTAATTGCATTATTAACTTCTCTATATGAATCAGAAACATAATTAAGCAAGATAATGGCTTTGTACGTTTCAGATACATTTTAATCAGAATTAACAATAACTTGAACTAATTTATTAAAGACATCCAAACTGTCATCAAGATTATTTGAAGAATCCATTTTAAAACTAAAAAATCTTTCAAGCAAGTACAACTTATTAGGAGTGGATTTAAGAAAATATAACTCCTCCAACTTTTGCAAAAGTTCTTTAATAGAATCGAGTTTTTCAAATTTTCTCAAAACAATATCAAATAGGTGTAAAATAATTGAAGTGTAAGCAAGTTCATCACATTCTTCTTTTTTTGCTTTTGTTAAGGTTGCAGGAAATTTGCCATCTATGACTTTTGAAACTTTTTGTTGGACCAAAATACCTTTCATCTTTTGTTGCCACAATAAAAAATTCTCTTTCCAATTAAAAATTCCAACTTCGAAATATAAAGACATTTTGATAAAAATAGAACAACCAAACGCACAAATAGGTCACACAAAGTAATCCTAAGGCCGCAATATACACCGTTCTAAATTCTCAAAATTTTGTAATATTCACGATCTTAAATAAAGGGAATATTCAAACGGGTTAAGTTCAGGTGTTCTAACAGAATAATCAATGCAACACGAATTTATGTTAACAAAAATTCAAATTTTCATACAATGCAGTGTCACCGAGTGACTAAATGGCAGTTAAAGCACAAAATCAATTACCAAGTCACATTCAAAATTTAACACTTCAAAATGGAGATGACCCCACACGATGACGTGCTAATGTTGAAATTTAAATTGAGATAAGTCAATATACCAAAGCGGATATGAGAAACGTGAATTTGTTACTTTAGGACTATTACTTTTCCTTCCAAAGTCGCGAGCAATTGCAACAACCAATTGAGCAAAATTGAATCCTAAACACGTAGGAGTAAAATCGTCCAAGTTTCATAGCAGCACCCAAAATTGAAAATGAACACCATCGCAGGGTCTGTCTCGACGTCCGGAGGAAACTGCTTGAAAAGACCATCGTCGAAGGAGGAGCCAAGCATCCACACACACCACCATCGAAGTTACATGCACCAGCCACCACGCGCAACCGCTCCAATCACGCACCACCCACCCAAGTGCGCCTCAGTCTGCTGAACACGTCGGTGGTCTTGGCTTACCTGAAACACAAGTGGTTTCATCAGAAAATAGGCAAATAGATCCGATAGAAATTTGAAAAAACTAGACAGCCTCTGTTTCCATTTTTTTGCAAATTTTTTGATCAATTTTGGGATAGAATTCCACCAACAACCTCGCTCAGATACCAAATGTTTTGGAATGGATCTTCAATCGATGGATTCCAAGATCAGATTAAACTTACCAATCAATATATCAACCAACCAACCAACACTTCAAACCCACAACTCAATCCACTTATGGTTGCATTCCTCATTTCTCACCCATAAAGGGACAACAATATGGTGGTGTTTTGCAAGCCACAAAGGTAAAGAAAAGACAAAAGTCGTTTTTCTCTCTTCTCAAACAAGGTCAAAACACACGGCTTCTTGCAAAGAAAGGTGGATATATATAGCTTTAGGTATAATTTCAATCGGGCTAAAACACAAAAGGTTGGGCTAAGACATAAGGAAGCCCTCCTATAAGTGAATTTGGGCCTAGGCAACATTAAAATCAATTAAGTTGCTAATAGATAAATATTTTGCTCATCGATCGTGGCCTATGGATTATGAAATATAATCCAAAACTATTTAAAATCATTGCCCAGAATTTATTGGGTATCAAAACCCCAACAACTCATTCTCCATCTAGCTCTAGGTTGAGAAACCATGACTTTCACCCATTCAACACCTACCTTCCTCCTCCACTTTTTCTAAGTGATATATATTAAATTGTCAATCATATGAACAATTAATCACACATGTCAAACCACTACAGTAAAATTGTTATTTGTTGACAAGATATTTTGTGACATAAAAAAAGTTATCGCAATAAGTAATTTAGCACAAAACATTTTTAAAATTTATCACAGATACTGGACAAAAAAGTACCAAAAGAAATTATAAGCCTACATAAAAAATTGTGAAATATCAAAAAGCGCGACAAGAAATAAGGATTGTTGCAAAATACATGATGGGAAGCATGGAGCCAATATATTGTTTGGTGGGATATTTATGGCAATAAACTTTCATTTCTTGCGACAAATTGTTTGTGATGCAATATGATCTCCTGTTTGTGACAATAAATATTTGTTGCTAAAAATCTAGGGATGGAGGATAAAATTTGTAATACAATATTTGTCATTACTCTAGCTTGTAGTGATGGTGAAAAAGAAAATGTGACATCCACATTCGTCCTGTATTTGTCTTTTTATAAACAATATTTATCACAAGTCTATTCTAATATTTTTTATCGATAATTGAATTGCAAAAAATTTCCAACATTTAAAATTTTGTCATTATGATTGTATTTAGTTTTCGAGTGAATGGCCTTTCTTGATTATTATGATCCAAAATTCTTACACTGATTTTGATTGAAAAATATAAGGCATCATAGAAATTTTGGGGATTCCATAGAATAATGGAAGTTCGTCGGCATCTATGAAAAGAGGGAAGAACACAGCCTGAGTAAATGGCAAGCTTGTTGGGTGTTTAAACATCCTCTGGAAAGTTACTCGTAACTGTGATATGACAATTTTTCTCAACATAATGCAGATTGGATTTTATCGTGAACGAAAATAACGGAGGAAGAGAAGATTATTTTCCATTACGAAGAACAAAAAAGTCGTTGACAAAAAAAGCTATGGCACTACTGTTGAGGGAAAATAAATTAAAAACTAGTTTTATGATTGTAATGTAAAATAAATTATTTTATGTGATAAATATATTAAAACCACATTTATGTAATTTTACTTATTGCTATTTAATTAAATAAATGCGGAAAATTGTAGTCTAACTAACAATATTCATAGTGGTAATATAATTACTTTTTTATTTTTTCTTTTCAAGTGTAAATAGTCAAACTTTCGGCACAGATTTTTCATTTTTTGATAATTTCTTAACAATTTTTATTTAGTTCCTAATAATTTAATTATATAAGGACAATTAGGTCTTTTGAAAGTTTATGTTTTACTTCGTATACTTGCTATTTAAACTCTCAGTGCAGCTCTATCATTTTTTATATGACATTTGAATAATAATATGAGGGTTTTAATAAATGCTGCCGAACTTTCATTATTCCATGGAATCCAAAATATTTCTATGACGCTTTCAGTTTTTCGATCAGAATCATTACTCATAGGAGCTGATGATTTGTTGATCACAAGTTTTATTATGTTTTCTTACGTTTGCTTTGTCAAGGGCCAATTCGATTGTTTTACCGATCTAGTTTACATATCACCAAAAACTCTCACGTTCGTGGTAGGCTACCAATAATTCTTCTTAGAGCCCTTTGATGACCATAAGAGCCTAATTACTTATACAATTATATTTTAACAATTTATATCATAAACTTTTATTTTTAACTTCACAAATTATTTCATGAATTTATACTATGTCTCATATAATAGTCGAAGTGTTGAGCACAACATAAATGATGCATTAAATTATTGTTGCTTGAGGATGATCACATCAACAACGATTAACCCAGTCTATTAAATTAGTATTGCTCAGTTTTTCAAAACATGTTCATCAAATGCACATCTAATGCATAGGTGAATGTATATTGAAAACTAGGAATTGAGATTTTTTAAGCATGTAGGTGATTAAATTATTTATTACTTAATTTCTTTTTTATTATATTACACGGTATATGTTTAAGGTATATGTAATATTGATGTCAGAGAATTAAGTGAATACAAAGGACACCTTTTTTGTGTTACTCTTCTAATTTTCTAGTGTAAATATTTTTCTAATTTTAATTTATTTTTGATACACTCTAATGCCTCCAAAATAATAATTTTTTCATTCTATTTTAGCCATCCCTATGTACTTAATATTAATGGATTATTTTCCTTTTTTTTTCATAGATAAATTGGAATATTGATAATCCCATATTGACGATTTTTTTATTTCACATGTACAAGACAGTTGCCACTTTCCAAAAGTGCCAAGTAATGTTTATCAATGTGATTTTATTTCTTATTGTACAAAAACTAAATGCTGAAAATTTAAAACAGGAAAGTAAATAATTAATATTAAGTGCATAGAGATGGCTAAAAAAGAAAGTAAAAAAGTATAATTTTGGAGGCAATATAGTGTATCCAAAATAATTTAAAATTAGAAAAATATTTACACAAGAAAATTAGATGAGTAACACAAAAAAAGGTGCTCTTCAACATCGATATTACATATACCTTCGACCATTTACAGTGTAATGTAATGGAATGAAAATAAATAAGTAATAAATAATATCATCACCTGCACGCTTAAAAATCTCAATTCCTAGTTTTCAATCTACATTCACCTGTGCATTAGATGAGCATTTGATGAACACGCTTTTGAAAAATAAGCAACATTAATTTAACTAACTTGGTTAATCATTGTGGAGACGATCAATATCAAGCAACAATACTTCAATGCAAGGTTCGTGGTAAATGTATTGTGTACACTTATTCAGGGCTTTAAATAATGATATTTTGTAATTCTTTTGATGAAATATATCCTAATTTGTGTTATATTGGGTCCAATAGGTAAAACTTATTATTCGATGAAGAACTAAAGAAAACAAGCAAAATATAGAGAAAAATGGTGAAATCAAAACTATGGGGATTGAATGCAATAATTCAAAAGTTGTATCAGATTACAAGATGGTGATTCAAGAATGCCAATGTCAATTGGAGATGAAGAGAAGTCAATGGGATGTTGTCAAAAATGATCAAAATACACACGTGAAAAAGTTTATGGTCCGAAAAATTTGTTCTATACATACACTGAGCTTGCAAGCCTTGCATATGCAATGTCACAAAAAATTCGACCTGAGGTTAAATCACGTGTATTTTGCATACGCACCAAATGATACACATGGTTCAATTTTAGGAAAAAGTTGTATTTCCTTATTTTGTTTTAAAAACTTTTGGTATGCAATCTTTAGGCACTCTACCACAAGCCATCCAAAACGTGGGGACCTCCCTAGAGCTAAAAATTCATAAATTCTAATCAATTTTTTAGGAGAAAAACATGGCTGAAAAACTTAGAATCAAGGTGAATTGTAAGGATATTGAAGATTCTACATTCGGATTCAAGATTCACATCAAGATGAGGAAAATTCCTATTTCCTCTTTTCAGGTGATGATTTTCAAATTGTTCTTTTGTAATTTAATTGTAGACATGTTGGGCTAGTTTTTTCAATTATATTGGATGAAGGTTTGAACCTTATTTTCATTTATATTTGTTGATGTCAAAATTAGCAAGGATAATTTTGAACCAACTTTAAGAAAAAAGGTGATTTGTGTTTAAAAAAGATCACAAAGGTGTCGTTTTAGTGTGATTGTGCCATAAGTCGTTATATGAATTCAACTATTTATACATAGTTTTAGCCGAAATTACATCAAATCAATCAAATCAGCAACAGTGCCGAGCTTGGAACTCGGGTCGCCGAATTCTCCTGTGATTGGTCAATGAGGCCGGTGGTCATGTGTCAATGCACTACCCAGGTAATGATGACCTGTAAGGGGCTGGAGTTCAAGGACTTGGAATTGGTTGTTCCAGGCGGTGATGACATCACTTGTAGTAAGTGTCTCTAATTGATAGGGTAATGTGACAAGGGGTAATATGATGTTCTTCTAAGATAACGGTGGGTAACTCCGACCTAGGAGTGTGGGCTGAGCTTACGTTTAACTGAGGTGGGGTTAGCGAACTGTTTTTACCAGATCGGAGTTTGGATGTCAACAGTTACCCCCCAGGTCAACTCTACCATAGGGGGGCTGACCTCAATGATGCTTTCTCCAAGAAGTACATCTATGGCTGTGACAAGTGTTATCTTTTGAGGTGGATGAGCTGTACGCCATTTATAAGTAGCTTCTTCAGTAAGCTTGGCCAAAACTACGTCGTTTTGTCTCCCAAACTTTTGGACCGTTGATATTTTTCCTCTATTTCCGGATGAATGGCTAGGATCGCACCCTCTCACCTTCCCTTTCTTTAAATCCAATTTTGGTCAATCATTTCTCTTCCTATTTCGCAGATTTTACTTTCTCTGATATTCGAACGATTTTTCTAAGTTCGTATTACTGTATTTGAGTGAGGTAGTTTTCTCAATTCGTCTTTCAGGTATCCTTCTGTTCTTATCTGCTGCCTCCTTTCAGTTTGTGCTTCTTTTCTTAGTTTATACATGAGTTCGGATGAGTCTAGAGTCCATTCCTGGGGCAACCAGCAGGAAGAGTCAGTCTCCTTCTTGACGAGTTCGTCTTCTAGTTGTAGGGAAGTTTTTACCCCCATTCCTATTTCTGTAGTTAACCCAACTGACCTAGGGCATCCTGTGATGGACTTAGGATGTGAGGGTTCCAAGGAAGCAGGTAGATCCAGTAAGGATGTTGAGAAGAGTAATTTCAGGGAGTGGAGGGTGAGTTCTTATAGGTCGGTTGTGATAGGGTATGTGTTGGCCAGCTGGCGAGCTAAGTACGCCATTCCTAGTTCGGTAGTTATGATAATACCAGAACCATCTGACCGAGCTGACACTCCTCCTGAAGAATGTGTTGCTCTGAACTCGGCTATCCTCTAGGCTAGCCTTAGGCTTCCTTTTCCTAGGGTGATTCGTAAATTCCTTTCTTCTTGGGGCATATCTCACACGCAGCTATGCCCTAACGGGTGGCGAACCTTAATAGCCCCCTTATTCTGTGGGACCAAATGGGGAATCCCGAGCTGAGTATCCAGCAATTCGATTCTCTGTTTACTTTTAAGGAGGATGGGAAGAACTTGGGCTGGTGGTATACAAGCGTTAGGCCCAGGACGGGAGGTTCTTTGGTGTTAGACACCCCTTCCTCAATTAAGAAATGAAAGGAAGAATGGTTTTATGTATCGGGGGAGTGGCAGTTTCATTCTGCCGAGGTGGATAGGGAGGACGTGGTTTCTAAGCTCTATCATTCGTTATGTAAGTGTCTTTTTGGGTTTTAGTCTTTTAGCAAGGCATATGTTTGACAAAGTGCTGAACTCGTTTTTTTTTCCTTTGTGCAGATTACAAGAAGGAGACGTTAACCAAAGATACTCAAACACGAGCTGAGAAAATAAGATCATTATCTAAAAAGCAAAGTTCCTATAAGTTTGTAATCTCATATTCGAACTTATACCAAGCCAGATTGTTGCAAGTACGGGCTTCAAGTTCGGGTCCATCCAATTCAGGTAATATTTTGATCTTCATTCGCAGTTATAATTTCTTCATGCATATACATAATTTTTGAGCATTTCGTTTTTTCTCAGGTTATCAGGACAAAATGTGGGGCTACAAGGCAGCTAAGGCTGTGGCTGTAGCGAAGGGAAAAAAGAGAGAAGTCCCAAAATAGATGGAAAGTCGTTCTGAAGAGGTGGAGGAGGAGGTTCCGTTAAAGAGGAACCGGTCTGTGCCCCCAGAATCATTGAGAATTCTAGAAGCAGTACCTTTGCCAAGCCCAGCCCAGCCGTCCCCCTCGTTGCCATCCCTGGTTGCCCCTTCTACTGTGGGGACCAGTTCTGCTAATTTGCAGGATCGGTGCTCAGATTTGCAAAGGCTGAGTTGGGAAAGTCTGGTGGGACACAGACCAGAGACGTTTCTGGACTATCTCTGAGCTCCTTCTTCTTCCAGCGGCATGACTGTCACGCTCACTTCACCTTTGAGGGAGTCGGCCAATCTACTTACCCGAAGCTGGGGTGAGCGAGAGCAGGGCTAGTTGAACGAGATGCCCATTGATGAGGCTTTAGTCACTACTCAGCTCCATGGCCACGGCTCAGTTTTATACATGATGGCGGTGGCGGATAAGGTATACCTCTTACTTGATTTTTGATTAATTTTATAAATACCTTAATGACTTACTTGATTTTTGATTTTTGAAGATTAGGTGAAGTCCGAGCTGGATAAACTCATAGAGGCGAAAGATTAGGACTTTAACCTTTACAATAGCATGGAGGCTGAAAAAGCCCAGTTCGCTCAGAGGGAGAAGGAGTACGAAGAAAAGCTGAACCGATGGGGTTTGAGCTGAACTCCATACTCGATGTCGAGGAGAGGTTGATGGAGGAGATCAAGGCGTTGAGGGCCTCGGAGGAAGAGGCCAGAGCTCGAGCAGAAGAGGAGCAAGGTAAAGTTAGAGAGGCCATCCAGAAGGTACAAGAGGCCAATGAAAGGGCAAGGCAGGCCACAAAAAGGGCTGAAGAGGCTAAGGCCAAGATTGATAGAGCGGTGGAGGCCTGGAAGGAGTCCTCCGAATTTGATTTCATGACCCAGGATGTCTACGTGGTAGCCTTGGAGGAGTTGGTGGGGCACATCGAGAAGGAGAAGCTTGATCTTGATGTGGCCTTTCTGGATGAGGCATTGAAGGGGACAGAAGGAGGAGTTGCGGAGGTTGTTGGAGTCTGCTGGAGTCTGGGTAATACCGGCAGCTCAGGATGTTGAAGATACTACCCCAGCCCCCCCAAGACCCTTACGCGATATAAAACATTGTTTTTTTTTTTTGGTATTTTAATTGGTCAATTTGTTTTTTACTTGCGATTGAACATTGTTTTGACTATTTATGAAATTTTATTTTGGAATGGATAATTGTTTATGTTCAGTACAGCTTTTTCTCATAGACTTAGCAAAAATTGTAAGAGCGCTACAATAGTGTGTAGAATTACTTTGAATAAATTTCGCTTAGTTGTACAGTACTCGCTTTTTGAACCAGGCATATACATTGGGCATTTTTACTAAGTGTAGAACAATTTATGGCCTTAGCTCGTCCAACCGTGAAATGCCCGGCTCTATAGATTCCTTAGGAAGGGAGACTCCTCAAATGGAATCTTCCACTAAGTGTCGCAGCACATACGACCTTAGATCGGCCTGTATATGGAGTAGAGCTTAATGAGATTCTACATGAGGAATCTTCCACTAAGTGTCGCAGCACATACGACCTTAGATCGGCCTGCATATGGAGCAGGGCATAATCAGATTCCTCAGGAGAAATCTTCCACCAAGTGTCGCATCACATACGACCTTAGATCGACCTGCATATGGAGCAGGGCTTAATAAAATTCCTCAGGAGGAATTTTCCACCAAGTGTCGCAGCACATACGACCTTAGATCGACCTGCATATGGAGCAGGGCTTAGGGCTTAATAAAATTCCTCAGGAGAAACCTTCCATTAAGTGTCGTAGCACATACGACCTTAGATCGACCTGCATATGGAGCATGGCTTAATGAGATTCCTTAGGAGGAATCTTCCACTAAGCGTCACAGCACATACGACCTTAGATCGACCTGCATATGGAGCAGGGCTTAATGAGATTCCTGACAGTTTGCTGAGTAAAGTGTTCAAAAGAAATGGAAAGTCCTTTTTTATTGATGTAATTGATGTTACAAGGGGACTTTTTCCATTTACCGGTAGTACTGTTTAAGGTGTTCGGCATTCCAAGGGTGGGGTAAGGATCTATCCCCCAAGTCTTCTAGTTCATATGTTCCTTTTAATAGGGCCTTCGTTACCAGATAGAGACCTTCCCAATTCGGACCTAGGCATCCACTGTCAATCTCTCTTGTGAGGAGGAATACTTTCCGTAAGACGAGGGATCCTACCTCAAATTCTCTTTTTCGCACTTTTTGATTATAGTATTTGGCGTTTCACTATTTGTAACGGCACTCTTGAGTTCGGTGTTATTCCTTTTTTCCTCGGTTAGGTCGAGTTCCGTGTGAAGAGCTATGTGGTTCCTTTCTTCATCATAATCAGTTATGCGTAGTGAATGAATGTTGATTTCTAGTGGGATTAGGACCTCTATGCCGAAGGCTAGTGAGAATGAGGTTTTTCCTGTGCTTGTTCTTGCAGTAGTACGATAAGACCATAACACACTGGGAAGTTCCTCGGCCCATCCTCCTTTAAACAAGTCGAGTTTTGCTTTCAATCTGTACTTAATAATTTTGTTAATGGCTTCGACCTGCCCATTTGCCTGTCGATGGTTTGGTGATGAGAAATGTTTCTTGATGCCGAGCTCTTTGCAGAAATCTGAAAGTCGTGCGTCGTCAAACTATTTTTCATTATCCGTAACAATGGAGTGTGGTATGCCGAACCTGTAGATCACTGATTTCCACAAAAAGTTGGTGGTTTTCTATTCAGTGATGGTGGCAAGGGGCTCTGCCTCGACCCATTTAGTGAAGTAATCCACTATGACGATGGCGAACTTTACACCTCCTTTTCCAACGGGCATGGGTCCAATTAGGTCAACCCCCCATTTTGCAAAGGGCCAAGGTGCTGTCACTAGGTTCAGTTTACGCGGTAGAGTATTTAGATAGGGACGAGGCGCTGGCACTTATCTCGTCTTTTGACAAATTCAAGGGAATCTTGTGGGCTAGTGAGAGTTCGTCGGAATGGTTTCCACATATTCCTTCATGAACGTCTTGCAGGGCGTGCTGGGCTTCCTCTTTGTTCAAGCATCTTATCAAGGGCGTAGAATATCCCCATTTGTATAGTATATTATCAATGAGAGTGTACTTGGCCAACCTTGTTCGGAGCTTTCTAGCTTCTGTAGAGTTTTCGAGGTATTTTCCGATTTTCAGGTAAGTGATGATCTCATCCTGCCAAGTTTGTTTGGGGTCTATCATCATAAGGACTACTTTATCCAATTCGATGGATAGTAGGGGTATTCTTCCTGCGGGAATGCTATCGAACTCCTCGATTCCCTCAATGGTGACTAGGCGAGCCAATGCATCAACGTGATTGTTTAGAGATCGGGAAATTTGTTTGACTTGGGTGGTTTTGAACCTTTCAAGTTCTTTTTTCACGACTTGTAGGTAGTTCTCTATCCTGTCTTCTTTCGCCATATATACACCGTTGACCTGATTCACGACTAGTTGGGAGTCGTTGTGTAAGATCAGGTCGGAGATCCCTAGTCTTGAGGCCATCCTTGCTCCAGCAATAAGAGCTTCATACTCAGCCTCATTATTTGAGGCTTTGAAGTCAAATGACAAGACTTCACAGAACATGTGGTGATCGAGGTTGATTAATACGACGTCAGCTCCAGATCGTTCTTAAAGTTTCCAAGGGGTTTCTTTTTGTTGTTTTTCAATTGGGACGTCACAGAACTCAAAGACAAAGTCGACGAGTGCCTGGCCCTTTATAGAGAAACGAAGCGTGTATTTGATGTCGAATTGTCCGAGCTCCACTGCCCATTTTACCATCTGTCCAGAGGTGTCGGGCCTTTGTAGCATTTGCCTCGGTGGAGAGTTGGTCAGGACCTCAATGGGGTGTTCCAAGAAATATGGCCTCAGTTTTCATGCTGCCATCAGCAGGGGTGAATGCAAGTTTTTCTGCAACCGAATATCTGAGCTCGACTTCATGAAGCGCTTTGCTTACGTAATAAACTGAATGTTGAACGCCATTTTCTTCTCGAATTAGAATGGCACTAATGGCGTGCTCTGAAATAGATAAATATATCCTCATGGCCTCGCCTGCCTTGGGTTTTGAAAGCACTGGAGTCAGGCTAGTTGTCTTTTTCTTGGCATTCTTTGGTCCATTCAAACTTCTTTACACCTCGTAATATGTCGAAGAAGGGTTTGCAATGGTCCGTAGATTTGGAGACGAATCGACTGAGGGCAGCAACCTTTCCGGTTAAACTTTGTACTTCTCTGTGTTAGGTTGAAGGCTTCATTTGGATGATAACTTGTATTTTTTCAGGGTTTGCCTTGATTTCTTGATTTTTTTACAATATAACCTAGGAATCTTCCAGAATTGACCCCGAAAGCACATTTTCCCGGGTTCAACTTCATTCCATACTTCCTCAGTATATCAAACATTTTGGTTAGATGTTGACAGTGGTCCTCAGCCTTGATGCTTTTGACCAGCATATCGTTAACGTATACTTCCATTGTTTTTCTAATCTGCTGGGAAAACATGGAATTCACAAGTCACTGGTAGGTGGCGCCAGCATTTTTCAGACCGAATGGCATTACTCTGTAGCAGTAAAGATCTCGATCAATTACAAATGAGGTATGTTCCTGATTCGAGCCGTACCTCGGTATCTAGTTGTATCCGGAATACACGTCTATGAAGCTGAGTAGCTCATGTCCGGCGGTGACGTCCACCATTTGATCTATTCTCGGCAATGGAAAGCTGTCTTTGGGGCATGCTTTGTTGAGATCAGTGAAATCTATGCATACCCCCAATCTCTGTTGTGTTTTTTCACAAGGACCGGATTCGTGACCCACTTCGGGTATTTCGCTTCACGGAGGAAACCGTTGTTCAACAGCTTTTGCACCTCTTTGTTGAGTGCTTCATATCTTTCAAGATTCAGAAGTCATCGTTTTTGCTGCTTTGGCCAAACTAAAGGATCCACCTGTAATTTGTGGCATGCAATATTAGGATCTATTCCTCTCATGTCACTGTGATCCCAGGCGAAAACATTGAGGTTTTCTTTAAGGAAATCCACAATCATGCTTTGGGTAGAGGGCTGCAACTCGCACCTGACTTTGAGTTCATTTGTTTGGTCCTTGGCATAGACTCGAACTCCTTCTAGTTCTTCTACGGATTCTTTGCCTTCGATCCTGGTCCGTGGGTCTAAGGGAATGAGTTCGGATTCCCATATATTTGCCATATGTACCCCCGAGGAGCTGCGTTTATGGCTGGCACAGGTTTTCCATTGGCATCTTTCGGCGAGCTCCCTATTTCTTTTGACTTTCCCCACACCATGGGGTGTGGAAACTTTATAGAATAGTGATATAGGGAAACTGCTGCTCTCAAGTTGAAGAGTAGGGGCTGTCCCATTATAGCATCATAAGGGGAGGGAGTGTCCAACACCACTTACTCGAAGTTCGTCTTCAACTGCCAAGGTGCTAATCTAGACTCAACTTTGAGTTTAATTGATCCTTTGGCAGAAGTCAAGGCTCCGCTTAATCCTAGGACCATATTTGGGTATGGTTGAAGAAAGTTAGCAGGGATACCCATCCATTTAAGGGTGTGGCTAAATAGGATGCTTAGAGAGCTTCCTGTATCTACCAAGACTTTGGGGATGGTTACCCCTGCTACAGATAACGAGATTACCATAACTCCATGGTAAGGGTGTGGGTCCGCCTCCTTCTCGTCAAAAGAGAGTTGCTCGTCTGTGGCTTTTCTGAGATTCTTTTCCGTTATGCCAATATCCGAGAGATCTACAACGTTTGGTCTCTTTAGTCTGGCTTTGTCGGCTCGTGTGTTCATCCTACTACTCAGCATGTTGACTTGCGGCCTTAGCAGGTTGACATTCTAAGCCCTTGCAGTAGCTTGATCCCCTTGGATAATTCCAGTCCCATAAAGGGTGGGAAATTTCACGCAATAACGATAAATTGACGTGGCAGCCTTTAGTTCGTGCAAAATGGGCCGTCCCAATATTGCATTGTAGTTGGACGATAAATCGACCACCACAAAATTCGTTAAGACTCTTCTTTAGCGAGGAGCTTTGCCCAACTCCACACTAAGGACTATCTAACCTAGAGCTTCGATAGGATCCCCAGAAAATCCCGGTAGCTTCCTTGGATATGGTTGGAGGTAACGGACTGATATTTCTAACTGCCTCAAGGTTCGTGAGTACAATATGTTGACCGAACTTCCATTGTCCACTAGAGTGCGGTGGACTTTTACTCCGGCGACCATCATTGTGACCACCAGGGCGTCACTTTGGTCTTGTAGGATTCCTTCATAATCTTCTTCCGTGAACCAGAACGATTCAAGGTCAATGCCGGTCCTAGGGATTTGATACCCGCAGTTCGGCACGGTTTTTACACTTCGGACTTGCTTTCGCCTGGCCCTTCTGGATCCTTCAATAGATTGATTTTCACTCACCATCATTTTGATTTCGGCATGTGGAGGTGGGTTACAGCTAAGGATCACCTGTTGGGCTCGTGTGGGGGCCCTCTGTAGTTGTGGTTGCTGCATCATAGGTTGATTTGCTTCTTTTGGCTTGGCAACAAACTCCTGCAACCAGCCTCGTCGAATTAAGGATTCAACTTCCTCTTTTAAGTCCCGACAGTTATTAGTATCATGGCCCATTGTCCTGTGGTATCAGCAGTATCGTCCCTGGCGTTTTACGACCTGTCCGTCCTTTAGGACGATAGGTCTGCGAAATGCTTTTTTTGTATTGGCTTGTGTGAATACCTCTTCCAAGGAGGCTTTGAGTGGGTGGTACTCCCGGCTTGTATGGCTGAGCCCTGGGACGTTCTCTTTTTCTTCTGTCCTTCTTTCTTTCTGGTTGAGGAATGCGGCTTGGTTTTTTTTCTTTTACCACATCACTGAGGTCAATTTCGTGTCTTGCTTCCTCTTAGTCAGAGGTTGCTTTTTCAACGCTTATGTATTTCTCAGCTCGATTTAGGAACTTGTGATAAGTCCTTAGACCGTCCTCGTGTACTGACGACCAGAATCTTGTTTTAGGTCTTAGTCCTGCTAATATGGCCATGAGTACCGCATCGTCAGATATTTTTTCCACTTCCATGGATTACTTGTTGAACCTACTCAGATAGCTTTTGAGGGATTTACTTCTTCCCTGCTCGATGCTCACTAGACATTCTTTGGGTGTAGTTCTAGCCTTGGAGCCCATAAACTAAGCTAAGAATGCCATGGCTAGGTCATTCCAATCTTTTACCGACCTTTCGTGTAGTCTTCTAAACCATCTTTGGGCTCTATCTCCTAGAGTCAGGGGGAATGCCTGGCACATGATTGCGTTGCTTGCCCCCTGTAGTTCCATCCACGAGGTGTATTTGTCAAGGTGGCTGAGGGGGTCACTATCCCCTTCATATGCGACGATCTGGGGAATTTTCAATTTTTCAGGCAGTGGTTCTATAAGGACATCCTCGGTGAAAGAGGAATGTCATTTGGTTTGGTAACCTTTCGTGCCACCTTTTTTTAGCCTCCAGTTCGGCGACGCATTTTTTAAGCATGCTTAGTTCGGGTTTTCTTTGTTCCAAAGGACGTTTCAGGTCGGGTTGTCCTTGCATAGGGGTCAGCGAGTGATGGGTCCCCAATCTGTCGAACACACTTACAGTCCTTCTCGCCTCAGGTTCCTTGCTTTTGACCTCGTCGATTTGGCTTCTTGATGATTCTCCTCTTGAAAAGTGGAGAGTCCTCCTCGTGGGGGGATGCTTTACCTTTGTCCTTACAGGGGATTCCACCTTGGTATCTAGTGGGGACGAATGGGCTTGGCTCCTTTCCAGTTATCCCACTGCATTTGTCAATTTTTCTAGGGCTTCCCTCATTACGATTATTTGAGGGTCCTGCCTTGTGGAGAACTCAATGGTATATTCATTTCATGAGGGTAGGTGTGAGATGGATTTTTGGAACTTGAGCTATCACTCATGGCGCTTGAATTTTTTTTTCTTATGGAGCAAATGAAACTATTTTTCACAATTAGGGGCCCTCCTACTGGCGCCAAACTGTTGATGTCAAAATTAGCAAGGATAATTTTGAACCAACTTTAAGAAAAAAAAAGGCGATTTGTGCTTAGAAAAGATTACAAAGATGTCATTTTAGTGTGATTGTGCCATAAGTCGTTATATGAATTTTTTCTGCCTTTACAAGGGTCCTATTCAACTATTTATAAATAGTTTCAGCCGAAATTACATCAAATCAGTAACAGTGTCAAGCTCGGAACTTAGGTCGCCGAATTCTCCGGTGATTGGTCAATGAGGCCGATGGTCATGTGTCAATGTATTACCCAGGTAATGATGACCTATAAGGGGCTGGAGTTCGAGGACTTGGAATTGGTTGTTCCGGGCGGCGATGACATCACCTGTGGCAAGTGTCTCTCATTGATATGATAATGTGACAAGGGGTAATCATGATGTTCTTCTAAGATAACGGCGGGTAACTCCGACCTAGGAGTGTGGGCCGAGTTTACGTTTAACTGAGGTAGGGTTAGCAAACTGTTTTTACCAAATCGGAGTTTGGATGTCAACAATGTCAATTCAAGACGTTAATTTAGGAAGTTCTTGTATTGTTTAATTCATTTTACATACTCATTGTACTATTTGGTTATTTTGTCATCAACTGAATAGTTAGTTGCTTGTTGTAGTGTAGGAATACACACAATAAATCTAGAATGTGGTAAATTAACATGTTTGGTTATAATTAGGAATAATCTCTTTCACACATACAATCTTATTGATACTCTAAACTATATGCATAACTTTCAAATGAATTCAGATTAGGAATAAGATCATCTCATATAAGTCATAGGCTGGTGTATCTTGGGAAAGAACATTTAACATATTAGCTTTATCGATTCTCAAAGATGCATGAATTGAATAGATTAATTATTGAGAATTGAGGTAGATAAAAATAGGTGGATATATGAATCAATATAGGCATTACATAGATAAAACATCATATTTACTTGCTTTCTTAGTGTAGAAATAGCATAAATAACAAAACCCATTTTTCTTTTCGATGTTTCTACACTTCGAATTTGATAAAAGCAATTGAACTACAAAATAGATTTTACTCTCCATGAGAACGATAATCTTAACTCACAAATCTTATTATTTATACGACGGTTCGGTACGTTTGAGGGTTTTGTCTAAACAAGTTTTTTGAGTTGTTGCCGGGGAATAGTAGTTTTAATTTTAGTTAAATAATTCATATTAGATTCGATTTTTATTTTATTTTTGCTTTTGTTTGTTTAAGACTATTCATTATATTTACCTAATCTCATTTTGTTTCACCAGTCTTAGGGTGACATCAGTTTATGAAAGATCTTGATAACATCGAGCTAGGTTCACTAGATCCCAAAATTTAAGCACTACAAAAAAAATAACCGATTTCGCGACAAAAAAATGTTGTCGCAAAAATTGAAATTTTGTTGCAAAAGAAATTTAGCGATGACAATATATTTGTTGCGGGTATTGTCGTGCTATATGAGTTATGAAATGTGTTCTGCGACGATTTTCGGTCATTTACTGCATTAAAAAAATCGCAATACTATTTGTTTGATGCAGAAAATATAAAATAGCAACACAGTATTTGTAATCATAATGTCGTCGCAATATATATGTTGTAAAAAATTAAAAGGGCGATGAATATTCCAATAAAGTTTTTACGAGAAATATGTTTGTTGTGAATATTGAGTCACAAAATGTATTTTGCGACAACTTTCGATCATTCATCGTATTAACAAAATCACAACACTGTATGTTTGACGCAAAAAATACGAAATAGCAACACAATATTTGCCATAATGCCATTGTAATGCATAGATGTCATGAAAAAAATAAAAGAGCAACAAGTCAATTTGTGACAACGATTATTTCAATAAAGTTTTTACGAGAAAAATGTTTGTTGCGATATTCTTTTAAAGGTATTAACTTTTGTTACCTATTATTTTTTGTCGCTAAAATTATTTTACAATGCATTTGATGTGTTGCATAATATATTTTGAAATATTCAACATTTGTAGTACAATTTATTATGTAATACAATTTTTTGTATAAATAGCAACATTTGTAGTACAATTTTTTGTCGCTAAAATTATTTTACAATGCATTTGATGTGTAGCATAATACATTTTGAGATATTCAACATTTGTAGTACAATTTATTATGTAATACAATTTTTTGTATAAATAGCAACATTTGTAGTCCAATTTATTATTTAACAAGCAATTTTTGTAGCTAAGTTTATTTCCCAACACAAGTAGTTTATCGCATCACCATTTGTGCAACCATATACAAATGTTGCCTAATTTATTTTGTAATTATTTATATATGTCGCACAATTTATTTTACAACATATAAAATTGTTATGAAAATCATTTTGTGACAACGAATATTTGTTTATGTAACATGTTGTGCTTGTAGCTAAATTTACTACGCAACACAGAGTTCGTTGCTTCAATTATTTACAATTTTTGCCTGATTTATTTTATCTTTTTGTATGTCGTTCATTATATTTTAAAAATAAAAAATCGTTATAAATATTATTTTGTGACAATGGATTTTCCTTGCATTATACTTTCAAAAATGATAATATTGAATTTCTTACATCACAATAGATTTGTCAGTATGTTAAACATTTAGGCCCCGTTTGATTGTACGAAATTTTCCATGGAACTTGAAATTCGAATTTCAACTTCCACTTTTGGCCTGTTTGATTGACAAAATTTTCTAGGGAATTGATTTTCTATGAATTTCTAGGTACAACACCCTAAAACGTGATTTACTTTTTTTTTTCCTAGGGGTAGGTGGTTTTTGGTTTTCCCCCTTTTTTTTTTTTTTTTGCTTTTTGTTTTGTTTTTTTTTTAATTGTTGGCAATGGGAACAAATTATAGGAACAATTGTAAAAGAGGATATCCCTGAAATTGACAATTTTCATGTAAAACAAAACCAAACGAACACCAAAACATAAATGATTTTTTGATCTTTTTTTTTTTCTTTTTTTTGTTGGCAATGAAAACAAATTCTAGGAACAATGGTAGAAGTGGATATCCCTTAAATTAACAATTTTCATATAAAATAAAGTCAAACGAACACCAAAAAACACTTTTACTTCAACATTTTTCACGTGAAAAATTATACCAATCAAATACAATAATTTACAATTTCCAGGAAAACAATTTCTAGGTAATTCAATTCCCTGGAATTCATTTTCTTTCCACCCAAATTCCACCTTCGCAATCAAACAGACCCTTATTTGAAAATGTAACTTCATTAAAAATAACCCATGAATATAAAAAGAATGCTTCAATGAACAATAATTTAGATATAAATAACTTCCAAAATGCATAAAAAAAAATTATACTATTGTCAAACAAATATATATTTACCTCCAAAACCAAAATCAAAACCAAAACATATACAAATAAAGTATAATACTAGTAATTTCAAGGTTGAACTATCGTAAATTAAAGAAGAAAAAAGAAGGGACGAACAAAAAAATTAAAGGACGTTCCAGCGTAAGGCTTGCATAAGCGCCCATGCCTCATACCTGAGTGTGTCGCTGCCTTGACTGATTTAACTCACAAGCTGCCCTTGAAAGTTGTCGCTCTTCCTCATCAGGCCTATCGTTTCTTAAGATTCGGCCACTAAGTAATGATTGAATATTGAAACAAGAATAGGACCTTATAATTATAAGTTCAAGTAAACTACTCCAGAAGATCAGAGACAATTTCCGAAATGAATGATAAATCAATACATACAACTCTGTACGCATCAGAAACTGTTTGAAGAGGAGTAAACGATTCAGTAACTTGCAACATTGCCAAAAGTTTGTTGAGGAAAAAAAAACAAAACAAAACAAAAAACTGTCATTCTTTGTCAGTTAATGAAATGATGGCAGTTTTTAAAGGATACCTCCCGCAAATCAAATTCAAAAAAACAGGGGCCTTCTTTGCTAGCAATTAGCTGGTGAACGCATTCTGGATAAGCTTCACCGAGATGGCCAGCTTGCAAAATTTCCGTATGAATTACAAGTTGGCAAATGAGAGTGACAAAAAGGGACACACAAGAACAAGATGTCAAGCAAGATAGCGGACTGCAAAAGAAAATACATCTATAAAAAAGATTAAATTTTGTGTTTCCAATTAAAAAAAGTTGAAGAAAAAGCTGAAGGATTTAAGGTTCCAATATGTTTTCTTTTATTATAGAACTCCAATATATAGATACAAAGCTTGGCTATACATAGAATATAAAAAATTATTGCTATAATTCCTAATCTATCAAAGGAATTAGTAATTAAGGGATTGTGGTGCATAATATCCTTCCCTAATATCCCAGATTTTCTCCCTTAATTGCTCAACTCACGCCAACACTCCTCCTCAAGTTGGTGCGTATATATCAACGAGACCCAATTTGTCTAGTGAGTTGGGGAATGTCCTACTGCACACTGCCTTTGTAAGAATATCTGCCAGTTGGTCTTCAGATTTCACAAATGGGAACCTGATAATCTTCGCATCAAGATTTTGTTTGATGAAACGCCGATCTACTTCCACATGTTTAGTCCGATCATGTTGAACAGGATTATGGGAGATGTCAATCGCTGCCTTATTATCACAAAACAGATTCATTTCGGAGTCAGGGGCAAAACCAATCTCTGTCAAAAGCCTCCTAAGCCACAATAATTCACATAGCCCTTTAGCTATTCCACGAAACTTAGCTTCAACACTAGATAGAGCAATCGTCTTCTGTTTCTTACTTCTCCAAGTAACTAAGTTCCCTCCAACAAAGGTAAAGTAGCCTGAGGTGGATTTCCTGTCCATGATGTTCCCAGCCCAATCTGCATCTGTATATCCTTCTACTCTTAGGTGATTATTCTTTGAGAATATAAGTCCCTTTCCAGGGGAAGATTTCAAGTATCTTAAAATTTGTATTACAGCACTCATGTGATCTTCGCTCGGACAATGCATAAACTGGCTTACAACACTTACTGCATAAGCAATGTCAGGGCGTGTATGAGACAGATAAATAAGCTTGCCTACCAATCTTTGGTATCGTCCTTTGTCAGTAGGTACTTGATTGCGATACTCCCCAAGTTTGTGATTCGGAATTATTGGAGTGTTTGTAGGCTTGCAGTTTAGCAATCCAACCTCTGCCAATAGGTCTAAAATATATTTTCTCTAGGATAGGAATATACCCTGTTTTGATTTGGCAACTTCAATTCCCATAAAATATTTGAGTCCTCCTAGATTTTTCATTTCAAACTCAGATGCCAACTGCTTTTGAAGCCTTGCTATCTCATCTGAATCGTCTCCTGTGATGATCATATCATCTACATAGACTATTAGGGCAATCAATTTGCTGTGTCTATATTTAAGGAACAAAGTATGATAAGAGTTACTTTGTTGGAACCCATACTTCCTCATTGCTGTACTGAACCTCCCAAACCAAGCTCGAGGCGATTGTTTCAAGCCGTATAGAGTTCTTTGCAACTTAAAAACAATATTGCCTTCTATGTTAGCTCTATACCCTGGGGGAATGTTCATATATATCTCTTCTTCTAAATCACCATGCAAAAATGCATTCTTTACATCGAACTAATGTAAGGGCTAGTCATGATTTGTTGCAAGTGACAACAGTACTCTCACTGTATTTAGCTTGGCTACTGGTGAGAAAGTCTCCTTATAGTCAATTCCATATGTCTGTGTGAATCCCTTTGCCACAAGTCTAGCTTTGTAATGGTCAACTATTCCATCTGCCTTATATTTGATTGAAAACACCCACTTGCACCCCACCGTTTTATGTCCTTTAGGTAGCGTGTCAGGACCTAAGTCTCATTTTTTGCCAGTGCCTCCATCTCCTCCTTCATAGCTTGGACCCACCTTGGGTCTTTCATTGCTTCTTCAACACTTGTAAGAACTGGATGCGAGGAAACTTCGTCCGCAAAAGCCTTAAGGGTTTCGGGAAGTCCCTTTGTGGATACATAGTTGGCAATTGGGTATTTAACCCTTTGGTCTTCCATGTCGGGAGTATATTTGTTCGATGGCTTTCCTCGATTGTGCTTGTATGGTAACTCATAACCAACTAAAGTATCATTAGCTAACAGAGGTGTACTTGGAGAGTTTGGAGAGCTTACCATAGGAGTATTCTCAGGAGATGGGTCTGTGGATACTATGGAGTAAGAAGGGGGTACTACTGCTTCAGAGTTTTGCTTCTACTTACTATTTTTTGATTGTGGAATACTAGATTCTATATCATCTGTAGGTTCTGAAACAACAAGCTCATTGACAGGAGTTTTTGTATTAATTGCAACGGGTTCATTAAATCCAGGCGATTCATACTGCAGCCAATTTGACTTTTCACCCCGAGACTTCCCCTGAAGAGTATAAGTGGATAGGGAAGAGTAAAAATATTCTGATTCCAAGAAAGTGACATCCATTGTCACATAGGTACGATGGTTAGTCGAATCATAACATCGATATCCTTTTTTATTCAAGCCATATCCCAAAAACACACATCAAACTGCATAGGGATCAAGTTTAGTGCGCTGATTTTTGTGCAAATGAACAATGGCGACACAACCAAACACTTGAGGCGGAAGTATCAGGGTTGTAGGTAGAGAAATGACAGCAGATAGAGCCTCGAGAGAAGTTCGAAACTTAAGAGTATTAGAAGGCGTCCGATTAATAAGATATACCGCTGTAGTGACAGCATCGGTCCAAAAGTGATTAGGTACACAAGCACCAAGTGGGTTAGCGCGAGCAGTCTCTAAGATATGCCGATTTTTTCTCTCGGCAAGACCATTTTGCTACGGAGTCTGAGGACATGTGGTTTCATGAATCAAGCCATGGTGATTGAAATAATTTTTGAATTCATGATTCACATATTATCCACCATTATCAGATTGAAGTATGCGAATTGTAGTAGAGAACTGGGTTTTAATCATCTTATGGAATGAGCAAAAAATAGAGAAAACTTCGTCTTTGTTTTTCATCAAATACAACCATGTCATACGAGTGCAATCATCCACAAAAATCACAAACCATCAAACACCAGATATAGTAGGTTTGGGAGATGGACCCCACACATCAGAATGAATCAATTCAAAAGGTATCTGACTCTTATTCAAACTTAAAGGATAAGTAGCACGGTGACTTTTAGCTAAGATGCATGTTTCACATTTAAGATCCAAATCTGACAAATTGGAAAATAAAGTAGGAGATACATGTTTCAGATAACCAAATGAAGGATGTCCTAACCGACGATGCCATAGCAAAATATTTGACTTATTTTGATCACCGGAGCCTCTAGTGTGATTAGCTTGACCGATGCCAAAATCTTCTATAAAGTAGAGCCACCTCCTTTTAGTACCACGCCCAATTATCTCCTTGGTGAGAATATCCTGAAGAAGGCAAAAAGTGGGATAAATCAGAACAACACAATTTAACTCCTTCGTGATTTGGCTTACTGACAATAATTTATGAGAAAATGAGGGCACAAAAAGAGTATTAGTTAAGGAGAGGGTTGGTGAAATCATCACTGTACCAACCCCATTTACCAAAGATACGTCCCCATTAGCATTAACAATACTAATACGTTGAGGAGAGGATCGTTCAGAAAAGTCACTTGCATCATACATCATGTGGTCAGTTGCTCCTGAATCAAGGATCAAACTATCATAAGATTTAGATGTATTGGTCTCGAGAAAACTCATACTTGTATCCAAGTCAGTTGTTGCCGTAGGAACAAGTGACAATTTAGACTGAGTAGAGGCTGTTGCTGCCTTGCCCATGCTGTTTGCTGCACTTTTGCTTGTTCCACCATCATTCCTGCTACCATCTCGTCGTCTCTTGCCTTGTAATTCATGCCACCAATCCGGGTAGCCATGCAATTTGAAGCATGTGTCTCGGTTATGTTTCAAACTTCGACAATGAGAACATTTAGTTCCATTAGATGGGACTATTGATTTAGGGGCTGAATTGAGTTTTCCGTTCAATGACAAAGAGTTGGCTGGAGTGAAGAGCCCTTGTTTCAGGCTTCGTGATGCCAACAGCGCCCCAGCCATGTCTTCTCCATCATTGGTTGTCATTACTAATTGTCGAACAGCTTCTCTCCGAACATGGGCATACGCCTGCTCTAATGTGGGAAAGGGCTGAAGTTGTAAAACATCACTTCTAATATTATCCAATTTATCATCCAAACCCTCAAGAAAAGTATATACCCGATCCTTCTGCAGCATATTGTTATAGTGTTTAATATCTTCTGGACATTTCATTGGGTTGGGACGACGAAAATCAATCTCACGCCATAAGCCTTGGCGATCATTGTAATACTTTTCCAATCTCCCGCTCCCTTGCCTAAGCCGTGCCACTCACCGTCGGAGTTCGTAAACCTGGGATGCATCACTTCCATCAAAGTAAGTGGTTCCAATTGCATCCCAAACCTGCTTTGTTGTTAGAAATCGGATGAAGTTGCCAATAAGGGATGAGTCCATTGAACCAATCAGCCATCCCTTTACATTTGAATTTTTAGTCTGCCACTTACGAAATGAAGGGTCGATTGTTGGTGGCTGAGGAAGGTCTCCATTGAGGTATCCAAGCTTATCTTTGCCTGCTACGTACATCTCTACGACCTGTGACCAGAGGGCGTAATTCGTGTTGTCCAGCTTGATACCGATCGGTGCAGCCATTAAGTCAGCGGCTGAAGTAGGTGCCGAAGCTTTGCTCAAAACTTCTGTTATCTTTGCTGTCAATTCAGATATCATAGAAGAAGAGTTTATATGATGAGATTCCAGGGGGTTAGATTCACCAGAGTTCTCATCAAAGTGAGGATCCATGTCTGCCATGGAAGGGGTTGGGTTCTATTTTTCACGGATTCGGGTAGGGGATCAGATCTGGCTCTGATACCATGAAGGATTTAATGTTCCAATATGTTTTCTTTTATTATAGAACTCCAATATATATAGATACAAATCTTGGCTATACATAGAATATAAAAAATTATTGCTATAATTTCTAATCTATCAAAGGAATCAGTAATTAAGGGATTGTGGTGCATAATATCCTTCCCTAATAGCCCAGATTTTCTCCCTTAATTGCTCAACTCACGTCAACAAAAGCCAATATTCAAAGCTTGGCAAAAAAAATAAATATATAAATAACATAAAATAAAAAATGTGCTATAAATCAAGAAGCGTGGCTCAATACAAAGAATTTGCATGTACAAGATCCATTTAATGTAGAACTTCATGAAATTGCTTCAACAGCTAACCTGGAAGACAAGAAGCTTATTAAGGTCCACGGTAAAGAGCCTTGTGCAACCATCATGGTTCCTCAAAATGTAACTACTGCAGAGGAAAAGAGAATTTAAAGACTTAGGCAGGTAAAAATCAAAATGTCAAGAAAAGGCTTGGTCAGAAAAAAGAAAAGGACAGACACAAAGTACAAGAAAAATGCCATAAAAATTAGATCCATGAACTTCATTATTTTTTGTTTCTGAACTTGTTCCTCATGAACGAATATGCTCGTCAATTTTATATTCTCAGTCCTGCAAATAGTATAAATTCATTTTGTCTGGTAAATTGTCTAAATTGCAACCATTTATTCAATACCAATCCAGTTGTCTACAGCAAAAGATTCCCAATACATAATTGAAGATAGCAGATTCTGTGAAAATGCACTTTAACTACAAGTGATCAAGAAATGAATTTGCATATCGTAAGGGGGGAAAGGCCCACAGGAAGTTAAGTTTAACGCACACACAACATAAGAATCATTTCAATTTATTTTGCAGTTCATAATCGAAGGGAACAAAAGGATTAACATCATGAATACCAACACCAGTTCTCCAAAAATATATATATATATATATATAGATTTTACTAACCACTTGTGCAAACAAATTTATTTATATATATATATATATGCCACTTGTGATTTCATTGAGGGTTGGGTTGGTTGATTTATGAGTCCACTTTGTCATTGTAATTTGCTAAGGCACTTTCTAAAGTGTGGCTAAGTACTTATTGAGCTATCTGGTTAATATGTTCTACATATCAAAGGTACTCAGATTTTATATATATATATATATATATATATATATATATATATATATATATATATATATATATATATATATATATATATATATATATATATATATAAAATCTGAGTACCTTTGATATGTAGAACATATTAACCAGATAGCTCAATAAGTACTTAGCCACACTTTAGAAAGTGCCTTAGCAAATTACAATGACAAAGTGGACTCATAAATCAACCAACCCAACCCTCAATGAAATCACAAGTGGCAACTTTATTCAAGAAAATACACATCAAGTAATCTATAACTCAATATATTCACTAAATCACAAAAAAACTAAGTCATAATTTTTCTTCATCAAGAACCCAATTTTTGTTCAAAATTTGAATATTTCTTTATCAGGAATTAAGAACCCATGAAATTCCCAGCTTCTAATCTAATATATACAACAATGTACTTTTGCATTGCCCCCATCAAATGACAAATCTAGAAAGCAAAAACCAACAAAATTTCTGCAAAAAAAGATAAAAAATAAAAATGCATAGATCTAGTACGTAATATGAAATATAAGAAAATTCCCAACAATAAAATTAAAGAAAATAAAAACACTAACCCTGTATAATGCAGGTCCAATCTTTCAATTTAAGCTAAGAGGTTCTCACTCTAAGTAACAACCGCTGCAAACAAAATGCGCCACCACTACGTAGAGTTTATGGTCAGCCGAATTTTGGGTGGACTAACAAAGTGCAATTGCCTTCTCTGAATAAAGAGAACTACAATCGCCTTCTCTGCAATCACCTTCCTTGATGGAGTTTTGCAAAAAAATCTAGAAGATTTTCTTCTCCAATTGCCATCAGTCTTTGTCTTTCCTTCGTATGCCGTTTGTATTTCTTTTTGTTTCGGACGTATGCCATCTAATATGCCGTCAGCTTTCCCTATTCCAAAAGGAGTCTTCTATCTTCAGCCCCCCCCTTTTTTTTTAAGTCCAATTCCAATCCAGAAGTTGATTCAAGGCCCATTTAAAAAGCCTGTTTGGGAGTGGTTTTAAGAATTGATTTTTTGATCGTTAGAGAAAAAGTGAGGTCCACCTCTGAGAGAAGAAGTCAAATATGACGACTGGAATAGTGAAATAACGGTCAAAAAATCAATTTTTTGGAGCAAAAAATCGCTCACAAACAAGATATAATTAATGTTTCTTATCAAGGACCCAATTTTTCCAAATAATGCGTTTAATTCGTGCATCCTTTATCATCTTCAATTTCTAATTTATAGAATTTGGTCCCAAAACTACAAAGTTCATTCAATTTCATCCTTATCGATCAATATTTGCTCCAATCTTGGATTTTTTCCTAACATAACCCAAAATAAAAATAATTAAGCATCAAAGTCAAAAATAATACTAACAATTTATGATTTTGTCCATACTTCAAGTTGCCTATACATATTTGATGCACCGGTGGTTGAGTTTGCAATCTTATTTATTGGTTGAAGTAATTGTGTTTGTGATTGAATGGTAGTATTTTTTGTTCATTAAAAAGTTATTGTGAGAATTTTTATTTAAAATATTAATAAAGCATTGGTTATGCATAGTTGTTTGTGTTAATAGGATATAATAGAAATTATACATTGTCCTTGTTTGATGTAGTTCAAAATCAAATATTTAATAAATTTCGATAAAAGTTAAAATATATGTTTAAAAATTAATTGTTATTTTTAATTTTCATTTTAACTATAATTCCCCTCAAACAAAACTTAGTATGTACAATATACTATAATAATTGCGTGGTGAAAATATGAATAAAATATTGATTTTAGTAGATTCTAGTAGATAGTTGTGCCAAAGGGATTCAGGTCTACTTGTTTGGTCTGATGAATTTATATAGAGGGAGAAATAATGTCATGCCAATCCTCAGATGAAAAGGAAGGAATGTAGTCCTATAAGAGGCAATGGCACTAATGATATCGTCACTGCAATAGGAAAAATGTCATTAGAGATTTCTAAAAACTTATGAAGAGTTATTGAAAATCAGCAAGCACATTTGACAACCACTAATACTGAATCAATAGCCTTTCGAGAGCAAATACAAAGTTTTTGCAAGAATTATTGAATTTGCGTGCTAGGCTCTCTCAATTTGAGGCACTAACAATAGGTTCACATCAGGTCAAGTTTGCACATCTTCACAACAATCCGAACCAGCAACAACATTCAACATGCCACCACCTGTTGATAATATATGAATTATAATTTATTTATTCTCTTTAAGTGTTATAACATCTATATTTTTCCTTTATGGATTGGTTCGGCCATATAGTTATTTGTTGTAAGTTATTATGTCAATGTAAGTTAAATTATCTAATGATTTTTTTTTTCTGGAGATAAATTTTATAAAGCTTTTATTATAAAATTTTCATTTTGGTCAAAAATAATTAAAATTTTAAAAAAGTTATATTACATATTTAAGTGCCATCTTTGACCAAACGAAAAATCAAACACTTGTTCAAAAAAAAAAAAAGGAATATTGCAAAAAGAAATGAATACAATAAGTAAAGAGCGTTGCAAAATATAACAAAAGCAACAAACGAAGTACGTTGCAAAAATTTTATAACAACATAGATTTGAGGCCTTTGAAACATGCATTACATGTTGTTGTATCCTTCTACTCTATGACAGTATTAGACCTACAATATAAGGATAAGCGTTGTGAAAAACCTATTACATCATTTTTTGTCTATTTGTAAAATATAAATTTTCTTGCAGCGATTTTTCCTCCAACTTAGAATTTTTAACAATAAATATTTCTTGCCATGAAAAGTAAATTCTATTGCATCACAAACACTTTGCTATAAAAAAATAGAAGTTTGTCGCCATAAGTTTCCCATCAAAAATAATTTGGCGCCTTCCTTCCCTCATATTTTTGGTGACATTCTTTATTATTTGTTGCGACTTCTAAAATTTTAAGACAACTTCTCATGTCACTTTATGTTTTTTGGTACTTATTTTAATCATCACTATCTTAGCGACAAACTTTAAAACTGTGTTACATTAAATCACTTATTACAACAGCTTTTTATATGTCGCGAAATCACAGTTTTGCTGTAGTGAAAGGACTTTCAAATAGCATAGTAGAGAACAGAGAAAAAAAAAAGTGTAATGGCTAAAAACAATAATCAGACTCAGTATGCACTTCAGGATCCAATTCAAGCAGCACCACCAGTTCAACAAAGACCCATCCCCAACAAAGTCCCAATATTGGTAGGGGATTATGTGAATCCAGCATTAATGCTAGTGCAATTGCCTATTATCTACCCATCCTTTGGACAAGCAAACTTCCACCTTCGACCTAATGTCATCAATCTCTTCCAAAATTATCATGACATCAAGTTTTTAACAAAAGCTATAGAAAACCCTCAAGAACACATACAAGCTTTTCGAATGTTGTGCGAAGTCATTAATCACAAGGGAATGTCTTTAGATGCCTTTTGGATGCGCCTATTCTCTCACATATTGAAGGAAGGGGCAAAAGTATGGCTATACTCACTACTTGTCGGAAGTATAGTATCATGGAATAACATGGTGCAAAAATTTACCATGAAATTCTTGCCGCGGTCTCAAATCAACCAAATACGAAACAAAGTTTATACTTTCAAACAGAGATCTTTAGACATATCTAAAGGCACTGGAAAGGTCTAAGAGTGCGTTAAGGAAGTAACCAAATCTTGACATTCCTAAATAGGGAACGTAGTTGTATCTTTTCTACAATAGATTACATCTCGAATTTCGAAACCTGGCAGATGGTTCATCGGTCAGTTCAATTATGACACTGGAGATTAACGATGCATGCAACCTGTATGAGAGGATTTGCTAAGAATCTGGCCAATTGGCCAATCTACAAGGAAGGTAGTGACACGACCCGTCTCGAATCACCCTAGTGGACCCGAAACGTGACGTGGGTCGATGATAGATGCTGACTAGATATCAAATCTATCATCAAGGCTAGCTAAAAGTTATTTCAAAAAATGCAATAAAATCAAATGTTTATGTAAAACATAATGCAATGGGCTCAAAATATTTACTTCATGCTTCATCAATATGAGTTATAATGCTCAACATGTCGTGTGGCTCTCATTCTAAAATCATTAGGCTCTTCCAGCTAAAAAGAATCAATTGCTACCTATAGAAAAATTACGGGAAAATATATGAGTTGAAAGCTCAGTGAGTGGAGAAATTCAAAAATAATTATACTTTTTTCATTTTTACATTTTTATCGAAAATTGAGTTCACATCAATGACAACTCGCAAGATAACATCTTATAATTATAGCAAAAAGTCAAATATTCACCAAAATTATGATATAAACATAAGCTGGTAATTATGTTATAATCTCATCACATCAAATGTACTGAAAAATTCACAAAAAATGTACCCTCTGATTAATATCTATAATCCGCCTATCGGGCTAAGAACCTTCGCCACGAGCCTTTGGCCCCTCCGTAAAAGAAAGTCTGTCTCAAAGACCTTTGGTAATCAATTCTAGAATAAGGTCAAGGCCCTTTGGCGAACTATATGTATATGGTCGAAACCCCTTCATCCCCAATCCAAGACCCCTTAGTGTAGTATAAAACACGGCCAAGGTCCCTCAGTGGACTAGAAGAAATATATAATCACAGGTACTTTTCTGGTCAATCTCAAAATCACATCTCATATTTCAATTCACAGTGTACCATATACAATCTTTGAAATCCCACATGTGTCATAATAAAATATATTTCCATAATAACCATGTAATTTAAACACATAATTGCATATAATTGCACATACTTTAACAATATACTTAATTTATAAATACTTTAAAAATATTTATATTTTTCCACTCACAAAACTATGATCGCAAAAATCAACTCAGTTGGTAAGCTGTCTCGATCTCCGTATCGCCTATTGAAATATGATATAATTTTTAAATCAACAATTAATTATTTTAAGTAATTTCAATAATTAAGTAGGCGATACCCAAGCTTAATCATTTCATATTTAAGCGATTTCTAAAGTCTCTTTAATTACTAAAACTAGTTTTTCTTTCATCTTACTCAATTTCATTGTTTATTATACTTAACACCTTCAATAAAATTGAATTTAATCTAACAATCTAACAACTATAAAATCAAACATAACTTGACAATAAGTAACTTTTTACTTACCTTTTAAAATTGAGGAACTCAAGCCTAATAATGTAGACCACTTATTTTCTAAAAACATAGGTGAACTTTCCTTTTTTTTTTTCCTTCATCTTCTCCTTTTTTTTTTCCTCTCTCTTTTCTCTTCTTCTTTTCTCTTTGCCTCATTTCTTTCTAGTGTGTGTGGTGTGTTTTTTAAATGGATTTGGCCCCAAATGGATTGATATACAACGATCAATCCACCGCCTAATTATTTTATTGTCTTTTTTTTCTTTTGGCTTGACATCTTTGGCCTTTTTTTTTTGACATTAAGACATTACAGGTAGCTAGGATACATAATGTGGACGTAATGATAGTGTTAACACCACAGATAGAAGTAATAGCGAAGAAGCTTGACACTTTAACTCAATTTATGCACATAGTATGACATCCAGCTCCATTTTGCGCAGGTTATGGGGCAGATCACATCACTGTAAGTTATCATTTGGCTTCCATTCACATTGGTCAGCCAATAGAGGTGAATTATGTACAAAACTATTAAAGGCAAAATGGACCTTACCTACACAACTACCATCCGGGTTTGAACAAGCATCTCAACTACACGTGGATAGATAATATAGATCAAGTAAATTAGATTAGATGCAATCCACTAATGATTTAGCAACAAGAAAAGATGCAATCTTTGGAAGATCTACTTGTCAAGAACATCATAAAAAGTAAGAAAGCGATGCAAAATCAATAAGCCTCTATACATAACTTAGAGATTTGGGTGGGACAGATAGCAGTTGCATTAGCCAATAGACTACTAGGTATATTGCCTAGTGATTCAGAGAAGAATCCATTAGAGTAAAGACTACGAAGAAAACAAATGGCGCTGTCAGTTCAAGCTATCACTATTGGGACTGGTGTTCAGTTGTCAGGAATCACTGTAAAGAGGAAGGAGATAGAAGACACTCAAATATCTACAAAGGACAAGGAACAGGCAGAGAAATCCAGAAAAGCAATATATAAGGATAAACAATTAGTCTCAGAGCTCATAGCTTAAGACAATAGTTCTTGGTATTTTGCTCACATCTCTAATCCCTTCTCTTCAAAGGTTGCAAAATACCAAATTGGAGAGATTGTTCACTAAATTTCCAGAAGTCCTCAAAAAGTTACATGTTAACATTCTATTCATTGACTTGTCCTTCAAATCCCAAACTACTCCAAGTTTTTGAAAGAAATGTTGACCAAAAAGAGAAAGCTGCTCGAGCACGAAGTGATTGTACTATCCAAAAAATGCAGCGCTATCATCCAATACAAGATCCTTTCCAAACTAAAAGATCCATGAAGTTGTACTTTGCTCCACAGGAAATTTTCATAATACAAATTTTTTGATTGATTCGGGAGCAAGTATTAATTTATTTTCCTTGCATCTTTACAGAAAACTCGAATTATGAGATCCTAAGGTAGCATCTATTATCCAACTAGCGGATCAATCACTGAAGCATCTTTACAGAATAGTTGAAGACATACTTATCAAGGTAGGGGAGTTAATTTTTCTACCTGACTTCATCATCTTGGATATAGAAAAGGCATATTAGATGCTAGTAATCCTTGGATGGCCATCATTATCTACAAGCCAAGCCTTGCTAGACTTTGATACCAATGAGATAGTCTTGAGGGTGGAGGATAGGCAGCAGAGTTTTACCACGGAGAATCCAATCAAGCAACCCTCATACTTTAAGGATTGTCAATGAATGGATCATTGGTAGAGCAACAAAGGTAGGCCAAATGCAAGAGAAATTGTTGGCAAGTACAATAATTTATATTAGTGTTTATTTGATTTTAGGGACTTGTCATCCACATCTCGTTTCCCCTTAGGCCTTTGATAAATTAGTTGGTTTATTAGATGTTAGATGTTTGAGTCAAGTGACACTTATTTGAAGTATTTGACTTTAATCTTTATCTAATCGCATTGTGCATGACATTGCGAAACACTTAAACCAACCATGACCAAAGAGATAACGAGAGCAATATGAAAGCTAGCCATAGAATTTCAGGCCATATAAGGAGAGTGTTTCCTTCATTTTCTTCCCCTCCCCTTTATATGTGGACTTAGGATTTAGGATATTGAGGGCATTGACTGACAACAAGGAATATATTGAATTATGAATTAATTTATGAAGGGTGAATTGGTTGCATACTTAGGTCAATTTCTGCTTTTTCATGTGAAGTTGATATATATTGAGCACATGAATTAAGTTTAGCATTGCGTATGAATAAGTTGATTTCATAATTGAATAGGTTGAAATAATGGACCATAGATGCTAAGCCCAAAACCCCTATATTTTACATCCTTACACCAAATTTAGAATAGTTTGGAGGAATTCCATTGTTGTAGGAAGATGTTGAGATAAATGAGAGTTCCATATGTGAAATTAAAAATCTTGTGTGAATTGTCTAAGGTTCAATGGGATGAAATTGGGCGGAAGTCTCAAGTTAGAAGTCAGTTTAATTGGATAGGTGGCAACTGTCTCGTAGAAGTGAAATAAAAAAAAATCATCAATTTGGGGTTATCAATATCCTAATTTAGCTATGAGAAAAAAAGGAAAATAATCCATTTATATTAAATGCATAGAGATAGCTAAAACAAACAGCAAAGAAGTATAATATTTGTAGGAAATACAGTAATTCAAAATGATTAGATAATGGGAAAGTATTTACACAAGATAATAAGAAGAGTAACACAGGAAAGGTGTCCTTGGTACTAAATCCACCGACATCAATATTAAGAATACATTCAAACATTTGCAATGTAATGTAATGAAATGAAGATAATAAATAATTTAATCACATACATGCTTAAAAAATCTCAATTCCTAGTTTCCAACATACGCTCACCAGTGCGTTAGATGTGCATTTGATGAACATGCTTCGAAAAACTAAGCAATATTATTTTAACTAACAGGGTTAATTGTTGTAGATGTGACCAACATCAAGTGACAATAATTTAATACAATGATTTGTACATCATTTATGTTGTCCTCGAGACTTCGACAATAAATGTGAGTTGTAGTATAAATTCGTGAGACATTGTGAAAATAAAAATAAAAGTTAATGAAAAACCATGGTAACATTTTTTGGATCTTCCTCTATATAAATTATTATATAAGAGAATTGTATAAATAATTGTAAACTTGTTGATGCTCTATTGACATGCTGGAACATCATGGAGAATCAGGTTGTTACGCATCTCAAGCTCTTATGGTCACTGAAGGGTACTAAGAACTATTTGTCCCCAATCCATGAATGAACATGATTTTGTGAGAATTTTTAGTGATTTGAAATCTGAATCGGTGAAACCATCACATTAGCCCTTGATAAATTGAAACATAAGAGAACACAATAAAACATGTCATCAACAAATCATCGGCTTCTATGAATAATCATTTGGATCGAAAAATTGAAAGCATCTTAGAAATATTGTGGATTCCGTAGAATAATAAAAGTTCGACGGCATTTATTAAAACTCTCATATTTACATTCAAAAGTCATATAAAAAACAATAAAACTGTAATGAGGTTTTAAATAGCAAGTGTATGAAGTAAAACCTAAACTTTCAAAAGACCTAATTATCCTTATATAACCTAATTAATAGGAAATAAATAAAAATAAGAAATTAACAAAAAATTAAAAGTCTATGACGAATGTTTAAATATTTTAAATTGAAAAGAAAAAATGAAATCTTGAAAAAGACCTAATTGACCTTTATAATTATTGTTGTGGGACACAAAATAAAAACAAAGAAATCAAAGGAGCCATTAAAATTTTTGGCAACCCCCTCAAAATTTTTTAAGATAGTCCACCTTCATTATTAAGAATTTGACGGGTATCTCTTGTGATATTGACACTCGGTCTCCTTCAAGCTCTTGCTTGAGAAAATGTGACTTCTATCCATTCAACGCCTATATTCCTCCTTCATTATGCTTTTTCCTGAGAAATATATATTAAATTTTCGATCATCTATACAATTAGTCGCACATGTCATACACTTGTATGTGTGTAACTTTTCATTTTGTAAATTATTAGAGTGTGTTTCTTTCTTCAACTACCATTCATAGATGCAGCCATAGCCTATATAAAAAATTCATCTCCACTAGTACTAGTTTCAAAAAATTGAGCAGCACATCGCTGTTGTTCGCCATCACCAGCTCTTTAACTCTATTCATGTGACCTAAATCTACTTTACACCATCCCACTCTAGAGAACTATGCGCTAGTTTGTTCGGGATTAAAATTAAATTTTCAATAGATTTTGGTAAAAGTTGATAAAATGCGTGATTGAAAAGTTGTGGGTCCTATGAAATAAGTGGTTAAAATTAATTGTTGACATTGACTTATATTAAATCAACATTTTAATCAATACCAAAAAGGGGCTACATTTCAAAGAAAAATATATCCAATTGTGTTCTTCCTCCCTTGCATCTTCTCACTGGAATCCTTATTTCACCATCATGACTCTTCCTATTCTCTTCCACATCACACCACGATACTACTTTCCTAAGCAAAACAAGAATCCTCTTAACCACTCGAAACCTCACTTCCACAAATGAACGAACATCAGAATCCCAAATACTAGATCCATCTCATATAGGGCTATGGATCATAGTGGTGGAGTGTGGCAATAGTGTCAAGGGTAGAGAGAAGGGGACAAGGTCTGGATAGCCCCAGGCCCAATTTGTTTTTGAAGGCAAAAATGGATAAAAAAAGAGAAAAAAAATTGTTCTCCCTCTACTCCGTGCCAGTATGGTGTGAATCTGCTGATGATCTTGATGGTCATGGGCCCAGAAATATCAAATTTAGATCCAAATATAGTAGTAGTGTTTATAGTGGTAATGTGATGCAGTGGTGGTCATGTATATTGAAGGTAGTGTGAATCCGATGGCGATGGTTCAGTGTTGGATGTGGTGTTGAGTGTGTAGCAAGTCTGGGTAGGGTAACAATATATTGTTAGAAAATCATTGGCTACAATAAATTCCAGAGCTATAAAATGTAGAAGTAGATCTTATTGATTGATCGAATCTCATGACAACACGATGTCTTTAAGTGAAATTGCTCACCATTGACAACCGCTACCTTTTGTGGATAATCACTTCCATAATACAGCGATCAAACAAACAACATAGTGCAACAATCATGAATGATTTTAGAACTCTACTCCTGAAAATATGTGTAAATGTATCAAAGATTACAAAATTAAAAAAAATGATAATTTCATTTTTGATGTATTTTTTGCAAAAGTAGATATGTGTTTATATAGCTAGAATACATATAACTGCCTCCACCATTGTCTAGAAATATTTATAGTTTAAATGGGTTGTTTAGAAATGATCATATTAAACTAGCTAATTTGACCCATTAAATAAATTCAAAAAATGATTAAAATAAATAAAATTTTTTTATTTTAATCAACGAGGCCCACTAGCTAAATAAAAAATAATATTTTAAACAAGGAAGTCCAAGAGCCCTTGCCCCCAAAGCCTTATCAAAGACTTTTTAATTATCGTGTGGGATGTGAATCGAATCCCCGATCTCCCAAATAAATTTTAAACTTTTTTCAATTGGGTACTTAATCTAATTTAGTTATTTCTTCACATATTATATTTATTGTATAAATATCAAACAATCCCCAATTGAAAGAAATAAGATAAATATAAAAATTATTTGGAGTACATTAGAAATCACGTAGGCTTAGGTGCCTATTGACTTAAACATTGGCTTTATATATTCTATTGAGTTTGCTAACTGTAGAGTGAAATATGTGTTGAACTCTACAATTGTAATTGCAAATTGAGACAATAGAACATACACATGACTTCTAAAATAATCATTGAGTTCTCGAGGTTATGTTCATTTTGACTGTGGACTTTGCTAATTTCTTTGAGTGCTCTAGAGAACACATTCACACTCAAATAAGTGCTTCTATCAAGGACGCACTGTATCTAAATATCCCATTTAATATCAGCTATAGTAAGCATTAAGCCTGTCCTCTAATTAATACAAATATACTATGCATCATACGGAAAGGTTTGAATAAATTCAATGTAGTATCCCCATATACTATTCGAATAACTTTGTTGTCCCTATGAACCTTGTTCATGGAATTTCCAGTCACAAGGTTAGGGTTTCCATTATATGTGATTTAGTTTGTGATAAGCTTTAGCCCGATCTCCCTTGATGTTTTTTAAACTAGCTCTCTAGCTAATTCTTTGGTTAATGGGTCAACAATATTATCACTTGACTTCACAAAGTCAATAGTTATGACCCCATATTTAAGCAATTGATGCACAATATTGTGCCTTTTATGAATGTGTCTAAACTTTTCATTATGGGATGAATTTTGAGCTCTTGAAATTGATGCTTGACTATCATAATGGACAGAAAATAGCTGGAAGTGGTTTAAACCATAAAAGAACACTCATAAGAACATTTCTTAACCATTCAACCTCTTCGTGTGTCTTACCTAAAGCTAAAAACTCAAATTCGAAAGTATATCTTGCAATGCAAGTTTGCTAAGTGGATTTCTAAGATATAGCAATGCATGCTAATGTAAATACATATCTACTCGTAGATTGATTTCATTGTATCAGAAATCCAATTAACATCACATTATTCCTCAAGTATAGCAACAAATTTGGTATAATGTAGTCTCCAGTCTAGAGTGTATCTCAAATATCTCAAAACAGTTTACCTACTAAGTCAACTGACCGCATATGCTATATCAGGTTTTGTGCAGTTCATGAAATACATGAGACTAGCAATCATTCCATCATATTCTAAAGCAAAAACACTAGGATCTAAATGTTTTCTCAAATGACGCATGCATCATAAGTTGTTTTAGTAGGAATTAAATGGTATTGATTAAACTTTTTAAGCACTTTTTCTACATAATGAGATTGGGTTAAAGTAATTCCTTCTGCATGTTTTACTATTTTAAATCCTAAAATTACATCAGCAAGATCCAATTCTTTCATTTCAAAGTTCTTTTTCAGAAATTGTAGTCTTATTAACCATATCTTAACTAGTCCCCATTATCAGCATATCAGTCGTGGGAATATTTCTCAAACTCATTAATTTTTTAATGGAAAATATATTAATATATCCAAGTCTAACATGCTACAAAATAGAAGAAATAGATGTTTTATTCTTAATAATAAAAACATTGAGTTCAAACAGATTCTTATCTGCATACCCTTTCCCAACAAAATGACCACCTTAGATGGTACAACTTGACCACTCTCAAATACAATCTTAAATCCCTTTTTGACTAAGATAAATTCAGGCACTAGATTTTTTCTAATTTCAGGTACATAATGGACCTCATTAAACTAAGGACATTTCTAGAAGTAAATCTAAGTATCATAGTCCCTTTGCCCTTGATTCTGAAAGAAAAAGCATTCCTCGTGAACAAATATATTCTCTGTCAGGAGTAAATGAAAAAATGCACCTATTGTGCAGCAAATATGCTTGATAGCTCCAAAATCTACCCACCAGTCTATCATATTGCTTACTTGATTAACTTCTATCACCATTGAAAAAGAAATTCCCACATCCATTACTGCATGTGCCTAATTCTTCATAGTTTTCCTTTCCTATTTCTGTAGTCATTTACAAAGTGACCATGTTTACCACCAAAAATAAATAAATAAATAAATAATGTCACCGAAAATCTTATTTTTAAATCGGGTTTAGACCGATTGTTTTTCCTTACGAATTATTTTCCATTGTTTTTCTCTTTAAAGTTTTGACCCTTAGTAAAATTTTCAACAAATTTCTTTCAACCAAAACTTTCTTTTATAAGATTAGCTTTGAAACCCAAATCTAGACTCTCCCTTCATTCCGCCATTCTATTTTCTTCCTCTAATAAATAAACCCAAATCTTTTATAAGATTTCTTTCTTTTTATGGTTCAAACTATTTTAATATTCTTTTCAAGAAGGTGGAAACCTTTCTATAATAGCAAACACTTGAAAACCCTCACAGATTTTATACTCCTCAGTAATAATCTCAAGAATTATAGTTTGTAATTGTTCAGCTTGACTAACAATCATTCTAATGTCATCCATTTTAAATTCTAAATTTTTTTAACTTTTTATGTACTGGATCTTTGGTGGCATATTTCTTTTCTAAGGAATTCCATAATTTAGCAAATTTACATGACTAATAGACATCATATCAATCTAAAGTAGTAGGCTTATCAACAATTGCAGCAACAAGTTTATCAGATTCAGTAGCACCGACTACTTTAAGTGTTGTTAAATAAAATCGTAACTTCATTTGCCATCTGTTTCTCCCATCAAATAATTCAGGTTTTTCAGAACCCTTAGGAATAGATGTAACTACTGTAGATATAGCAAATGATGATAAAAGAAAATTCATTTTAGATTGTTGCAAAATAATTAGTTGTAGTAAATTCTTGAGCTGTAAAATGCTGAATATGAAATTTATCGATTGATCAAGTCTTGTGACAACATAGTGTCCTAAAGCAAAATTGTCCATCGTTAGTTGCTGCAATACCTGTGGACAATTACTTTCATGATACAACGATCAAATAAGCCACTTGTGTAGTAATTACGAATGGCTGCACAACACTCAAGTGTCCTCCAGAAAATACAAATAAGTATAAAAATCAAGTTTGAAAAATTATAAAATACAAAAAAAAAATGATAATTTCATTTTTGATGTAATTTTTAGGAAAATAGATATGTGTTTACATAGCGAGAATCGATATAACAATCTCCACCATGACCTAGAATTATTTATAGTTTTAATGGGTCATTTAAAATAGATCAAATTATATCGGTTAGTTTGACTCATTAAATAAATTCAAAAATGATAAAAATAAATAAATAAATATTATTTTGGGTAATTATATTTCCATGACAATTTTTTATATCGACATCGCCTTTTAATTAAAAGAAAGATTTTCAATATTAGCTCACTTTTGCTTTTATGTACTCGATTTTTTTCTCATTTTATTGTTATTCTTAGCCTTAAATTAATTAACATATTTTATATTTAATCATTATTTAATCCAAATATTCTGCTAACTTGCATTGAAAATAGAAATGTATATTTTTTTTTACTTTTTATTATTTATTTATTTCAATTATTTAAAAATACGAGAGAAACATATCATATCTTTTTCTTCCTCATAACAAATATCTTGAACAAAAATAATCTCTATAGACAAGATATGACAATCAATAGAAGGTAGATAATAAAAAAGTTTTAAAAAAGTTTAGAACTTAAATGTAAAAACAAGAAAAGTTTAGAGATATTCGTTGTAATAAAAATGTAGAGTGGGTAACAAAAATTGAGGTGTCAATATATTTGGGGAAAATTACCTAGATCCCTTCTTTTCAAGATTACATTTCTAAAACAAATGAGTGAAAGATTAAATTTCAATAGTTAGGTGATAAATACTAATTTTTAAATTAATTAATTACACCCACCCACTCTACCATCATTGAACACATCTTTTACCCCATGTCTCGATTCATTTTCTAACCCACACACTCTCTCTCTTCCCCAAAAATTGATCAGCACTCTCTTTCCCAAAAATCTCATCGGTGGCTTCTTCGCCACCCCAACCCTTTAGATTTCGGCCACCTACCACTTCTCTTGTCGGAGTTTCGCACAAATCTCTTCTTTGAAAGCCATCAGCTTAGATTTTGGTGAAGTGCCAATACAGTGCATGGGTCAACAACCAGTCTGTGAGGAGAAGAAAACTGAATGTGAATGTGGGTACCATATGGTGAAGAACAATCAGATCTACAACTTCTCTCTCATAATCTTCCACATTTTTTCGAGAAATAACTGAAGAAGAATCTTGGAAATCTTTATTGAGAAATATTTAGTAATCAATTGGTTGGTGTTTTTTGAAGGTATTGGTGGAAGTTATGGTAGTGATGATTGTTGTTGTGGATTTGAGTTAAAGATGTTAGTAATGGTGGTGGTTACTATTTTTCTGAACAGGTCTGTTGTGGTGGTTGGGGAACTGGTTTTTTATGTTCGAGATCTAGTTGTGACTATTTGTGACCTATTTTGTGTTGATTGTGATCGGTTGTAACTTGAGATTGATTTGGTCACAGACAACCACATTGAATACAAACTTGGTCACAGATCCCGTATCAATTTATTGCAGATCTTGTATCAATTTTTAACTCACACACTCTATTTCTTCCCCAAAAAATTAGTTTGATACTCTCTTACCCAAAAATCAGATCTACGACTTCTTCCCCACCCACCCTCTAGATTCCGACCACCTACCACATCTTTCATCGGAGTTTCACGAGACAAGTGTGGTGGTGCTGGTTGGTGTTTTTTGAACCGTCGATGGAAGTTATGGTAATGATGATTGTTGTAGATTTGAGGTGAATGTAGTATTTATGTCATCAATTTGAGTTAAAGATGTTAGTAGTGGTGGTGGTTATTATTTTTTTGATTAGATCTGCTGTGGTGGTTGGAGATCTAATTTTTTCTGTTCGAGATCTAGTTGTGATAGTTTGTGACCGGTTGTGATTTGAGATTGATCTAATCACAGACAGTCATACTGAATACAAATTTGATCACAATTAATCACATCGAAAGCAAAGTTGGTCACGATGATTCTCAGAAAACATAAGTCAGTGAATTGCTCACATATAACACAGGTATGGTCACAGATAACAAGGTTGCAAATCTGATAACTACAATGCATCACTATGACCATCATATTTTTTAGAGATTTTTCCATCACCGGAGCTAGAACAATCGGTGGAATAGTCGTCGGAGAAGTTTGTCGGAGTAGTCACCGGAGCGTTCGTTGCAGCAGCTTGTCGGAGCGGTGCCAGACTAGTCATTGGAGCTGTTGTCTGAGCGATCGCCAGAGTGAATGCTGGAGTTGATGGCTATCTCCAGTGGAGAGGTGGAGGGAAGGTGGTGTAGTAGGGTGATAGGATGTGGTGAGTGAGGTGGCATGGAGTGGAAATAATTAATATATATTATATTATAGTTTCATATTTAATAAATATATTTACCACCTGATTTTTGAAGCATTTCAATGAGTTTGTTATTTATAAAATTTGTTTTTATAATGTTGTAGTTATGTAGTCTTCCCATATATTTGCCCTATTATTTTAATCAAGGAAGCCCAGAAACACTAGGCCCCACAGCTCAATCAAAGAATTTTTAATTATCACATTCGTGAACCCAACTCATGGCCTGCCACACAAACTTCACACTTTTCACTAGTTGGACACTTCAACAAATTTAGTTATTTTTTCACACAATATATTATTGAATAAATATTTAACATATATTGTGCATTCTTTTGTTGAATTATGATGACATACACAATATTCGTTGTTTCCTATTCACGATAGCCATAATTTTGTTCGAGTAACAGAAGCTTTAATTATGGAGTAGATGCCCTAAAAAGTCTGTACAATAGCAAATTATGAAAGAGTAAACTGCACAAACTTCTTGCAAAATATACTTGGTATCTTTTATAAAATAGGTAAAAATCTCTCCAAGAGACTAATAAATATGCTTTTCCCAACTTTGCCTTTTAATCATTTAGCAAAATTTAAAACTACTGCTTTTTATTGTTTTAATTTGGTTAAGTATATTAGTTTATTAAACTGGGTTATTTTTCTCTCTTTTTATTTAATGTGATTTAATCTCATAAAGTGGTTTTGCTAAAAAATGACATTTTTCAGTATAAAACGAACAAAGTTGATTCAAAGTTTTAATAAAATGAATACACTAATAAATTTCATCATTATTCAATGACAACTTCCATGCATTTTTAGCAATATAATGATTATATTTAGCCCATATTTGGTAGGAACTAAATTTCAAATTTTATTCTAAGTTAAAGTCAACAATTAAAATTAATCACATATTTTGTAGGACACAACTTTTCAAGCGAACGTTTCATCAACTTTTATCAAAATTTACTAAAAATCTAATTTTAATCTCCATCAAACAAAGACTTAATTTCTAGTGATCATATTACGACATTAAAGATAATAAAAATTATAAATTCTTAAGCATAATTCTATGATTCTATTTTTTTTACAGTCACATAAATATTCAAATGCCGATTAATTGTAATTTGAAGCTATAGGCCATATAATTAAAAACAGAGAAAGAATCTTTTGTAATAAGCAAAAATAATGGAAAAAGATAGTTAAAGAAATAATAAAATATTTAAATATAGTATCATAACGTTTCATGGGAGAAAAAATCCGACAGAAATGTCTCTAAATGCAGTGACAAAAATATACCAAAATGAGTTGCAAAGATGATAATGTCAATTAAACTCTTCGACCAACTGTCAATGTTCAGAGGAGAAATAGATTTTATAAATTTTGTAGACTCATTATAAAAAAAATTTCCACTTGTTCAACTTCTCCTTACAATAAACTACAAAATCCATTGTACATCACAAGCAGGAGCAAAATCATTTTCTTCTAATTTCTCTCACGCTCATTCTCTCTCTAGGATTTCACGCAATAACTAATAATTTCTCTGATTACGTGTACAAAATTCTTTTATTTACCATGTAACAGCTCTTTATCGCGCACAATTTTTATTTCTTATTCCATTTCCCCTGTCTACATGTCACATTCAATTCTTTTGTTAATTGCCTAATGTCAATGTGATTCTTTTTCTCAATTGAATTATAAAATGTTCATCTATTTACAGTAATGGAACCTCTACTTTATACATATATTATTTCAAAACATTTTCTTTTGTTTTCAAAATTTTGAGTCAAATCTAACAATCTTTATCTCGGCACAAATTTTCTTAATCACAATACATATTCACACACTTTTAATAGTGTAGATCAATTGTCAAAGTTAACTGTTGAATATATTAACTAAATTCATAGATTCATTGAATGTGACTCCACTAGTTATTTGACTTCTTTTTATTTTGATCTTCATTCTTCTTGTTACTAGCCACGAGATCCCTCATGGTCACTTCTTATTCTCTCGCATTTGTCAGAGGCTATTTAAATCTATAATTAAGTCTATATATAAAAACAATGATTTTACTACTTAGAATACGTATAAAATTGTTTCACTGTAAATTTGACGTCAACTTCAAATATTTAATATTTTTTTATCTCAAATTCTTTCTATATCAATCATTTGAAAATGAATTTAATAAGAATTTAATTTAACATCTTTAGTTATGTACGGAAATTAACGAATTCTCATTGACTATTGTTAAACAACAATGATCGAAATTGTAATTAATTTCTGAAGAATTCTACATTTATAATTTAAGATCATTCAAAAAGTTCATGAATTTAATGTTTTATAATAACAGACATAATAGCCAAAACAAAATCATAGGAAGAATAAAAACAAACCACTGTATTTCATCCAAAATAAAACAATCAAAGATGAACATAAATGGTTATGATTTACAAAACAGATTTAATTCCTAATGCTGGGCCCAGGAGCATCATTTCCAGGAGGACTGGAGCTAGTTCCAGCATCAGTGTTCCCGGGTAGTGGGATGCTGGGGCTTGGTCCTACAGTGGGTGTGTAGTTGAGCCCAAAGGACACTCAAGGTTGGATTGAAACTTGTTTCAGCATCAGCGGCGGGCTAAAACATGGTCCTGCAACTCCTGTGTTGTAGAAATTAGGGTTCACCAGTGGAAAACTCAGCATCCCACCCATCCGTAAATTCGTAGCCCTGTTCTTTTCCAGTTCATCCATTCAGGCTATGATGTCCTGCATCGTTTTCTCCGCCAAACGTCATATTTCGGTCATATTATTTAGAGGGAAATATTTATCAAGCAACAATCTTACGTCATTTATGTTGTGCTCAAGACTTCAACGGCAAATATGAGTTATATTATAAATTTATGAGACACTTGTCAAAATGAAAATAAAGGGTCATGAAATATCATGGAAACATATCTGTGATCACCCTCTACAGAAAGAGAATTGTATAAATAATAGTAGATTTAAGGATGCTATATTGATATGCTTGAATATTGCGGAGAATCAGATTGATACACATCTCGGACTCTTATGATCATCTAAGGGTACTAGGAAGAACTATTGGTTACAAACCCTCAAATGTATGTGATATCATGAAAGTTTTTGGTGATTATCACATAAGCACTTGATAAAATGACATGTAAGAAAACACATTAAACATGTGATCAACAAGTCATCGATTTCTATATATGAATGACTGGATCAAAAAATTGAAATCATCGTAGCGATGTTGAGGATTCCGTAGAACGAATATATGAAAAATCTCATATTTTCATTCAAAAGTCATATAGAAAACGATAAAGCTGTAATGCAAGTTTAAATAGCAAATGTACGAAGTAAAACCTATAATTGGAAATATATAAAACTTGAGAAATTACCGAAAAAGCATAAATTTATGACCAAAGTTTAAAGAATTAAAATTGAAACGGAAAAATGAATTCTTGCGAAAGTCCTCATTTCTCTTTCACAATTAAAGTTGTTGGATATAAAATAAAAAATGAGTAAACATTGGAGCCATCATAAATTTGGTGACCCCCTTGAAATTTTTTAAGATAGCCCGCCTTCATTTTTTCAGAATTTGATCCTATCTATTCCGATGTTGATCCTCATTCTCCTTCTAGCTCTAGCTTGAGAATACATGACTTTCACAAATTCAACACCTGCATTCCTCCATCATTATACTTTTCTAGGTGATATATGTTAAATTGTCGATTATACAAGATATGTTGCAACATACAAAAAGTTATCGCAATAAATGATTTAGCGCAACACATTTTTAAAGTTTGCCAAAAAAGAGCAAAAAAATATAAGCCTACATAAAAAGTTGTGAAATATCAAAAAGCGAGACAAGAAATGAAGATTGTTGCAAAAAACATGATGGGAAGCATGGACCCAATATATTGTTTGGTGAGCAACTTATGGCAATAAACTTTCATTTGTTGCGACAAAGTGTTTGTGATGAAATATGATATATTGTTTGAGATAATGAATCTTTGTTGCTTAAAATCTACGGATGGATGAAAAAATTTGTGATACCTATATTTGTCATTACTTTATCTTGTAGGGATAGTGAAAAAAGAAAACTTGACATCCACACTCATCACGTATTTGTTATTTTATAAATAATATTATCACAAGTCTATTCGATTGTTTTTTATAAATAAATGAATCGCAAAAATTTCTAACATCTAAAATTCGATCATTATGATTGTATTTAGTTTTCTTGAATGGCCTTTCTTGCGATCCAAAATTCTTATGCTGATTTGGATATAAAAAAAAATAAAATTGAAAGCGTCATAGAAATATTAGGGTTTTCCTAGAGTAATGGAAGTTCAGCGGCACCTACAAAAAATCTCATATTTTCAATCTAAAATCATATAAAAAATGATAAAGCTATAATGAGATTTTAAATAGCAAGTGTACAAATTAAAACCTAATTGACCTTTCATGATTAAAGTTGTGGAATCCAAAATAAAAACTAAGAAAACAACGGAGCCATTGAAAATTTGGCGACCCTCTCCAAAAATTTTAAGATAGTTTGCCTTCTTTAGGAATGGGCACAGTCCAATTCAATCTGGTTCAGAAAGGAACCAAACCATAACGAGTATCAAAAAAAGTTTTAAAAATGGAACCACTAGTTTCTTATCTAATTATAGAACCGAATAGACCTAAACCGACTGGTTTCAATTCGGTCCAGTCCGATTCTTTACATTGAAGATATCAAACCAAAATGTTTGCTAATAAAAAACTTAAAGGACAATTCTGACATGATACTTTTAAAAAATATACAAGAATCACACCTACTTTACAAAGATTAAAAGAAAAACAAATATATAAATTAAAAAATATATATAAGTTACTATCTTTAAGCAATCATCACCTTATAAAAAGAGTATAAATCTCCAATAATTAAGCAAACATGCCACTAAACAAGAATATCCATTTCGTTTGCCTTGAAGTTGCAAATTCTCACTAAATTTGCTTTCAAATTTTGCAAATTTTCCAGTGAACAATGTAACATGAACAATAAGTAAACAATTAAATATCTAAATCCCATATCGCAACAAAATCAACATCCTACCTTAACAAATTATACTTAAGAACTCTACAATATCTTCCCTGTATGATCTACATCTATACTTCTAAAGAGCCAGTCTACCCTTAGCATCGATTGTATGCCACAAAAGTTAAAATTAAAATATGAACAAAAAATTTATATGTGAGAAATTATATAAAAAATAGTAATTATGGCTATACTTACATTTAGATCATCAGTCAAGTTCTACAACCATGAATCATACTTTGTGTGAGTACGTTTTTTAACAAGCTCTGTGCATTACATTAAAAATTACAAAATCTGAATTAAGAGAAGTATAAATAGAAACAAATAAACAATCTAATAACCAAGAAGAGTAAAAAGATATTCTAATTATCTGTTTACAATTGGACAAATTCTTCATGAAACGTTTCACTTCAACACCTACTATATATAGTCGAACTCCTAAAAATGTAGAATGCATCCAATTTTTTAGAAAAATCAAAGTTTCAACTATTTTAGATGTTAAAGAACTTCTAAATGAATCAAGAACACGTCCTCCAATACTAAACACTGACATAGAAGCAACCGTAGGAACAGGAATTACAAACTATTTTGGACAAATTTGCATATCTTGGGCAATTTAATTTCCACAAGTCAAAATATTATAACTTGATTTGTGTATAATAAGATCATGTGTATGTAAAATTTATTAAATATCACATCGAGTTAGAATTAGTTTTTTTGGACCATTCTAACCTTACTATAATTCAATTATTTCAATAATTTCTTAATTTTTGTTTTCTAATATGTATTTAATTATTTCAATAATAACATATATTTCGTTTTTCAATATGTATTTAATTATTTTAGTAATACCTTACTTTTCGTTTTTCTATTTATATTTGATTTTAATAACTTGAGCAACAAAATTATCATTAATTATTTCGTCAATTATTTAGTTTTATGATGAATGTACATTTGACACATTCATTATCTTACTTTTCATTTTTTAATATGAATTTTATTTATTAACCATATTTGACTGATTTATTATCTTTTAAAAATATTTGATTTATTTAATTATTTGAGAAATATTATCATGCATTAATTATTTTGTCCATTATTTAGTTATGATCAATGTACATTTGACAGATTCATTCAACTTGACTCGATAGTAAATTAAGTTCATTAAAAATTTTTGGAACAAAAGATGAATATTTTTAGAGTTTTCTTCCAATTGATTTATTCAATGAATTTTAAGCATTTCAGAATAACATGCAATGCACATTCAACTACGATAACATAATGAAGCAATCACGATGAACATCCTCATAGAGATAATCCTAGTATTAGGTCAATAAGTATAAAAGAAGTCAAACTCCTTTTTGTCTATAGCCTTTAGCTACAAGTCTTGCTTTAAACTCATCAATCGAGCCATCAAGTTTAAGTTTTTTCTTAAACAACTATCTACACCCAATTGTCTTATATCCTTGAATTTAGTCTACTAACTCTCAAGTACTATTAGATATAAAGGAATTATATTCACTATTTATATTTCCTCTAGTAATGTTTAGGGACTAGTTTTAGAGGGTGGAATGGTGTTGCATACATTAATTTTATTGGCAGAAGATGGTATTTATAGATAAAAAAGGATCAGATTATTTGATTGAATGACAATTGTTTATTTTCCTTTTAAATCCCGGCATTTAATTTTTGTACAATATGAAATAAAATCAAATGGATATATTTCTCAGCTTTTTTGGAAAGTGGCAACTGCCTTGAACAAGTGGGAAAAAAAATCATCGATATGGGATTATCAATTTCCAATTTAGCTATGAAAAAAAGGGAAAATAATCCATTAATATTAAGTGCATAGAGATGGCTGAATTAGAAAGTAAAAAAGTATAATTTTTTAGGCAATACAGTGTAACTAGAATAATTTAAAATTTGGAAAATATTTACCCAAAAAAATTAGAAGAGTAACACTAAAATAGTGTCCTTGGTATTAACTTAATACTCTCACATATATATTACATATACATTCAAACATTTACAATGCAATGAAAATAAATAAATAATAAATAGTTTCCTCACCTACAAACTTAAAAAATCTCAATTCCTAGTTTTCAATCTACGTTCAAATGTGCATTATATGTGAATTCGATGAACATGTTTCGAAAAAATGAGTAATATTAATTTAACTAAGTGGGTTAATCGCTGTAGATGTGATCATTATCAAGCAACAATAATTTAACACATTGGTTCATGCATCATTTATGTTGTGCTCAAGGCTTCAACAGTAAATATGAGTTATAGTATAAATTTGCGAGATATTTTGTCAAAATAAAAATAAAAGGTCATGAAACACCTAGGTAACATATCTGTGATCTGGTCCATACACATCTCAGGTCTTATGATCGTCTATGGGTACTGAGAAGAAGTATTGGTTGCAAACCCTCAAATGCATATGATTTTGTTGACGCGCTAAAAGTGCAGCCCAATTCGAATAGCCCAAAGAATGAAGCCCAATTGGGCAATTCAGGATGAAGGCCCAAATAGGGTTATTAATGAATGCAGTGGAAGCCCACGAACGCGGTAACACCATCGCCCAAACTTACAAGACGTCCAAAATCTGAGCGAATGAAGTGCCTCGCAGTCACCCAGAGTTATAACCTAGTTCTCGCCCAAACCTTCAAATCGCCCAGGATCTTAGCAAACATAAGGTATTATGGTTATCCAAAAGTACAGTTATCGAAACAGTTATTGGGTAATCTTATCATGTTCCATGATTCAAGAAGTTCAGTTAAAGACGGTTGAACGACAAAGAGTAGTGGCAGCATTCAAAGACGACAGTTCCACGATAAGATTGGCCACCATGAAGAAAGTGGGCAGTTATAAAGCAATTGAGCAGTTTCTAAACGGTTGATCACAAAGAGAGTATCAAGGGAATATAAAAGGGAGAAAAGACATAGAGCAAAAGACCCCGAATCAAACACTCTCAAACAGAGAATATGTAATTTCAATTCTTTAGTTTAGACTCAAAACATTTCTTTTCATTACTCGTGTGTTTGCGCCCCTTGGAGGCATTTTGTTTAAAGTTCCAATTGTAAAGTCATCGCCAATAAAACACCCCTTTTTGAGACTTTGTCTCAAGAGGTTTGTTCCTTACACAATCGTCTGATCCCTTTTTAATTGTTAGCGACTATCCACGCGAAACAATTTGACACGTCCGGTGGGACATTGGTGTTTGGTGTTGAAGATACAAAAGGTGAAACAATATGCCTCAGAAATCCGATAAGGAAACAGCAAGCCAGGGAAGAGTCCAGTCTGTAATCGAGCGATATGAGGAGTAGCATAGCTCTCCACGAACAGATGGACAGGATCAGAGCAATCACAGTCGCTACGAACCAATGACAGAGTTGAGTCCTCGAACCATGCGTGCATTACTCGGAGAACTCACACAAGATGTCCTTGAACAGGTAAATCTATTAAGTATTCAAAATATGAAAAGATTTGCCCAGAATGGGAATGCACACTATGACAACATGGTCAAATAACTGAATACTTTGAATGAAATAATGAATAAATTGGCAGGCCAAATTTGTCAGCCAGTTGTGCCTCTTACAAACCACTTTCAAAGTAGGACAATTGTAGGACATAATTTCCCAGTCCTAAGTTTAAATCAAGGGGAAGAACCACCTTTTGATCCCTCTACTTCAAACTAGGGGGTGGTGTAATACCAAATCAGAATAGTGGAATTAGTACGTCTAACTTGGAATGTAATCCAAATGTAAGAGATAATGTCCTAAATAATGGGTAGAATACCCCACGTGTTAATGAGAGAATAAATGTTCAGGCTAATGATAACAATGACCCAAATCATGGTAACTTTGTTGCCAATCAAGGACCAAACATCGGCCCTTAAGCAAATCAACCGGTCAACCAATCTGTAGGAATTCCATATGACCCCAACGTCATGTTGAGGAATCAGATTATGGAAATCGTACAGGATCGGATGGCTTTTGGAGTACGTCCTGTCATTAGGCCGACTTATATAAAGCCATATCCTGATTGGGTAGACCAAGCATATCCGTGGCCTAGAGGGTATAAAGTGCCAGAATTCTCATTGTTTACCAGTTTAGGAGAGGTGTTTACTCTAGAACACATAGGGCAATTTACACTGCAAAGTGGTGACATAACTGATTACCATAAAATGAGGCTGTTCCCTAGTTCATTAACAGGAGTAGCTTTCTCCTGGTTCATCAATTTACCGGTAAACTCTGTTCAAATATGGCAACAATTGGAGCAATTGTTCCACGATCAGTTTTATAAGACTGAGTCTGAAGTTACTTTGACCGATTTGGTGAATCTACGTCAAATGCTAAATGAATGGGCAGAAGGTTTCCTTCAAAGGTTCAAAACAGCAAGAAGTAAATGTTTTGTACCTTTACCCGAGAAGGAGTTTGTTAAAATCGCTCAAAGTTGTCTAAGCTTTGATCTGAAGAAGAAGTTCCAAGACAAGGAATTTCCTAATCTTTTCCAATTGAGCGCGAACGTGATTAAGTATGAATGATTAATAAGAGAGGAAGAACAAATGAAAAATTCCAGCAAAGGGACTTATTATAGAGACCCAAATTTTGATGTTCATACCATTAACGACGAGTATTACGATCAAACCGAAATGTGTTTGGCCGAATTAGTTAAAGGAGACACATATACTTGTCCTATAATGGCTAAGCCTAGACTGTCAGGCAAAGATGAGCCTACAAAAGATGAAAACATAAAGGCTAGAACGTTCTCATTCGATGTAACCAAAGCTGACCTTATATTTGATAAATTATATAAGGATAAGCAGATAAAGCTGAGCGATAAGCATAAATTGCCAAGCCCTGAACAAATTAAGGGTAAAAAATATTGTAAATGGCATACTGCATGGTCACATTTGACTAACAACTGTTTGGTTTTTCTCCATGTGTTACAGGATGCCACTGAAAAAGGACGAATTACATTTGAGGATAAGAGGAAGATGGTAGTGGATGAAAATCTTTTTCCACAGCCACTTGGAGTGAACATGGTGACTTCTGGTTTTAGAAGCAAGTTGTCAAAATTCAAGTTAGTTATAGATGATGGAGAAGAAGAAGCTGGACCACATCCCAGCGTCTTTGAACATATCAAAGGGAAGAAGCCCAAAAAGGACGAAGACGTCCTATGTGCAAGATATAAAAAAGAAGTGAGTGCAAATGCAGAGAAACCAGGGATATGGCAGCATCACCATCGCCCTAGTTTTTTCCCAAACGCTCAGCCTGGTAGAGGGCATGATACATCGTTCTATAAGGGACCGCCTTTTGAGAGGCAGTTCAGGCCAGTAAATCATGGAAGAACATTCAGACCACAACCTCGCCAACCAAATGTATGGCATTCGTTCCAGTATAAGGCTGGAAGGGCGATACCTTTCAACGAGATGACTAGGACCCAACAAAGGCATTTTCAACGAAACTATGGGCGAATGATGAGGCAACAACAAGGAATGCTGCGTCCTAAGGCACCTAGACTACTCGAGGTGGCCAATCAAAATGTTCTCAAAGACAGTGAAGAGACTGGTACAGGCGAACCTATGGAAGAATTGCCAGAGACTTCTTTTGGAAGGTCGAAGTTTGAGCGAGACAGAAGGGATGGAAAAGACCCAGATCAGCCCCTTACTATTCAGTTTGGTACGTTGCCTCCTGTTGTGGCTAATAACTATTTACTAGCCAACAAGTTCAAGAATAAAGAGAAAGGAGAAGAAGAAAAGGAGGATAATGAAGAGGAAGCATGCATGCTGGAATATGAAGAAGGCCAAACTTCTAGAGAGGCCTACAATGGTGAAGAAGATGATGGTATGACAGACATTGAAGAGAAAATCGATCTGGAGGCAGAAAGAAGAAGAAGAGGAGTATCGTACAATACTCTGTTGAAGCAATTACATCGAGAGGAAATTTGTGAAGTAAACTTATTGGGAGAACCATCTTGGCGTTCTTTCGATTTTTACGTGCTGTACGGGACACCCAAAAGAAAGAAGAGAGTGCCTCGCTCTGAAAAGTATGGATCACCTTCAAGAATAATGCCTCCTCCCACAGGTTGGATAACTGAAGAAGAAGCATTAGAAAACAGTAAAAAAGAAAGTCAGGAGACAGAGGTTCAGTGCGATATGCTACACGTTGACTTATCACAAAAGAATAACTCGACAGATGACAAGCAGGAAGTGAAAATAGAGGCTACCGAAAAGGTTATTTTTAAGCGACCAGCCATGAAATTGACCAAACACTTGAGACCATTGTTCGTTAAAGCTCTAGTTAACGGCGTACCTATGGCAAAAGTGCTTGTCGATAATGGAGCAGCTATAAACACCATTCCATCTAGGATGATGAGGAAATTTGCAAAGACAGAAGGTGATATGATCCCAACGGAAGTCATCCTGACAAGTTTCAATGGAGGAGAAACTTTAGCTAAATGGGTTATGCCATTGGACATAACTATAGGAACAACTACTAGGACCACGGTCTTCTTTGTAATAGATGGTCCCACTAGTTACAATGTGTTATTAGGAAGAGATTGGATACACGGAAGTCACTGTATACCTTTATCGCTCCATCAGTGCCTAGTTTTTTGGAATGACAAGGACGAAGCAGAGGTGGTGCAGGCCGATCATAGGCCTTTTGTCGCAGAAGCAAACTCAGTGGAAAGGTTCATGTATGAAGGAAATTATGACCCTGTCAGAGTAGTCCAAGATGGAGAAGAAACTCAGATTGTCGCGCAGAGTGAAGAGCCATTTTCGATGGATACACTCACTGAAATGTTCAGTCAGATGAGGCCAAACATAGTGGCCCTGGAGGAGCCAGTAATTGGCAAAAGAATCATCAAGGAGTTTTAAATGAGTTGTAAGCAACAAAGACAAATGGCCGATATTCAGGCCTTCAAAGCCAAATTAATGGCTTTCAATAAAGAATGCGAGGACAAGACGAAAGAAGCAACAACCTTGAAAGCATTGAGAGACAAATTGGCAGTGTTCGAGTTGGAACAAAGTATTGGCCGAGAAGTCAACAAGGTGGATTGTTTAGAAGAAGAAGTGCTTACAAGGAACTGGACGACGAAGTGATAAGGATCGCCAAGCCTGGATATGCGCAAGTACAAGACCCCCTGATTAAAGTAAATATTGGCAATGAAAGAGAAGATCGCCCAACGTTCATCAGCCAAATGCTCAATCAAGAGGTTAGTGATAGATTAATCGCTTTATTAAAGGAGTACAAAGATTGTTTTGCTTGGGAATATGAACATATGCCTGATTTAGATAGAGATTTGGTGGAACATAGATTGCCAACCAAGCCTAATTTTAAACCCCATAGGCAACCTGTAACGACCCAAATTTTAGATAGTTTCAAAAATCGTTACCAAACCCTTATTTCAAGATTAATTAAAAATAATTAATCATCCAACACGAAAATATTTCTAGTTCCATCTATAAAATAAATAAATAAAAACTTGGAAGAACTTAAAAACAAAATATCCATTACTTTTTATTTAAAAATCATAAACTACGTATATTCATCTGCAACTAACATGAACGAGAATTTATTCGTAAATAAATAAATTTTTACTGCAATAAACTGAAAATAAATAAATATTACGTGCTAAATTAGATCTTTATTTGGCGAAACAAGACGCAACCACACCTTCGAACCACCACGCTCCAACACGACCCGATCTAACCTGTGGGGAGTAGGAAAAGGGTGAGTATATGGGAATACTCAGTAGGGTACGAGAAATTGTGCAATCCCAATTAAAAATATTAAATCACGCGTCAAAACATCATACCGTCATATTATATCTTTAGAACCGGTAAGAGCTCATATCATATCATATCTTTGGTACCGGATGGCCATAACATACATATCATAATCACATTACACATATCATAACTTTCATAAGTATAATCGCGTCAAAACATCATACCGTCATATCATATCTTTAGAACCGGTAAGAGCTCATATCATATCTTTGGTACCGGATGGCCATAACATACATATCATAATCACATTACACATATCATAACTTTCATAAGTATAATATTTATCAAACATGAAGAAATAATTTAAATGGGACAACCCACTTGCACCTCGTAATCCTACCTTGTTAGATAACTTAAATAATGAAAGGCAAAAATCCAAAATCTCTTTCCAAAACTTTTGCTTTCGATTACTGCTGCCAGAAACGTATTTCTTTTTCTTCTTTATGCTTTGGAAATAAAAGTAGGCTGAAGTCTGACTTTTGCTGAGTATTTGAAATAAAAAAATAAAAGAATCCTGATGAAACTAGAAGTGGAAATCGTGCTACACAAGGAATAGGATAATAATGATTATACAAAATGTTGGATAAGGATTTGAATTTGGAATAATATCAAATACAATATTTTCTAACAAATCACGTGCCTGCCATAACAATTCAAAACCATAAATTATAATAAAAAAATAAAATATCTCACAACTTTCATCTTTCTCTCTCCACGTGAATTCTTCCAAAAAAGTAATAAAAATAATATTTTAATGTTATATCTTCCGACTTCGATAACTTGGGCTCGACTAACCCAAATAAATTTTTTCTCGAGTCTAAAATGCGTCTTTAATTATTATCTATCCAATGAGCCCAATATCCGTATACTTATCATCGTCCCGTCAATATTTATATTTTAATGTAAATATTATTAAAGTTTACTTTATATACACTTTAGTCCCTAAACTTTCAATACATTAAAAATATAGCATAAATGAAATTAAATTATATTCTATAAAATTTCGGGATATTATACAACCTCCTAGGCGTTTCGTTCCTAATGTACTCCCTGAAATTAAGGAAGAGATAGAGCGATTATTAAAATCAGGCTCTATTAGAACAGCCAGATATGTTGAATGGTTGTCCAATATCGTGCCGGTGTTAAAAAAGAATGGTAAACTAAGGGTGTGCATAGACTTTAGGAATCTAAACATAGCCACAGCTAAAGATGAGTATCCAATGCCCACGGTAGATTCTTTAGTAGACTCGACTGCTGGACATGTAATGTATTCCTTCATGGATGGATATTCAGGATACAATCAAATTTATATAGCTGAAGAAGATATACACAAAACTGCTTTTAGATGCCCTAGGTCTCTAGGATGTTTTGAATGGGTAGTTATGCCTTTTGGCCTGAAAAATGCAGGAGCAACTTATTAAAGGGCAATGAATTTGATTTTTCATGATATGATAGGCAAGTTTGTTGAGGTATATGTAGATGATATAGTGGTCAAATCCCTTAAAGAAGAGGACCATTTTGAACAATTAAGGTGTTCATTTGAGCGAATGAAGCAATATAAACTAAAGTTGTATTCCTTGAAATGTGCATTTGGTGTTAATGCTGGGAATTTTTTTGGTTTCTTAGTACACAAAAGAGGGATTGAACTTGATAAAAATAAAGCGAAGTCCATTTTAGAGGCCAAACCACCTAGCAATAAAAAAGAATTGCAAAGGTTTCTAGGCCAAGTAAACTTCTTAAAACACTTTATTTCTAACTGTGCAGGGTGAACTAAAGCTTTTTCGCCACTTTTAAAGTTGAAAAATCAGGACGAATTCGTCTGGAAAGAAGAGCATCAAAAGACTTTTGAAAGTCTAAAGACATATTTATCAAGTCCACCAGTGTTGGTGTCACCAATCCAAGGACGGCCAATGAAAGTATATGTATCGGCTGAAAAAGAATCAATAGCTGGAATGGTCGCGCAGAAAGACCAATTTGGTGAAGAAAGGGTGATTTACTACTTGAGTAGACGATTAACAAAATGTGAATGTAATTATTCTGCCATTGAAAAATTATGTCTTGCATTGTATTTCATATGTACAAAATTAAAAACTTATTTAGGGCTCGTAACCGTTTATTTAATTTCTAAAGTAAATTTGGTTAAGTATATGTTCTCTCGCCCTATTTTGCACCAAAGGGTAGGCCTTTGGACGTTAGCCTTATTAGAATTCGAAGTACAATATATACCCCAAAAGGCAGTCAAAAATCAGATTTTGGCCAATTTTTTGGCCGATCATCCATGCCTTGATATGCCTGAAGAAATTGAGTTAGAGATCAATTCATTCGAATTAAAACCTTGGGTTTTATATTTCGATGGATCGAAAACCTCTAAAGGTGCAGGAGTAGGGGTAGTATTGATAAATCCTTTAGGGATTTGTTACAAGTTCGCATTCACTTTGGACAGAATGTGCACCAATAATCAGGCCGAATACGAAGCTTTAATCCTGGGCCTAGAATTAATAATAGATATGGGGATAAAGAATGTGATCGTTAGAGGCAATTCTCAATTGGTAATTCACCAATTGATTGGTGATTTTAAATGCCAAAGTGATTCCATTATAAATCAATATGAAATCGCCCAAGAGTTGTTGGAAGAATTCGACCAAATAGAGCTTCAATGTATTAATAGGATATATAATGATGTAGCAAACGAATTGGCCCAGATGGCCTCAGGGTACTCAAAGGTTTTAAATTAGAAGTCTACTTGTGAGTATGGAACAATATTGCCCGTGATCCAAAGAAGGGCGAGAACAATTGAAATTCATTGCATACAAGATGAAGATGCAATAGATTGGAGGGCAGAGATTAAAGAATTCCTTAAAGAACCTAATAAAGGGAATAGTAGAAAAATGAAGTTGCGCTTGCTAAACTATGCACTGATAGATGAAGAGTTGTTTAAGAAGTGCTCTGATGGTATATTGCTAAAATGTGTAAGTTTGCAAGAAGCCAGGACGATCATGGCTGAAGTGCACGAAGGAATATGTGGAGCTCATCAAGCTGGCCAAAGGATGAGATGGTTAATTATTAGGAATGGATATTTCTGACCAAAGATGGGAGAATCATGCGTTCAGTATGCAAAGAGTTGTCTAGCATTCCAAAAGCATGGTCCAATACAAAGGACGCCAGCACGAGAGATGGCCCATATTATCAAACCTTGGCCATTTAAGGGTTGGGCGATAGACCTGATAGGGAAGATTTATCCCCCATCGTCCAAGCAACATACATTTGTTATAGTTACGACTGATTATTTCACTAAGTGGGTAGAAGCGATACCTTTAAAGGAGATCACCCAAAAGAATATCATGGAATTTATCCGTGACCACATCATTTATAGATTTGGAATTCCACAAACTTTGATGATAGATCATGGAACATCTTTAAATGGGGATCAAGTGAATAAATTCTTGGGCGAGTTTGGAGTTAAATTAGTGAACTCCACACCATATTACGTTCAATCCAACGAACAAGCAGAATCTTCTAATAAGATTCTAAAAAATATCATAAGAAAAATGATAGATGAAAATGCTAGAAATTTGCACGAATATCTAAACAAAGCCTTATGGGCTTATAGGACGTCGCATCGATCAAGTACAAAAATTGCTCCTTTCCAACTTACTTATGGACAAGAGGCCGTTTTCCCTATGAAAATTAACGTGCAATCAATCAGAGTGTGTTTCCAACATAAGTTAAGTGGTGATGAGTATACCGAATCACTAGTTCAAATTGGAGTTGGACGAATTAAAGTTGGACATCCTAGATAGATCGCAAGTTCAAAAACGAAGAATGGATAAATTTTATAATAAAAAAGTTATAGCCAAGTCATTCAGCCTGAGTGAATTGGTTTGGAAAACAGTACTCCCTTTGGATAGCAAAGATTCAAAGTATGGCAAGTGGTCGCCCAATTGGGAAGGACCATATAAAGTAAATAATGTGTTGTCTAATGGAGCCTATCATTTGGAAGATTTAGACGGCATCAAGCACATGAGGTTCATTAATGGCAAATATTTAAAAAAATATGTTCCTTCCTTATGGGAAAGTGAACAAATAAAAGCGTAATCAAATCGCATTGAATGATCGTAGAGTAAAAACGGTCAGAGCGAAATTAGTTCAAATAAATTCCTTCATTATCAAACGTTCATTACAAAGTTACAAAATACAAAATGATAAATGCTCTATAAACTACAATTAAGAGCAAACTAATCTTCCGATCGATCGCCAAGTAAGAGGGTGTACTGGCCTTGATTGCCATCCTAATCGCACTGCTGCAAAGGCAAGCAGAGAGGACGAGAAGCACTCTCAGCAAGTAGAAAGGAAGAAGAAGCACCCTCACATCGCCTTCCTAAATGCATCGCTGCAATGATGGGCAAGGAGGCTGAGAAGCACTCTCAGCAAGCAAGGTGGCTTGCAGACGTCCTCAAAAATTGTCTTCCATCATCAAACTCCTTGTAAGGAACATGGAGACGATGGGAAGAACTTCGCTAGCCAAAGAATATTTCCTATATCTCCCATACCAAAGGTGACATCAAGAAAGATGGAAAAATGGGCGTATCAAATGATCCATTTCCATGGAAGATGAAGGTTATGGATCGATTGTCAAAATGCCAAACAATGGCAGCAAATTGGTTTTGAAGAAGAAAATGGAAGTGAAAATGATAAGTGTGGAATATAAGTGCATTTATAGAGGCGTGAAGGTGAAGAGACAGAATATGAATAGCCACATTCGTGCCTAGTAACTAGAATCAAATGACTCGAAATCTTGGGAAAAGAGACAGAAATACCAAGAAAAAATGTGCGTGAATCTTAGCATAAAGTAGTTAAATGTTTGGGGGGTTGACGATTAAAGAAAACGTCAATAAATACACAAGAAGACAAGTTAATCGTTCATTAATGATAATGGTTGTTGGTATGTTCAAAATTCAGTACGAGGTTACAAGGGAAAAATTAATATGAAATTACCAAAAAAAAAAAAGTTAAGGCATTAGATGTCTTAATTACAAATCGCCCCAGACTGAACAAATTCCTTCCCTAAGTCCCCCCCAATTCTCGCTCTGCTGAGAAGAAGTGACATTCAATTTTGCCACAAAATCATCATCAACCTCTAGCTTCTTGTATTGCTTGACCAAAGACTTGGTTCGCTCAATTCATTGGGAGGCATTGCGTTTTTTGGCAGCCATTCTCGCCTTGCAGTCGTCCATCTTTGCTTGAAGCTCCTTCATCTATGTAGCCAAAATGGTCATCAAAGAGTCTTCAATCATGACTTCAGAAGAGATTTCTTTCAATTCGTCCTCAGCTTTGTTGATCTCCAGAAGCAAAGATTCTCTTTCAGATACAGCGCGAAGATATTGAGTACTTTTGACCTTCAGTTCAACATTTTTGGCCAGCAAGGAGAGAACCTTGGAATGGGCAACTTTCAACATCGCTTTAAAATCAGCAGAAAGATTGAGCGACGAAAGTGTCAGTGCTTGCTCCAACTTCGCACTCAAATGCTCAAGCTTATCCTTATATTTGGCAGCACTAGCCTGGCCGATGTCCATATCCATAAAGGACACATACTCAAATATCGACTGCTTGAGGAACTTCATATCCTCATCTGAAGAAGCAGAAGGACGACTGGTTGAAACAGGGCGAGACGTCTTGACTTACCCCCAGGAAGTGAACAAGTCCTGGATGGAACGCACAATGTTATCAGTATCCTACAAAGAAAGTTGTCAACATTGAAGGTTTTCAATCCGATGAACAAAGTGGAAGTAAAAGTAAAGCAGAGATTACCTCATTTGCAATCTTGAGAGGTGGCATATCCCCAGCCAAATCTACCACCTGTGGTTCCACTACTTGTAATGACTTTCCCTTGTCTGAGCGAGAAGACTTTGTCACAACAGGCAAACCCATGGGAGTATCTACAGAACTCAAAAAGCAACAAATTAAAAACTAATAGCACAAGTAAAGGTAAAACATCAAAAAAATGTATTACCTTCTAGTTCAACGTTTAGGGGGCTGACGCCCTAGAAAGAAGATGGCTCATCCATTGGTTGTGATAAGGATTCCGGGACTGAAGGTTTCTCTTTAAGTGTAGTCCCTTCATCAGTTGGTTTGGATGAAGCAGCCTCAGTAGAGGATGATGGAGCAGGAGTTACCAACACCAAAGCCTTCAAAGGAGAGGTTGAGCTTTTCTGAGGAATCCGAATAAACCATCAGCACATAAAAAAGTTTCAAGTATAGAAAGGTATGCTTGTGAGTAAACTAATTTAATTAACTTTCTCCTGACAATGAGAGGAGTGTGATCATCATCCTCCAAAATGGGAGATGCTAAGGCTGACTGTTTGCGGCTTGGGGCACTCTTAGCTGTAGTAGGCTTGGTAGAAAGAAAAGTAGATGGACGAACAGATTGTTTTGCACGAGTGGAAGAGGAGGGACTCCTAATGGACACAGGGGTGACCAAAACAGGAGAAGTGGAAGAAATGTCCAGCTGATCCAGTGAATGAAAAGCGCGATTGGCATCAATTGCAAATAATCTGCGCTGCACTGACGGTTAGAGTTGTTCAAAAAGAGGATGGATGACATTGCAAGGATTGTAGAGGGCTAATGAAAAGTTACTCGTCAAAAGAATATTGCGAGCATCTATAGCTTCTGCCTCTGCCTTATTAATGGTATGGAAGCGATCTATCAAATTTCTAGAATAACAAGGGAGAATAGGTCAAGTTTGGCCAAAACCAAGTTGACGAGCGAAAAATTGGGGAGCATATATTTCAACCCCAGCTTTAGCATTAGTTCCAGTCAAAATATCATGGAACAACTCCCTCCCAGTAAAAAACTGAACCTAAACGAGCAGAGAGGTGCTCGCACTGTCCAGAGTGGATGGGAGTTGCACATAATCTGGAGTTAAAAAGGAAGGAAAAGGAAAGAAAGAAGGAATTGAATTCAAAGTATAAAAGAATGAAAAAATGTCCCTTCTGGACATATTTACAGGGCTCAGTGGGCCAATAGCTAGCCCATAGCAGCTAGCGGAAGGAAGGGAAAAGGATAGAGTACCAAGTGAGGGAAAATAGGCTCTCAACCACATTTGAGTGAACTAAAGAGGCCCACTGCTAGCAGGAGATGCACCAATCTTCAATTGGAATTGGAGAGAAGCCATGTCTCTATAGAGGGCAGCCAAAAAGAAAGAACACAAATTCAGGGTCTGCCACGCACCAATTCGTGTGCTATAGGTAAATACCTCATAGAAGGCTTCATGCTTGGCACACACAAAATATATTTACAAAGCCAAATCTGAATAAAGGCCACACGCTCAGCATGGGAAGGCTCAGCGCTTGGGTGATTATAACAGCTTTGCAGGCTTGAATAGGACTCGGTGAGTTTTCTGTCAAATTTTGGGGCGACACTAGAAATCAAAATACCAGGGAAAATAGTATCGCCTAAAGGTGGCAAATTTACTAAGGCCCCGACATCCCTTAAAGTAATGGACATGGGACCAAGAGGGAAAACAAAAGTATTATACTCAGAGAACCAAAAACTTAATACAATAGGGAAAAGGGCTGAATCAAAAATAGGGGGTTGAAGAGAGATTTCTAACAAATCAAAAATCCTAGCACTATCAAAAATTGCCTTGGTAGGACCATGGTCTACAAGGCGAGCATGTCATCTACGAAAAATGAAATCAGATTTAGGTCAAGTGCGAATACCTCTTTCGCGAAGCAGCTTCAGCGGCAAAGAGTTTTAAAACGGAGGGCCTTGAGTACAAGGGAACAACTGGCCCACCGCCACTTGTTCGACGGCCTCAACATTGTTGAATGAAGGACCTAGATAGAACTCATTGAGTTCGGCATTGGCTGGTGCGAGGAAGTTCGGAGTTATATATGGCCGAGTGAGGATCTTCTGGAAGTCTTTAAAACTGAAAGAGTTGCCAGATTGGGATTGTGAAGCAGCCATTAGGAACTAAATAAAGTTTTGTTGAGGTTTACTTGAGAAACATAGCAGAGAAGCAAGAAGATGAACAGTAATATTGCAAGAGAGAAGCGCAGAACAATGAGGCGTGATTTAGTAGTGCGATAAAATGGTGTGTATTTGGGGGTTATAAAGGTTTGCAACGTCACACCTTTTCAGGCTATGGAAGAAAATAATGATTGAAATTCTTGGAAATTTCAAATGTTGCTGGGAAACACAAAGTGAATATGGCAAAAATTAATAATTGGTATTAATTCTGCCATATTGGGGGGTAATTGTTGACACGCTAAAAGTGCAGCCCAATTCGAATAGCCCAAAGAATGAAGCCCAATTGGGCAATTCAGGATGAAGGCCCAAATAGGGTTATTAATGAATGCAGTAGAAGCCCACAAACGTGATAACACCATTTCCCAAATATACAAGACGCCCAAGATCTGAGCGAATGAAGTACCTTGCAGTCGCCCAAAGTTATAACCCCGTTCTCGCCCAAACCTTCGAATCGCCTAGGATCTTAGCAAACATAAGGTATTATGGTTATCCAAAAGTACAGTTATCGAAGCAGTTATTGGATAATCTTATCACGTTCCACGATTCAAGAAGTTCAGTTGAGGACGGTTGAACGACAAAGAGTAGTGACAGCATTTAGAGATGGCAGTTCTACGATAAGATTGGCCACCATGAAGAAAGTGGGCAGTTATAAAGCAATTGAGCAGTTTTTAAGCGATTGATCACAAAGAGAGCATCAAGGGAATATAAAAGGGAGAAAAGACATAGAGCAAAAGACCCCGAATCCAACACTCCCAAATAGAGAATATGTAATTTCAATTCCTTAGTTTAGATTTAAAATATTTCTTTTCAGTACTCGTGTGCTTACGTCCCTTGGAGGCATTTTGTTTAAAGTTCCAATTGTAAAGTCATCGCCAATAAAACACTCCTTTTTGGAACTTTGTCTCAAGAGGTTTGTTCTTTACACAATCGTCTGATCCCTTTTTAATTGTTAGCGACTATCCGCGCGAAACATATTTCATGAGAGTTTTCAGTGATATGATATCAGATCGGTAAAACAACCACATAAGCCCTTGATAGAGCAACATGTAAGAAAAAACAATAAAACTTTCCATTAACACATCACAGATTCCTATGTTGAATGCGAAAATTTGAAAGTGGCATTGAAATGTTGACGATTCCATAGAATAATGAAAGTTCTATCGGCTGCCATCTTTAAAGAACTATATTTCCAAGAAAAATAAATCAAGCTGTGTTCTTCCTCCTCCCTTTCATTTCCTTCTTAGGGTCTTTCCACCACCGCAACTCTTCCTGTTCTCCTCCGTATCACACTGCGACACTACTTTCCTACACAAGAAAAGAACCCTCTGACAACTCAAAATCTCACTTCCACGATTGAACTATCAGTAGAATCTCAAATACCAGATCCATATCTAGTAGGGCGATGGCTCATAGTGGTAGAGAATAGCTATGATGTGAATCTGTTGATGTTTTCGATGGTCATGGGCCCGTAATACCAGATTCAGATTCAAATTAGAGTGGTAATGGGATGCGGTGGTGGTCATGTATTTTGATGGTAGTAGTGGATCCAACGGTGGTGGCTTAGGATGTGGTGGTGAGTTGTGTAGTGTTCATGCAAAACTCACAAGAGTATGAGATCGTTACAAGTAATAATATAATGAATAGAGTATCATTCCACGAAGAATAAATCTTAAATTTAATTGTATTAATTCATCTCAAATTCGAATGCAAATTTAATAAAAGAGATTTATTCTTATAACTAAATTATTCTACTAATTATCTAAAATTATTTTTAACTAAATATACAAATGAATGTGTTGGGATTCTGAATCCACCTAATTATATCATCTTATTTTCAATTATTGGCTTATGTAATTTACTGTGATTTTTGTATCGACACAATTGATAATTCAACAAATTCATCCTCAATTTTTGCAGATTTTGGTAACGCATCAAAAGTTGGTTCCAAAAGTATTTGCATCAGAAAAGGAAACTAAATCTCGTCTGGCCAGAAGGTTATGCACACGCATGGCACAAAATTTTCATCCTCAGTTTCAGTAAATTACATTCTCCCATGTGCATGAATGATCTTTATAATGTTGGAACCAATTGCAAGTTGGTCCTTGAAGTTCTTCCAAGGTTAATTTGGTCATTTTTTAGTTCAATTTCAGTCCTTAGCATTCTATTCACGTCCAATTGATCCTTTGTAATCTTCAATCATCAGTTTGTGATTCGAGTCAACTATTAAATATTTGCAATCTGATCCCAGACTTTGGAAACATCCTTTTTCATCAATTGTTTTGTTCCTTTCTTCCAATTCCAATTTCAATCATCGAGTTTTACTAACAAACAATAAATGCATGAGATTTAGTGATAATTTATCAAAGATAATCCCAAATATCCTAATTTAGTGTCCTAGATAAGTGTATAAATTACACTTATCATGTAACTAGTGTTTTGGTAGGGTATTTATTTAGGGTGGTGTATGGTAGAATTCTATATGATTTAAAAGTATTAATTATATGAAATGATTTTCAGTTTTTGAAAGAAGATTACGAACTAGCCTAGTATATATCTCAACATTTAAATCAGGATTTTTAGGCCTTGGGAGTGAATATTCTAAAGTGGGTTGGCGAGGAATCCTATAAGGATGTTTATAGAACTGGATTTCAAAAATTGTCGATGCGAAGGAACATGATCATGCCCAAATCTTTGATGGTACCATGGTGGGAGATTACATTGGGGCTACGATAACAAATTTAACCCCTGTTTGAGTCCAATTTTCATGGAAAAATGTATTTTGAAATGGTGATTTTTTGAGAATGTGTTGTTAAAAAATAAGGTAAACTTTTAAGTTTATGTGTAAAATTATTTTACATGAAAAAATGGTATTGCAAATGAGTTTTGAAAAAATGAAAAAAATAAAAAGTAAAAAATCAAAAAATCGAACTCAAACAGTGACTTAAAAGAGCTTGTCCAAGTAACTCAAAGGTTGCAAGTATCAAATTTACATACATCCTCTATAGAGTTTGTATTATACATTCTTAAGCTGAATTATGATGATGTACATGATATTTGTTGTTTCATATTCATGCAAGCGTTAATTTTGTTCTAGTAATGGAAGCTTTAATTATGGTGTAGATGTCAAGAAAAGTCTGTGCAATAGCAAATTACGAAAGAGTAAACTTCACAAATTCTGAGGATACTAGTGTCTTTTATGAAATAGGTAAAATCCTGTCCATTAGACAGATATATACGCTTTTCCAATTTTCTCTTTCAATCATTTAGCTAAATTTAAAACGCTTACATTTTATTGATTTAATTTAGTTAAGTACACGATTTTATTAAACACATTTATTTTTCTATCTTTCTATTTAATGTGCTTTCATCTCAATAATGGGTTTTGTTAAAAATGATATATTCAATTTAAAATGAACAAAATGATTTTGAGTTACAATAAAAGCGTATATGTTGTAAATGGAAAATCCATTAAAGTTTATTGGTGAATGACATTTGTATCCCTGTAGCCATAGAAATTATTACACCGTTGTATCCCTGTAGCCCTAGAAATTATTACCGTTGTATCCCTGATTCTTACCTATAAATATAAGGTTTTGGTTTTCAATAATACACACAAAAAGTTTATTGAGTTTTCTCTACTCTCTTTGAGTTTTCTCTATTCTCTTTTCCTCTCATTTTATAACACGTTATCAGCACGAAACTCTTAGAAGGTAGTAATTTTTTTTCATAATCATCTATCATGTATATCAAAATTAATTTGATAATACGTGAATTTTAAATATACAAATGTTGAATCTACAATACGTGATCTTATCTTTCTCGATCATTATGTTTTCTTTGTACCTCTCTTTGAATTAATTAATGTTTTTTTCCTTTACATCAATCCACGTGCATTTTTATGGAGATATATTTATGTTAAATCAATTGATATGCATTAATTCATGTTCCTATACCTTCCTTATATTTAGATTAGCCCTTTACGTTCTACACATGCTTATAATTTTTTTTTAATTGGTCAATGTTCTTTGTAAGCAAACTTCAATTCCAGATCTCTATTTTAGCTGATTCCATATATATATAATATACAATTAATAAATAACTGTACCCAACTCATCTTTTCTCTCAAATCCATTGGTTTCTGCAAATTTCATGCCTTAATTGGTTAATACTAATTCAATTCTTTTAATTGCACATAATTAGAATTTTGTGCTATATATGTGAATAGGTTTCTACATGTCACAAATTTTTTTTTTTGTGTTTCACTCGACTAACGTTATTAATTCAAAATAATATTTTACATGTGTTTATATATTAATTAATGGTGAGCAATTGGATGCATTATCATTTTTTTTTATGTTTAGTTATGAAACATTACATTAAATTTATTTTTAATTGTTGTTGCTTCAGAAGTAGCACAACATTATAAGAATATTATTTACTCCTGAAGAGCATAAATTATAACTCTCAATATTCCAGAAGAATATTGACATATTGCACTTGAAGAAATAATAGCAAAATATAATGTGCTCCAAAAGTAGCATATGTTTCAAAAAACATATTATTTCAAATTAGTGTTTATCCCTAGAGGAAAACACGTAACTTGAAGTCATGTTGATATTGATTATTTGATTAACATGTGATGATTAATCATATTCTTCGAAACTAATTGTATTTTTTTATTGTGTAGTTTAACAAATGGCAAACATTACGAAACTTGAGTTTGCTGCACTTGACATATCTGGTAAAAATTATCCGTCATGAATACTGGATGCTGATATCCATCTGGTCTCAAAGGGTCTGGGAGAGATAATAAAAGAAGGAAACAATGAATCCCTGCAGGATCATGCAAAAGCACTCATTTTCCTCCATCACCATCTTCACGGTTGATTTAAAAAAAATTGAATATCTCACTGAGAAAGATCCACAAGTTCTTTGGAAAAAGTTAACTGACAGATTTGTTCATCAGAGGACTATAGTCTTCGCCAAAGCCCGTTATGAGTGGATGCACCTTCGTTTGCAAGACTTTAAAACGGTTAGTGAGTACAATTCTGAATTGTTTAGAATATGTTCAAAGTTGACTTTGTGTGGAGAAAAAATCACCGATGAAGATATGCTGGAAAAAACCTTCTCCACCTTTCATGCCTCGAATGTGCTCCTGCAGCAGCAATATCGTGAGCGTGGCTTCAAAAAGTACTCAGAACTTATATCTTGCCTACTAGTTGCTGAACAAAATAATGAATTGTTGATGAAAAATCATGGATTACGTCCAACTGGTTCTGTACCATTGCCTGAAGCAAATGGTACTACATTTTCTGAAATAAATACAATATCAAGACAAGGACGTGGACGTGGACACGGATTTGGACGTGGACACGGACACGAACGTGTACGTGGAATAAATTATGGAAGAAATAATCAACAAAGTTATCAACAACAAGGCAATAAATTCAAAAAGCATAAAGCAAACGAGAGTGGCAAATCTAAAAAAGGAGCATGAAGAAAGTTGCTTCACATGTGGAATGAAAGTGCATTGGGCACGTACGTGTCGTACCTCAAAACATCTTGTGGGTCTCTACCGGAGATCAATCAAGGGAAAAGAAAAATTGGAGACTAATTTTGCTGATATGATGGTCCAATTGATGTGACTCATTTGGATGTCTCCGATTTTTTTACTGATCCAAATAGAAATATTGACCATTTGGTTGGGGGTGGTGTGATAGAAGATATAGATTAATTTACTAGTATTTCTTTCGTTTTAAAAATTCAGTCTGAAATATGTTTTTACTTTTTCGCACAAAAAAAAAAAAACTCTATTATGCACCGTTTATTTCATGATATTAAGTAATGTTTACTTCTTTAAATCTAAATTCAAGTTTTTTTTTTTGGTTAAAATTTTGTTTATTTTGTTATATTTATAGATTCATGATGGATAGTCAAGACAGCTGCTTAATTGATAGTGCAACTACACATACTATTCTTCAAGACAAAAAATACTTTTTGGACTTAATATTAGCTGAAAATAATGTTAACACGATATCGGGTGCGTCGAATATCGTTGAAGGCTCCGGAAGAGCTTGTATTATTTTACCAAATAATACAAAATTATATATTGACGATGCACTTTATTCTAGCAAATCCAGAAGAAATTTGCTTAGTTTTAAAGATATTCGTTGCAATGAATATCACATTGAGACGATGTAAGAAAATAATGTTGAATATCTTTGCATCACTTCTTTTGTATCTGGCAAGAAGCAGATAAAAGAAAATTTTCATACACTCCCGTGTGGCATGTATTTTACATTTATAAAAATGGTCGAATCAAATAATGTTACTAACCAGAAGTTCGTTGATTCAAAAAGTTTTATACTTTGGCATGATCGACTTAGACATCCAGGAGCCATAATGATGCGTCGAATAATAAAAAACTCACATGGACATCCTTTAAAGAACCAAAATATTCTTTTATCTAATGATTATCTATATGCAGCTTGTTCGCAAGGCAAGTTAGTCATTAGACCTTCAACTACAAAAGTCAATATTGAATCTCCAACTTTCTTGAAAAGGATACATGGAGATATATGTGGGCCAATACACCTACCATGTAGACCATTTCATTACTTTATGGTATTAATTGATTCTTCTACAACATGGTCACATGTTTGCCTACTTTCAACTAGGAATGTAGCATTTGCTAGACTACTTGCTCAAATCATAAAATTGCGAGCACAATTCCCTGATTACTCAATCAAGACTATTCGTCTTGACAATGCTGGTGAATTTAGATCACAAGCATTTGATTATTATTGTATGTCAATTGGGATTGAAATTGAACATTCAGTTGCACATGTTCATACTCAATATGGTTTAGCGGAATCGTTTATTAAACGTTTACAACTTATTGCTAGACCATTACTTATGAAAACAAAACTCCCAACTTCTGTTTGGGGTCATGCCATATTACATGCTGTATCATTGGTTCTTATAAGACCAACTGCCTATCATCAATATTCACCTTTGCAACTTGCATTTGGTCATGGACCTGATATTTCTCACCTACGGGTTTTTGGTTGTGCCGTCCAAGTTCCTATTTCACCCCCACAACGTACTAAAATGGGTTCCCTACGAAGACTTGGGATTTATGTGGGTTTTGATTCACCATCTATTATTAAATATCTTGAACCTTTAATGGGTGACTTATTTACTGCACGTTTTGAAGATTGTCATTTTGATGAAATGACTTTCCCAACTTTGGGAGGAGATAAACTACATCCTAAAAAACAAGATAGAATTTCTTGGAATGAGACAACTCTATCTCACTTTGATCTCCGCAGCAATCAATGTGAACAAGAGGTTGAAAAAATCATTCATTTGCAAAGAGTTGCAATTCAACTACCTGATGTATTTGTTGACACAAGAAAAGTGACAAAGTCATATATTCCAGCAGAAAATATTCCAGCAAAAATTAATGTCCCTGCAGGACAATCTGCTGTGGCAAATGAATCTCAAATATGTCAGAAGCGTAGTCGACCAGTTGGTTCAAAAGACTCTGTACCTCAAAAAAGAAGAGTACAGGAGAAAAACCAACCAAAAACTTCAGAAAAAATCACATTAGAAAAGATTGATCAATCAAATATTGAATGTACGGTTCCTGAACAACAAGAGGTGTTCGAAAATAATGAGATCTCAATAAATTATATGAGATCTCATAAATTATGGGAATGGAATAATATTGTTATAGACAATATTTTCGCATTTAACATGACTCTTGATATTATGCAAAATGAGGATCCTGAATCACAGTCTGTTAATGACTGTCGAAATAGAAATGATTGGCCAAAATGGAAAGAAGCCATACAGGCAGAGTTGAATTCTTTGAAGAAACGAAAAGTGTTTGGACTAGTAGTTCGAACACCTGAAAATGTAATCCCTGTTGGATACAAATGTGTTTTTGTACGAAAGAGAAATAAGAATAATGAAATTACAAGATACAAAGCCCGACTAGTGGCTCAAGGTTTCTCCCAAAGACCGGGAATTGATTATGAGAAAACATATTCTCCCGTAATGGATACCATCACTTTTAGGTTCTTAATTAGTTTGACCGTGTCACAAGGGCTCGATATGCGCCTTATGGATGTAGTAACTGCCTACCTATATGGTTCACTTGACAGTGACATATAGATGAAAGTCTATGAAGGATTTAAGGTGCCAAGAGTAAATGATACATGTTCGAGAACTATGTTCTCAATGAAATTGCAAAAATCATTATATGGATTGAAACAATCCGGACGCATGTGGTATAATCGCCTTAGCGAATATTTGTTGAAAGAGGGTTATAAAAATGACAATATCTACCCATGTGTTTCATAAAGAAAACAAATATTGGATTTGCAATTGTGGCAGTCTATGTTGATGATTTAAATTTAATTGGAAGTCCTGAAGAGCTCAACAAAACTGCAGATTATTTGAGAAATGAATTTGAGATGAAAGATTTGGGGAAAACCAAATTTTGTCTTGGATTATAAATTGAACATTTTTCAGAGCGATTATTTGCTCATCAATCTACTTATACAGAAAAAGTCTTGAAACGTTTTTATATGGATAATGCACATCCATTGCCATCACCTACGGTTGTACGATCACTTGATGTGAAAAAAGATCCATTTCGTCCACTTGAAGATGGAGAAAGGATTCTTGGTACTGAAGTACCATACCTTAGCGCAATTGGAGCATTAACTTATCTTGCAAATTGCACTCGACCTGACATAGTTTTTTCTGTAAATCTCCTTGCAAGACATAGCTCTACAGCAACTCAAAGGCATTGGAATGGTGTTAAACATATTTTTCGTTACCTAAAAGGTACTATTGATATGGGACTATTTTATTCTCAAAAGTCAGGATCTGCTTTAGTGGGATATGCAGATGCAGGTTATCTTTCCAATCCACATAAAGCTAAATCACAAATAGGATATGTGTTTACATGTGGAGGAACAGCTATATTATGGAGATTTGTGAAGCAATCCTTGACAGCAACATCCTTAAATCATTCTGAGATTATTACAATCCATGAAGCAGAGCGAGATGTGTATGGTTGAGGAATATGACCCATCATATCCAATCATCATGTAGATTGATTTCAACAAAAGATAGTCCAACAATTTTGTTTGAAGATAATGCAGTTTGTATCGCACAACTCAAGGAAGGCTATATCAAAGGCGACAGGACGAAGCATATTTCTCCAAAATTCTTTCATACACATGAACTTTAGAAGAATGATGACATTGATATTCAATAAATTCGCTCAAGTGATAATGTGGCTGATCTATTCACAAAAGCGCTGCCAACATCTACATTCAAGAAATTAGTTCATGAGTTTGGAATGCGTCGACTCAAAGATTTTCAGTGATCAACATCGGGGGGAGTAGCTGTATTATTTTTCCTTCGCTTAGGTTTTGTCCCATTGGGTTTTTCTAGCTAGGTTTTAATGAGACAACATTTAATTTTAATACTCCAAAATAACTGTACTCTTTTTCTTTCGTTTGATTTTTTTCTCATTGGGTTTTTATCAAACAAGGTTTTAACGAGGCAGATATTTTGTAATATGTCATTCAAGGGGGAGTGTTGTAAATGGAAAGTCCATTAAAGTTTATTGTTGAATGACATTTATACCCCTGTAGCCTTAAAAATTATTACCATTGTATCTCTGATTCTTACCTATAAATATAGGGCTTTAGTTTTCAATAATACACAAAAAACGTTTATTGAGTTTTCTTTATCCTCTTTGAGTTTTCTCTATTCTCTTTTCCTCTCATTTTATAACAGTATACACAAATAAATGTTTTCATGCATTTTTAGCAATATAATGATTGTATATAATTCTTAAAATAACTTTATGATTCCATTTTAAAAGCCTATTAATTTTAATTTGAAGTGATAAGCTTGTAATTAAAAATAGAGAAAGAATCTTTAGATTAAAGAAAAAATAATGGAAAATATAATTTAAAGAAATAATATTATATAGTTACAAAACGGTTCTTGGGTAAAAAAAAATTCCATGACAATGTGCAAGCAAACACGGTGGAAATAATAAAATAAAATGAGTCTAAGGAGAAAAATGTTAGTTAAACTTGCCTTGACAAATTGTCAATATTAAAAGGAGAAATAGAATATTCTATAAACTCAATATACTTGCATTACCATATATTTCTTGCTCAACTACTCCATGCAAAAAATTAGAAATTTTATTGTACATCACAAGCAAGCACAAACCATTTTCTTCTAATTTCTATGTTTGAGAAATCATTCTCTCTCTATGATTTCTCACAGGAAGCACTGATTTCTGTAATAATGTGTACAAAATTCTTCTATTTACTACTCTTTGTCACGAACAATTTTTATTCCTTACCCCATTTCCCCCTTCTACCTCTCACATTCAATTCTTGTATTAATTGCCTAATGTCAACGCGATTCTTTATCTTAATTGAATTATATGATGTTCATCTATTTTGAGTATTGGGACCTCTATACATATATAATTTCTAAACATTTTCTTATACCTTCAAATTCAAATCAAATCCAATAATTTCTACCTTTACTCAAAATTTTTTAATCACAACACATATTCACACACCTTTACTAATCGAAGTCATTATCTCTAGATCAATTGTCATAGTTCATTGTCGAAGATGTGACGCCGGGTAAGATAGTGATTATCCTATAGGCTCGTTGCAACAGATGACTCACAAAGAGAAGTATGAAAGAAAATGCCTCATAAAACACAGAGAAATTCTCTATAATTAATTCAATTTTATTATCAATGCAAAGTGACGAAAATTAACTTACAAGCCGGATTAAATAGTTAAGAAAATTCGAAAATATGGAAAATTTACCAAAAACGGTAAAATCTCAAAAATCACACCAAAATAAAATATGAAACAAAAGAAGTAAGTTGCCAAAAATTTGGCTCAATCTTGATTCTCTAACATCTAGCAAAAAGGAAACGAAATATTACCATAAATAGTAAAAAGTAACTAAAAATTGAATTTCGAAAAGGAAAACATTAGATTTGGGCTCGAAATTATGCAAGCTCGGTGACACGACGTGTGCACTGAAAAGAGCTTTCCGGATTGGAGGTCATAATAGTGATTTTTATAACCATAGCCAAAGTTATAGCAAATTACAAAAAAGTGTTAAAATTGCCCAATTAAAGAAAGATTGCATTTATTTTCCATCTTTGTGCCGATCTGTCACCTCATGGTATCTCAGCGCCATCAACATGCTATCTAATAGAACAGCATTACTTGACTCAGATCCTCCTTTACTTCAGTGTAATCCGGTTAATTGCTTTGCTGTCAGCACACATCCACCACAACCCATCTTTCTTTGATATTAGTAGAGCAGGAATTGCACATGGACTCATACTTTACGAATGTAGCCTCTCTCCAATAATTTTACCACCTTTCACTGCAACTCGTCAACTTGATATGCTGGTCGGTTTGGTAGACTCGACCCCTTAATAAGGTCGATCTAATGTTAAATATCCTTTGTAGGTGGTAACCCCGGAGAAAGATCCTCTGGCATTAAGTCAAAAAACTACATTAGCAACTACTATACTTGTTGGTAAATTCGAATCCTCTTTCACTTCACTATTCTCATGGGGTAGTAGAGCATATACCACTTCGTCATGCTCAACCTCTACTAAGAATCTGGACATAGAAAGCAGGTTTTTATTATTAACTACCAGGGTAGGGGTGGTTTCTTTCTACATGGTGCCAAAACAATTTTCTTCCCTTTCATGCTAAGGGAATAAATATTCTTCCGCCCATCATGAATAACACTTCGATCATACTTCCAAGGCCACCTCAACAATACATGACACGTATCCATAGATACCACATAACACCAAGCATTATTGAAATATTTTTTTCCAATCAAAAAAGACACTAGACTTCATTTTTCTACTACTACCTCAACGGCTTTATTCAACCACGATAATTTGTATGGCTTTGGGATGATGATCTGTCTTCAGTTGTAGTTTCTGGATAGCCTCTTTAGATACTACATTCTCACAATTGCCACTATCAATGATCAACTTGCAAACTTTATCAGCAACTATACAGGTCGGGTGGAAAACATTGGTCCTACCCCTAAATCGCCTTTGGGAGTCAGCAGCCTTATAGCACATCTTCATCTTAACCATCATCATATACAGGCTCACCAACCTCCTCGAACTCCTCTATCATATCCTCTTCAAACAAAAGATTTTTATTCTTCTGACCAGCCGCTTCCTGCAATTAGTCACCCTATGTCTTTGTTCACCACATCTAAAACACTTAATGCCTGAGTTAAGATTGTCCCACAGGGGCTGATAGGCAGGACAAAATGCTTGAGGTCAAACTAGCTGACTACTTTCACTTCTAACCATTAGTCTCCTATTTTGCTGCTTTTTCACGGTAAGTGCACACTGGTATGTTTCAGACACTGTCCCCAATGAATGAAGGCTTAGAACATCCTGCAGGGGCTACCTTAATCCCTCACATACCATGCAACCATCTGTTCTTCCATTTCAGGAAAATCGTTCCGGGCTACCTATTGATAGAACTCCGTAAAATCATCAACTAATCTCGTACTTGCCTTAGTGAATGGAGCCCTTGAAAAAATGTCTTGAGTATAACCAAAAGGAAGTAAGTACCCTTTCATCTCCTTCTTTTTCTTCTCCCAATCAGTGATCTTAGACTTGCTTTGCCTCTTTCGCGAATGCTTCAGTTGTTCCCACCATACAGATGCTCTTTCCTTAAGTTTGATGGCGACAAATTTTACCTTGAATTAATCTGGAACCTCCTTATACTCAAAAATTCCCTCCACTTCATTCAACCAATCAATAAAACCTTCATCTTGTAACGTACCAGAGAACTCGGGTAGATCCACTCTGAAACTGAGGTCCACATGGCGATCCTTCTGTCCATGATGCTCCCAGATTCGAGCACGATTATGATATGGCTTTTCAAAACTAGTATTGAAATTGTGACCCCCCACATCATGATTACCAAAGTCCTGTTCCACCAGACGTTGGGTTAACTTTGCAACTTATCTCTGCAAATCCATAATCTTCATATCCTAAACATTGCGATCACAGCGCAGGACTTCCTCAATCGGAACCTACCCTCGATGACCACGACCACGACCACGTCCACCAACTATTGCAACTAATGGACATTTACCCTAGGAAGATGCTAACGCTCTGATACCAATTGATGCCAGATAGGATAGCGATTATCCTATAGGCTCATTGCAACAGATGATTCACAAAGAGAAGTACGAAAGAAAATGCCTCATAAAACACAAAGAAATTCTCTAAATTAACTCAAATTTATTATTAATGCAGAATGACGAAAATTAACCCACAAGCCTGGTTAAATAGCTAAAAAATTCGAAAATATGGAAAATTTAACAAAAAAGGCGAAATCCAAAAAATCACACTGAAATAAAATATGAAACAAAAGAAGTATGTTTCCAAAAATTTGGCTCAATCCGGAGTCTCTAATATATAGAAAAAAGGAAATGAAATATCACCATAAATAATAAAAAATAACTAAAAATTGAATTTTGGAAAGGAAAACAGAGGATTTTGGACTCGAAATTGACACTCACCGAGTATATAACCACGACTTGCACGTCGAAAAGAGCTTTCCAAATTGCGGTGATAATAGCGATTCTGAAAATCATAGCCAAAGTTATGGTCAAATTACCAAAAATGTGTCAAAATTGCCCAAATTAAGAAAAAATTGCATTTATTTTTCATCTTTGCACCGATTCACTATCTCATGATATCTCAACGCCATTAATGTGCTATGTGACAGATCAACATCAATCGACTCAGATTCTCCTGCATCAAGATGGGAACTAAATTCATATATTCATCGAACATGACTCTACTAGCTATTTGACATGTTTCAATTTTGATCTTCATTCTTCTTGTTACTAGCCAATTAATCTTTCATGTCACTCCCTTTTCTCTCGCATTATTAGGAGGGTTTTCAAATGTATAATTAAGTCTATATATAAAAACAACAATTTTGAGTAGAAAATATGTAAATTTGACTTCAATTATGGAAATGTATAATAAATTTTAGCTTATATATACTATTCCAACTTCAAATATTAAATTTTTTTTTTAATATCTCAATTTCTTTCCATATCAATCCTTTGAAAATGCATTAGATTTCACATCTTTAGTATATCAAAAAATTAACGAATTCTCATTGACTTCAGTTAAGCAACAATAATCACACTTGTAATTAATTTGTACTGAAGTGTTCTAAATTTAGAACTTAACATCATTCAAAAATTTCATCTATTTAATTTTTTATAATAACAGACACAACAGCCAAAACAAAATCATAGGAAGAACAAAAACAAACCACTGTAATTAATCCAAAAACAATCACAAATGAAAGTAAAAGGTTATGATTTATGATAGAGACTTAATTCCTAAAGTTGGGTCCAGCAGCATCATCTCTAGGAGGACTGGAGCTAGTCCCACCCATTTGTAATGTTGTATCCTGGTTCTTTTCCAGTTCCTCCATTCGGGCCATGATGTCCTGAATATTTTGCTCAGCCAAACGTCCCATTTCGATTATGTCATTTAGAGGGACATTTTGCAGATTTGACAAACCAGCCATGCACTGGTGCATCAGAATCTCCATGTCAGTTAATCTGTTAATCCTTTGAAGCTTTTCAGCTTGTTTATGAGACTTCTAAACCCTTTGAATCGTATAGGATTCCTGATTGAATAGTCTCTGGGTTTGTTCCATTTCCGGAAGTTCCCGAAATCTGGAAATAATTTGCTGAGCATCAAGTAGAGATGGCCAAACTGTTGGCTGAGGTTCGTAGGCACTATATATTATAATGCAACCCTGTATATCACACAGGGTGCAAAGTTCGTTTATCTTGTTCATTATTCCCTTCTTTCTCTTTTTAAATGGTGCCCTTTTCTCTGCATCATTGGCAATATACTCGAGCTTTATTTTTCCTCTAGTCATTTTGAGGGATTATTTTTGGAGGGTGAAATGGTGTTGTATACATTATTTTTATTTCCAGAAGATGGTATTTATAGATAAAAGATTGGATTATTGATTGAATAGCAATTGTTTATTTTCCTTTCTTAAATATTCCACCATTTAATCTTCATACAGCAAGAAATATAATCATACGGATAAAGATTTTCTTGGCTTTCTTGGAAAGTGGCAACTGTCTTGTACAAGTGAAATTAAAAATTCGTCAATACGAGATTATGAATATTCCAATTTAGCTACGAAAAATAAGGAAAAATAATTCAGTAATATTAAGTGCATAGAGAATGCTAAAATAGAAAGTAAAAAAGTGTAATTTTTGTAGGCAATACAGTGTATTCAAAATAATTTGAAATTAGGAAAATACTTGCACAAGAAAATTAGAAGAGTAACACAAAAAGGGGTGTCCTTGGAATTAACTTAATGCACCGACATCAATATTACATATATCTTCAAACATTTACAATGTGATGAAATGAAAATAAATAAATAATAATTTCATCACCTTCAAACACTTACGTTAACCTGTCATTAGATATGCATTTGATGAGTATGTTTGGAAAGAGCAATATAATTTAATAAACTGGGTTAATAGTTGTAGATGTGATCAAAGCAACAATAATTTAATGCAATTGTTTGTACATCGTTTATGTTGTGCACAAGACTTCAATAGCAAATATGAGTTATAGTATAAATTCATGAGATGCTTTATAAAAATGAAAATGAAAATGAATGGCCATGAAATACCTTGGTAACATATCCATGATCACCTGCTACATTTTGTATAAATAATTGAAAATTTAAAGACGCTTTATTGATTTGCCAGAACACTGTGGAGAATCAGGTCAATACACATCTCAGGCTTTTATGATAATCTAAGGGTACTAAGAAGAACTATTGGTGATTTGAAATTGGGATCGGTGAAACAATCACATAAGCCCTAGCTAAAGCGACATGTAAGAAAACACAATAAAGCATGTGATCAACAAATCATCGATTCCTATATATATATATATAATTCTGATTGGATCGAAAAATTGAAAGCATCATAGAAATGATGATGATCCCGTAGAACAATGAAAGTTCGGCAGCGTCTATGAAATTCTCTTATTTTCATTCAAGAGTCATATAGAAAACAGTAAAGCTATATTGCAAGTTTATATAGCAAGTGTACGAAGTAAAACCTAACTTTCGAGAGACATAATTGTCATTATATAACTAAAGTAATTGGAAATAAATAAAACTTAAGAAATTACCAAAAAAAACGTTAAATCTATGATGAAAATTTAAATAATTAAAATCTAAATGAAAAAATGAAATCTTGCAAAAATCCTAATTGTCCATTCATAATTAAATTTGTTGGATATAAAATAAAAAATATGAAAACAATGGAGCCATTATAAATTATGGCGATCCTATCAATTGACTTTCACCCATTCAACACCTACATTCCTCCTCCATAATACTTTTTCTAAGTGATATATATTGAATTGTCGATCATATGTCCAATTAATCACACATGTCAAACCAGTACAGTAAAATTTTTATGTCCTGACAATATAGTTTGCGACATAAGAAACGTTATCGCAATATGTAATTTAACATGACACGTTTCTGGACAAAAAAGCACCAAAAGAAAATATAAGCCTACATAAAAAATTGTGAACTATCAAAAAGAAATAAAGATTGTTGCAAAATACATGATGGGAAGCATGCAGCCAACATATTGTTTGGTGGGAAATTTGTGGCAATAAACTTTCATTTCTTGCGACTAATTTTTTGTGATGGAATATGATCTACTGTTTGCGACAATTAATATTTGTTGCTTAAAATCTAGGGATGGAGGAAAAAATTACCTATGTTTGTCATTACTCTAGCTTGTAAGGATGGTGAAAAAGAAAACGTGACGTCCACATTCGTTGTGTATTTGTCTTTTTATAAATAATATTTATCACAATTCTATTCTACTACTTTTGTAAATAAATGAACTGAAAAAAAAATTTTAACATTCAAAATTCGATCATTATGATTGTATTTAGTTTTCGAGTGAATGGCCTTTCTTGATTATTATGATCCAAAATTCTTAGACGGATTTGGATTGAAAAATATAAAGCGTCATAGAAATATTGGGGATTCCATAGAATAACGGAAGTTCGTTGGCATCTATGAACTGAGGGAAGAACACAGCCTGAGTAAAATGGCAGGCAACTGTTGAGTACTTAAACATCCTTAAAAAGCTACTTGTAATGTGACACAACAAATTTTCTCAACATAAAGCAGATTGGATTTCATTATGATTTGGATTTCATTGTGATATGAAATCATGGAGGATAAGAAAATTATTTTCCGTGTCGGAGAACAAAAACCTCGTTGACGAAAAAGTTATGGCACTGCTGGGAAAAAAAATTAAAAACTAGGTTGATGATTGTAGTTTAAAATAAATTATTTTATGTGATAAATATATTAAAACAACATTTATGTAATTTTACTTATTGCTATTTAATTAAATAAAAAATGAGGAAAATTGTAGTCTAACTAACAAAATTCGTAGTGGCAATATAATTACCTTCTTATTTTTTCTTTTCAATTTTAAATAGTAAAACTTTCGGCACAGATTCTCATTTTTTTGGTAATTTCTTAATTATTTTTATTTATTTCCTAATAATTTAGTTATATAAGGACAATTAGGTCTTCTAAAAGTTTAGGTTTTACTTCGTACACTTACTATTTAAACTCTCATTGCAGCTCTATCATTTTTTATGTGACATTTAAATAAAAATATGATTTTTTTTCATAAATGCTGCCGAACTTTGATTATCTATGGAATCCAAAATATGCTATGATGCTTTCAATTTTTCTATCAGAATCAAAATTCATAGGAGCTGGTGATTTGTTGATCACATGTTTTATTACGTTTTATTACGTTTGCTTTATGAAGGACGAATTCAATTATTTTACCGATCTAGTATACATATCACCAAAAACCCTAACGTTCATGGTAAGCTACCAATAATTCTTCTTAGTACCCTTCGATGACCAAAAGAGCCTAATTATTTATACAATTGTTATAATAATTTATGTAGAGGGTGATCACGGATATGTTACCATGGTATTTCATAAATTTTTATTTTTATTTTCACAAAATATAGCATGAATTTATACTACATCTCATATTACAGTCGAAGTGTTGAGCACAACGTAAATGATGCGTTAAATTATTGTTGCTTGAGGATGATCACATCTACAACGATTAACCTATTTTATTAAATTAAAATTGCTCTGTTTTTCAAAACATGTTCATCGAATGCACATATAATGCACAACTGAACGTAAATTGAAAACTAGGAACTGATATATTTTCTAAGCATGTAGGTGATGAAATTATTTATTACATATTTATTTTCATTTCATTGTATTACATAAATGTTTGATGGTATATGTACTATCGATGTCGGAGCATTAAGCTAATACAAAGGACTCCGTTTTTTTTTTTGTTACTGTTCTAATTTTCTTGTGTAAATAATTTTCTAATTTTAATTTATTTTGGATACACTATAATCTCTATTGCCTCCAAAATTATACTTTTTTCCATCCTATTTTGATAATGGATTATTTTAATTGGAATATTGATAATCCCATATTGAAGAATTTTAATGGATTGTTTTCCTTTTTTTTTCCATAGCTAAATTGGAATATTGATAATCTCATATTGACGAATTTTTTGTTTCACTTGTACAAGACAGTTGCCACTTTTCAAAAAAGCAAAGAAATGTTTATCCATGTGATTTTATTTCTTATTGTACGAAAATTAAATGCTGAAACATAAAAATGGAAAATAAATCATTAATAATAAATGCTAAGAGATGGCTAAAAAGGAAAGTAAAAAAGTCTGATTTTAGAGGCAATGTAGTGTCTCCAAAATAAGTTAAAAAAATATTTAAACAAGAAAATTAGATGAGTAACACAAAAAAAGGTGCTCTTCAACATCGATATTACATATACCTTCGACCATTTACAGTGTAATGTAATGGAATGAAAATAAATAAGTAATAAATAATATCATCACCTGCACGCTTAAAAATCTCAATTCCTAGTTTTCAATCTACATTCACCTGTGCATTAGATGAGCATTTGATGAACACTATATATATATATATATTTTTTTTTTTTTTTCCTTTCTAATTTTAGGTACATAAAAGACATCATTCAAACTAAGGACATTTCTAGAAGAAAAATCTAAGTACCATAGTCCCTTTGTCCTTGATTCTAAAAGAAGAAGCATTCCCCATGAACATACATTCTCCATCATTAACAGGAGTAAATGAAAGTATGCACCTATTGTGTAGCAAATGTACTTGATAGCTCTAGAATCTATCCACCAGTCTATCATGTTACTTACTTGATTAACTTCTATCACCAATGAAAAAAAAAATTATCATATCCTCTACTGCACGTGCCTGATTCTTCACTGTTTTTCCTTTCCTACTTGAGTAGTCCTTTGTAAAGTGACCTGGTTTACCTTAAAAATAAATAAATAAATAAAAATTTTCTTTTAAATTGGGGTTTAGACTGATTGTTTTTCCTTACAAATTGCTTTCCATTGTTTTTGTCTTTAAAGTTGTGGCTCTTCATAAAATTTTCAACAAATTTCTTTCTACCATTTGTTCCTTTAACAAGATTAGTCATGGAACCCGAATCTAGACTCTCCCTTCATTTTGTCATTCTATTTTCTTTCTCAATTCTAATTCTAATAATCAGATTCTCTAAAGACATTTATTTCCTTTTGTGCTTCAAACTATTTTTATATTCTTTTCAAGAAGGTGGGTAATCTTTCAATAATAGCAAACACTTGAAAACCCTCACAGATTTTTTACCCCTCAGCAGTAATCTCAAGAATTGTAGTCTGTAATTCTTCAACTTAAATAACCACCATTCTAATGTCATCCATTTTAAAATTTAGAAATTTTTCCACAACAAACTTCTTAGGTATAGGATCTTCGGTAGCATATTTCTCTTCTAAGGATTTCTATAATTCTTTAGCAAATTTACATGACTAATAAACATCATATCAATCTAAAGTCAAGATATTCAGCACTGTACATACTATCCCTATGTTTCCAACTAGTTAAATCTTGTATTCCTTAGTAGTAGGCTTATCAACAATTGCGGTAACACGTTTATTAGATTCAATAGCACCCACTACTTTAAGAGTTGATAAATAAAATCGTGACTTCATTTGCCATCTGTTTTCCCATCAAATAATTCAGGTTTTTTAGAATCTTTAGGAACAGATGTGACTACTTTAGACTAGCAACTGATTATAAACGGAAATTTCACTTTAGGTTGTTGAAAAATAATTAGTTGCAAAAAATTGTAGAGCTGTAAAATGCATAAAATAGAACTTATCGATTAATCTAGTCTCGTGATAGCATGGTGTCCTAAAATAAAATTGTCCATCTTTATTGCTGCAACTAGTTAAATCTTGTATTCCTAAAGTCAAGATATTCAGCACTGTACATACTATCCCTATGTTTCCAACTAGTTAAATCTTGTATTCCTTAGTAGTAGGCTTATCAACAATTGCGGTAACACGTTTATTAGATTCAATAGCACCCACTACTTTAAGAGTTGATAAATAAAATCGTGACTTCATTTGCCATCTGTTTTCCCATCAAATAATTCAGGTTTTTTAGAATCTTTAGGAACAGATGTGACTACTTTAGACTAGCAACTGATTATAAACGGAAATTTCACTTTAGGTTGTTGAAAAATAATTAGTTGCAAAAAATTGTAGAGCTGTAAAATGCATAAAATAGAACTTATCGATTAATCTAGTCTCGTGATAGCATGGTGTCCTAAAATAAAATTGTCCATCTTTATTGCTGCAACTAGTTAAATCTTGTATTCCTAAAGTCAAGATATTCAGCACTGTACATACTATCCCTATGTTTCCAACTAGTTAAATCTTGTATTCCTTAGTAGTAGGCTTATCAACAATTGCGGTAACACGTTTATTAGATTCAATAGCACCCACTACTTTAAGAGTTGATAAATAAAATCGTGACTTCATTTGCCATCTGTTTTCCCATCAAATAATTCAGGTTTTTTAGAATCTTTAGGAACAGATGTGACTACTTTAGACTAGCAACTGATTATAAACGGAAATTTCACTTTAGATTGTTGAAAAATAATTAGTTGCAAAAAATTGTAGAGCTGTAAAATGCAGAAAATAGAACTTATCGATTAATCTAGTCTCGTGATAGCATGGTGTCCTAAAATAAAATTGTCCATCTTTATTGCTGCAACACGTATGTACAATCACTTTCATGATACAACGATCAAATAAGCCACTTGTGTAGTAATCACGAATGGTTTCAGAACACTCAAGTATCCTCTAGAAAATATATATAAATATAAAACTCAAGTATGAGAAATTATAGAATACAAAAAATGATAATTTCATTTTTGATGTAATTTTTCCAAAAATAGATATGTGTTTATATAGCAAGAATCGATATAACAATCTCCACGATCTAGAAATATTTACAGTTTTAAAGTTATCTGAAATAGATCATATTATACCGATTAGTTTGACACATTAAATAAATTCGAAAATGATTAAAATAAATAAATAAATATTATTTTGGATACTTATATTCGCACAACAATTTTTTATGTCAACATCGCATTTTAATTACAGGATAGGTATTCAATATTTGCTTGCTTTCGCTTTTATGTACTCGACTTTTTTCTTATTGCATTGTTATTCTACCTTAAATTAATTAACATATTTTATATTTTAATCCAAATATTCTACTTACTTGCATTGAAAACAAAGACAAATATTTTGTTTAACTTTTTTAATTATTTATTTATTTAGATTATAAGATACATGTCTTTTTCTTCCTCATAACAAATATTTTGAGCAAAAATTATCTCTATAGACAAGATATGAAAATTAATATAAGGTAGATAATAAAAAAAAAATTTAAAAAAAGTTTAGAACTTAAATGTGAAAACAAGAAAAGTTTAGAGATATTCATTGTAATTAAAATGTGAAGTGGGTAACAAATATTGAGGTGTCAATATATTTATCCTATTATTTTAATTTAATCAAAGAAGCCCAAGAAGGAAAGAACACTAGGCCCCAACGCTCAATCAAAGAACTTTTAATTATCACATGGGATGTGAACCTACATCATGGCTTTCCATACAAACTCCACACTTTTCACCAATTGAACACTTTGACTAATTTAGTTATTTTTTTTTCAAATAATATATTTTTGTATAAATATTTAACATATATTGTGCATTCTTTTGTGGAATTATGATGACATATAAAATATTCGTTGTTTCATATTCAGGATAGCCATAATTTTGTTTCGAGTAACAGAAGCTTTAATTATGGAGTAGATGCTGCACAAATTTCTTGCAAAATACTCGGTGCCTTTTATAAAGTAGGTAAAAATCTCTCCGAGGGACAAATAAATACGCTTTTCCCAACTTTGCCTTTTAATCATTTAGCTAAATTTAAAACTACTGCTTTTTATTTTTTTAATTTGTTTAAGTATATTAGTTTATTAAACTAGGTTATTTTTCTCTCTTTTTATTTAATGTGATTTAATCTCATGAAGTGTTTTGTTGAAAGTAACATTTTTTCAGTATAAAACAAACAAAATTGATTCAAAGTTTTAATAAAAGTGAATATACTAATAAATATAAATTTCAGCTTTATTCAATGCCAAGTTTCATGCATTTTTAGCAAGATAATGATTATATTTAGCCCCTATTTGATAGGAACTAAAATTCATATTTTAATTCAAGTTAAAGTCAATAATTAATTTAACCACATATTTCATAGGATACATAACTTTTGAACCACAAATCCCATCAACTTTTATCAACATTTACTAAAAATCTAATTTTAATCTCTACCAAACAGAGACGTAATTTCCTAGTGATCATATTACGACATTAAAGATAATAAAAATTGTAAATTCTTAAACATTATTCTATGATTCTATTTTTTTACAGTCACGTAAATATTCAAATGCCGATTAATTGTAATTTGAAGTTATAGGCCTTATAATTAAAAACAGAGAAAGAATCTTTTGTAATAAGCAAAAATAAAGGAAAAAGATAGTTAAAGAAATAATAAAATATTTAAATATAGCATCACAATGTTCGTGGGAGAAAAAAAATCCTACAAAAATGTGCATTAAATGCAGTGACAAAAATATACTAAAATGAGTTGCAAAGAGGAAAATATCAATTAAAAGCTTCGACGAACTCTCAATATTCAGAGCAGAAATAGATTTTATAAATTTAGTAGACTCATTATAAAAAAATTTCCCGCTTGTTCAACTTCTGCTTACAATAAACTACAAAATTCATTGCACATCAAAAGCAGGTGCAAAATCATTTTCTTCTAATTTCTCTCTATCAAAACTCATTCTCTCTCTAGGATTTCTCACGATGACTACCAATTTCTCTAATTACGTGTACAAAGTTCTTTTATTTACCAAGCAACAGCTTTTTGTCATGCACAATTTTTATTTCTCACCCCATTTCCCCCTTTCTACATGTTGGGTGTTGAAGCTCTGATAACAGATTGTTAGGAATGTGACTCAGATTAGGCGATTGAAGAGGCGTAATTAGATTTTTACTTGGTAAGGAAATCTAATTACATCCAACAAAAGGAGACAAAATAACCAATCTTGCCATATTGTTGGGATCGATCGAGTCAGATTGAGGTTGGAGGATGGAACATTTAAAACAATTGATTAGATTCGACATATTCTTGACCCGAAAAGGAATCTCATTTCGCTAAGTACCCTCGGTGTAAAAGGGTATAAATTCTCTAGAGGAGGTGGAGTCTTGAAGGTCCAAAAGGGAGTCCGAATTGTACTGGAGGGATGGAAAAGATCTCTGTTGTACATTTTGCAAGGGAGTATAGAAACTGTTAGGAGACATTTGGACAAGTTTAGTACTGTGGTAGAATTTCAGTTTGGTATAGTACCTCTAGGGTTGGGCTTTGAGTTAGTTCAGAACACTGTTAGGAAGAGTGTTGGCAATTATGCGTTGCCACCAATTTTAGCGAGTACACTGTGTTCAGTTGCTGGGTAGGACTCATTGAGCGTAGGTAGGTGGTGTCAATTATGTCTGTGATGCTTTTGGGGATGTTGAAGGTTACAATTCTAGCAAGGGGCCTTCTGATCAAGCATCTGGATTGGTTCTTGCTACAAGATATGTTCCGGCCCCGTGTAATCAACATTAATTCCTCGGTGGAATCGGAAACCCTAAGGATTGGATTCGTGTGTCGATTGTGGACACTGGGCAAAGGACAAGTGTTTAGTTTGTATGGAGTGATTACTATGTTGAGGAGATCAGTCAATTCATTTTGTTGTAGACGGATTTGAAATCTAGGAGTTTCATTCGTTGCACGTGTTGAGGAGTCTAGTTAATTTCGATGTAGACGGATTTGCAATCTAGGAGTTTCGTTCATTACACTGGAATTTGAGTCAAAGTGAAAATTGTTAGGAATGTGACTCAAATTAGGAGATTGAAGAGGCCTAATTAGACTTTTATTTGGAAAGAGAATCTAATTGCATCCAACAAAAAGAGATAAAATCATGTTGAAATTGGGTCTCCTAATTGTAATATATTTTTTTGCCTTTTGGGTTTCTTCTAGGGTTGGCTTCTAAATACAAGGCTCCTCTGTCAGTTTTATTAGATGTAATAGATAGAAACCAATTGCTAGATTGCTTTGTATTCTCCATATTGTTGATTCAATAAACATCATTCCTTCGTGTTAATCCTTTTGTTCCTCTTTACAATTTAAACATTTTTTTTTGGTGTGTGATATAGTATATTTCAATATTGTCATATAATCTCATTCCTTAAAATCCGATTTGGAATCAACATGTGTTATTGGAGCAACACTACACGTCACATTCAATTCTTGTGTTAATTGCCTAATGTCAATGTGATTCTTTAACTTAATTGAATTATAAAATTTTCATCTATTTACGGTATTGGAACCTCTACTTTATACATATATTATTTCTAAACATTTTCTTCTATTTTCAAAATTTTGAGTGAAATCTAACAATCTCGACACAAATTTTCTTAATCACAACACATATTCACACATATTTAATAGTACATGTCATTATTTCTAGATCAATTGTCAAAGTTCACTGTTGACTCCACTATTTATTTGACTTTTTTCCTATTTTGATCTTCAATATTCTTGTTACTAGCCACGAGATCCCTCATGGTCACTTCATATTCTCTCGCATTTGTAGGAGGGTATTTAAATGTATAATTAAGTATATATATAAAAACAACGATTTCACTATTTAGAATACGTACAAAATTGTTTCACTGTAATTTTGACTTCAAATGTAATAAATAAATAAATAAA
>NC_036251.1:9213233-9263771 GCF_002742605.1 Olea europaea var. sylvestris
TATAAGAGTTAAATTACATATATACTGTTCCAACTTCAAATATTTAATTTTATTATCTCAAATTCTTTAAATATATATCATTTGAAAATGCATTTAATAAGAATTAAATACCTTTAGTTATATACGGAAATTAACGAATTCTCGTTGGCTATGGTTAAGAGACAATGATAGAAATCGTGATTAGTTTCTGAAGAATTCTACATTTAGAATTTAAGATCGTTCAAAAAGTTCATGAATTTAATGTTTTATAATAACAGACAAAATAGCCAAAACAAAATCATAGGAAGAGTAAAAATAAACCACTGTAATTGATCCAAAAATAAAACAATCAAAGGTGAAAATAAATGGTTATGATTTACGAAACAGACTTAATTCCTAATGCTGGGCCCAGGGGTATAATTTCCAGGAGGACTGGAGCTAGTTCCAGCATCAGTATTCCCGGGTGGTGGGATGCTGGGGCTTGGTCCTACAGTGGCTGTGTAGATAAGCATAGAGGACACACTACACAAGGTTGGATTGGAACTTGTTTCAGCATCAGCTGCGGTGCTCAAACTTGGTTCCTGCGACTCCTGTGTTGTAGAAATTAGGGTTTACCAGTGGAAAATTTAGCATCCTACCCATCGGTAAATTCGTAGCCCTGTTCTTTTGCAGTTCATCCATTCAGGCCATGATGTCCAGCATCGTTTTCTCTGCCAAACGTCCCATTTCGGATATATTATTAAGAGGGACATTATGCAGATTCGACAAACCAGCCGTGCACTGGTGCATCAGAATTTCCTTGTCCATTAATCTGTTAATCCTCTGAAACTTTTCGATTTGTTTATGAGATTTCTTGTGATGGTTGTTCAAAACCATGCGACTGCATGACAACCAACCGAGATCACGGTTCAAACTAACCATGCGACCACATGGATTTTCACCATGCGGTCACATGGTATAAGTTCGGTGATCGTTGGAGTCGGTTTGGGTGGTCTTTTGGCAGCCTTTCACTTTATTTTGGCACCACTTCGTGAAGCTATGTTGTGTGGCTATAAATAGGTGATTTTGGATCATCAAATGCATGAAAAAAAAAACATTTATAAATTACATCTTTATAAGATCAAACAAGAGAGAAGAAAAGAAAAGAAAAACCATCTTCTTCCATATTCTTTTTCCATTTGTGTTCTTGAGTTCTTAGAGAATCAAACAAGTGCTTAGTGTTTGAATCTCTAGAAGGCTTGATCAATCTTTCAAACCTTTTGCCGGAAGACCCTTTAAGCACCATAATATTTTCTAGTGGAGGCAAAATTCGTTTGAGGACAACGATCTCATATCGTGTTTGAGCCTTCCTACATTTGTTTTATATTCTTCATCTTCTAATTTTCTTTCAATCTACATTTGTAATTCGTTCTCTAACCCCTTGGTGGAGAAACTATTTCCAACAATCTCAAACGAATTTTGAAGTTGCTATGGAGAACGAAACTACAATGGCAACCATAAAACTTATGAATCAAGACTTGGTGTGGTTGGATTGGTTCGATGGCACAAATTTCACGCGTTGGCAAGACAAATTGAAGTTTCTTCTTACTGCATTGAAGGTTTTTTACATCTTAGATACCGGGTTGACGCCTCTACCGGAACCCACAAATGGAGAAACTAAAGCAGTTAGGACTGAAAGACAAAAAAGGCAAGACGATTAATTAATTTGCCGCGGTCACATTTTGAATGCACTATCAGATCATCTATATGATCTATACACAAATACTACGTCGGCAAAGGAAATTTGGAATACTTTGGAGAGTAAGTATAAAGCGGAAGAAAAAGGTACTAAGAAATTTTTAATTTCAAAGTACTTTGATTTCAAATTTTTAGATAACATCCCCCTTCTTCTCCAAGTACATGAGTTGTTATTGTCAAAAAATTAAAAGTGGTAAAGATTGAAATTCTGGAGACTTTTCAAGGGGGCTATAATTGCTAAACTCCCGAGGGCTTGGAAAGGATACCAGAAGAAAATAATGCATAGTTCCGAAGGTTATTCTTTGGAACAATTACAAAAACATCTTCAGAGTGAAGCAAAATCCAGATTGCGTGATAGAAGTGAAAATTCTTTGGAAGGAACTTCTAAAGCCAATGCTGTTGAGAAATCTGAACCGAATACAAAGTCCAACAAAAGAAAGCTTTCAAGGAACTTTAACAAGTCCAAGAAGAAGACCAAAGGAGGATGCTTTGTGTGTGGTAAATCTGTACACTATGTAAAGAATTGTAGACATTGAAAAAGAAACAACTCCGAAGGTAAAATAAACTCCATTCATGAAGAAAATATTGTGGCCACCGTAAGCGAAATAAATGCAATTAAGGGAAAGGTTCTTGGGTGGTGGTATGATACTTGTGCTACAGTGCATGTATCATATGATAAATCTTTATTCAAAACCTATCAAGAAGTAGATGGAGATCAAGAGATTCAAACGGGCAATGAAGTTCGGTCCAAAGTAATTGGCAAGGGAAATGTTGATATCATCTTTACTTTCGGGAAAACCGTTACCGTTACTAATGTACTACATGTTCCAGAAATGAATAAGAACTTGGTTAGTAGAAATCTCTTAGGCAAATCGGGTATCAAATATGTGTTGAATCCAGTAAACTTGTATTATCCCTTAAAGGGAATTTTATTGGAAAAGGCTATTATTGTGATGGAATGGTCAAATTAAATACCGTTGACAATGAAATAAATAAATCTAATTTTGCTTATGTTGTTGAATTATTTTCATTATGACATGCTAGATTAAGACACATTGGTAAAAGCACTATGAAACGTATGAAAAAGTGTGATTTGATTTCATATGATGAAAATAATGTTTATAAATGCAAAATATGTGTAGAATAAAAAATGATTAAAAAACCATATCAAAGTGTAAAAAGAACCTCTAGTATTTTGGAATTAATTCATTCGGATATATGTGAAATAAATGGCATGTTAACTAGAGGAGGAAATAGATATTTCATTACTTTCATAGATGATTTTTCTAGATATACCTACGTGTATTTAATGAAACATAAACATGAAGCTTTTAACATGTTTAAGATTTATAAAAATGAAGTTGAAAATCATCTAGGAAAGAAAATAAAAAATTTAAGAAGTGATAGAGGTGGTGAATACTTTTCTAGTGATTTTAACTTGTTTTGTGAACAACATGACATAATTCACCAATGTTCGGCATCTAGGACACCCGAACAAAATGGTTTGGCTGAAAGAAAGAATGGAACATTAGTAGAAATGATTAATACCATGCTTATATATGCTAAGTTGCCATTTAATTTGTGGGGTGAAGTTTTGTTAAGTGCATGTAGGATACTTAATAGAATTATTTCAAAACATACAAATGTTTCTCTTTATGAATTGTGGAAAGGAAAGAAACCAAATATTGGATACTTCAAAATGTGGGGGTGTCTTGCGTATTGCAAGAACACGAACCCTAATAGGACCAAATTAGGTCCAAGAGGTATCAAATGTACTTTTGTTGGATATGCTAACAATAGCAAATCTTATAGATTGCTAAATTTGGAGACCAATGTGATCATCAAATCAAATGATGTAGAACTCTTTGAAGATTCATTATCTTCAGATAATGAATTAAGGAAAAATCAAGAAAATGTCCCTAGCTCAAGTAGAACACGGGATGAAATGTCTTCTAGAGATATTAATGAGTATAGTGAACTACGAAGAAGCAAGAGAACTCGAGTTGAGAAGTCTTTGGGACCAGATGAAATTGATTCTCGGCTTGTCTTCTTTTACTTAGTAGAAGGAAATGAGTTGAATGTCGTAAGAACAATTCCTTCTATTCTACAAGAAGAAATCGACCCTAAAACTTATAAAGAAGCTTTAGCTTCTCATGATAGCATCTTTTGGAAAGTTGCAATTAAAGATGAAATGGATTCGATATTGTCTAATAAAACTTGGGAACTCATCGATCTACCATCTAGATCCAAACCTATTGGATGTAAATGGGGATTTAGGAAAAAATATAATGTTGATGGTTCTCTAAATACTTTTAAAGCTATATTAGAAGCCAAAGGATACCGACAAAAGGAAGGAATCGACTATTTTGACACTTGTGCACTAGTAGCAAGAATAACAACAATTAGGATATTATTTGCATTAGCTTCGATAAATGACTTATATGTTCATCAAATGGATGTCAAGATGGCATTCTTAAATAGGGATCTCGATAAGAAGTTCTATATGGAACAACCCGAAGGATTTGTTCTACTTGGAAATGAAGATAAGCTATGCAAGTTAGTTAAATCGCTATATGGTTTAAAGCAGGCACATAAGAAGTGGCATGAGAAATTTGACCTAGCAATAATATCATTTGGGTTTAAACATAATAGTGTAGATAGATGTTTATATTCTAAAATATGTGATGATTACATGACATTTATATGTTTATATGTTGATGACATGTTGATTATAAGCAATCACATGGACAATATAGAAGAAATGAAGAGGTTTTCATCTTCCACTTTCAAAATGAAGGATCTTGGACAAGTGGATACTATTTTGGGTATCAAAGTCTCAAAGACTAGTGGGGGTTATCACCTAAGTCAATCACATTATATCGAGAATGTGATAAACAAGTTTAAACACTTGAACTCAAAGGAGTATAGTACCCCTATTCATCCAAGTTCAAAACCAGTAAAAAATGATGGAAGGACGATTGCTCAATAAGAATATGCAAGCATCATTGGAAGTCTTATGTATGCAGTTCAATGTACAAGATCGGATATAACTTATGCAATAAGTAAACTTAGTAGGTGTACTAGTAATCCAAGCAATGATCACTGGAAAGCTATTGGAAGAGTTCTTGGATACCTAAAGAAAACCAAGAGAATTAGGTCTACAATATACTAAATTTCCAGCGGTATTAGAAGGATTTACCCATACTAGCTGGATATCTAGCATGGGTGAAAGTAAATCCATCTTGGGTTGGGTGTTCACTCTAGGAGGAGGTGCTGTTTTTTAGAAGTCAAAGAAACAAACATGCATAACACACTCGATCATGGAATCAGAATTTGTAGCCCTCTCAGATACAGGGAAAGAAGTTGAGTAGCTTAAGGATCTCTTCTATGAGATTCCTTTGGGATCGAAGAATATTTCTTCAATACTTATCATGTGTGATAGTTAAGCCACATTAGCAAAAGCATACAATGAAGTATATAATGGAAAGCCTAGACATATGAGTTTAAGACATGATTACATTAGGAAATTAATTAAAGATGGAATAGTTTCTCTCAATTATGTAAGGTCAATTAAAATTTGGCGGATCCTTTGACTAAACCTCTAAATAGAGATTTTGTAACATCTACTTTGAGTAGGATGAGATTGAAACTCCTTAACTAAAATATCCACCAATGACGGCAACCCTACTTGCCGTTACTCAAAAGGTAATACACGGGTTCAAAGGATAATAACAAGTCATTTGATATATGGATAGTTGTAGCATTATTCAAATCCACAATAATCCTATCCCAGATAAAATAATGCTGGTTGTTACTGAAATGAGGGTGCACCCATAGAACAAGAATAACAGGCATTTCCCATACTATCTTGGACAAATTTGCATATCTTGGGCAATTTAATTTCCACAAGTCAAAATATTATAACTTGATTTGATCTATAATAAAATCATGTATATGTAAAATATATTAAATATCACATCAAGTGAGAATGATTTTTTTTAGACAATTCTAACCTTACTATAATTCAATTATTTCAACAGTATCTTACATTTCATTTTTCAATATGTATTTAATTATTTAAATAATATCCTACTTTTTGTTTCCAATATGTATTTAATTATTCCAATAATACCTTACTTTTTGCTTTTTGATATTTATCTAAATATTTCAATAATAGAATATTTTTCACCAATTATCATTAATTATTTCACCAATTATTTAATATTATGATGAATGTACATTTGATACATTTATTACCTTACTTTTCATTTTTCAATATGTATTTAATTTATTTAACCATATTTGACAGATTTATTACCTTTTAATTTTTTAATATGTATCTGATTTATTTAATTATTTGAGCAATATTATCATAAATTATTTTCTCAATTATTTGGTTATAGTCAATGTATATTTGACAGATTCATTCAACTTGATTAGATAGTAAATTAAATTCATTAAAAAAATTGGAACAAAAAATGAATATTTTTAGAGTTTCACTACTAAAAAATAGCTTTTCACCTACGAAAAATTACCAACGGTTGATATTGCATCCGTCGGTGATTAAAAACGGATTATCCGTTGGTAAAAGTAATTCACTTTTAGCTACGATAATTAGTAACAGATTTTTCATTGGTAAATATGACATCTCTTTACCAACCGATATTCCGTGCCTAATGTAATCGTTTAACATCTGAATCTTCCTCCAGCGGATATTCCGTAGGTGATGTACCAAATATTACCAACGAATTGCATCCATTGGTAATTAGAAACGAATAATCCGTTGGTAAAAGTAATTCACTTTTAGCTACAATAATTAGCAACAAATTTTTCGTTGGTAAAGATTATATCTCTTTACCAGCGGATATTCCGTACCTAATATAACCGTTTAACATTTTGATCTTTTACCTACGGATATTCCGTTGGTAATTAAAAACGGATTATCCGTTGACCAACAGATATTCCGTGCCTAATATAACCATTTAATATTTTGATCTTTCAGCAATGGATATTCCGTTGGTAATAAGAAACGGATTATCCGTTGGTAAAAATAATTCACCTATCCCACATCGAAAATTTACAACAATATCTTTGTAGTTGCCCTCTATAAATTTGTGGTTCAATAAAGAGTTAAACAATATTTTGACCTTTAAATTCAGTTGGCTAAAAATAAAAAAATAATAATAAATAAATAAATAAATAACTTTTTTACCATACGGTTATTTACAACATTGATTTTTATCAATTATAATGGTAGACATTTACAAACGAAAAGTCGGCTGGTATTGGTTAAGACTTTTACTAGCGGAAACTCCGTTGATAAAAGATTTACACTTTACCAACAGAAAATTCGTTGGTAAAATGTTTACTCTTTATCTACGGCATAATTCGTTGGTAACTATCAGTGACCCTCAAATTACCAACGAATTTGTGGTTGCAAATATTTCATTGGTGAATATTATTAGCAGCGGATATTAAGGCTTTAGGAATGGAAAATCCCTGCCTGAAACTCTGTTTTTTAGTAGTGTTTTCTTCCAATTTAGCTATGGAAGGGAGGGAATATAATTCATTAATATTAAGTTCATAGAGATGGCTTAATTTGAAAGTAAAAAAGTATAGTTTTTGTAGGCAATACAGTGTCTCCAGAATAATTTAAAATTAGGAAAATATTTACCCAGGAAAATTAGAAGTGTAACATAAAAAAATGTGTCCTTGGTATTAACTTAACGCTTAGATATCGATATTACATATACAATCAAACATTTATGATGCAATGAAAATAAATAAATAAATAATAAATAGTTTCATCACCTCCAAGCTTAAAAAACCTCAATTCCTAATTTTCAATCCACGTTCACCTGTTCTTCAAAAAAAAAATGAGCAGTATTAATTTAACTAAGTAGGTTAATCGCTGTAGATGTGATCATTATCAAGTAACAATAATTTAACACAATGGTTCATACTTCATTTATACTGTGCTCAAGACTTCAAAAGTAAATATGAGTTATGGTATAAATTTGCGAGATACTTTGTGAAAATAAAAATATAAGGTCATGAAATACCTTGGTAACATATCCGTGATCACCCTCTGCATACATTATTATAAGAGAATTGTACAAATAATGGTAAATTTAAGGATGCTTTATTGATATGCTGGAACATTGTGGAGAATCAGGTCCATACACATCCCAGGTCTTATGATCAACTAAGGTTACTAAGAAGAACTATTGGTTCCAAACCCTCAATCTGCACATGATTTCATGGGAGTTTTAGGTGATTTGAAATTGGATCCGTAAAACAATTATGTAAGCCCTTGATAAAGCGACATGCAAGAAAATACAATAAAACTTGCCATTAACACATCATAGATTCCTATATTGAATACGAAAAATTGAAAGTGGCATAGAAATGTTGATGATTCCGTAGAATAATGAAAGTTTGGCGGCATCTATGCAAAATCTCATATTTTCAATCAAAAGTCATATAGAAAATGATAAAGCTGTAATGAGAGTTTAAATAGCAAGTGTACGAAATAAAACCTAAACTTTAAAAAGACGCAATTATCTGTATATAACTAAAGTAATCAGAATAAATAAAACTTGAGAAATCATTCAAAAATGATAAATCATTGATGAAAGTTTAAATAATTAAAATCGAATGAAATCTTCGAAAGGATCTAAATGCCATTTCATAATTAAAGTTGTTGAATATAAAAATAAAAATTAAGAAAACAACTGAACTATTATAAATTTGGTGGCCATCTCGAAAATTTTTATGGTAGTCCACTTTCATTATTTAGAATCTGATCCATATCTATTAATTGTCATTCTCCTTCTATCTCTAACTTGAGAAAACATGACTTTCACCCATTCAGCACCTACATTTCTCCTTCATTATACTTTTTCTAAGTGATATGTCAATCATAAATGCCATTAATCAAACATATCAAACACTAGCATGTGTGTAACTTTTCCTTTTGTGAGTTAGCCCCTATTTAACCCTCATTTTTGGGGGAAAATGTGTTTTGGAATAGTGATTTTTTGGAAAACATGTGGTTAAAAAAATGAAAAAAAAAATGATTTACGAGTAATATTGTTTCATTGGAAAAAGTATGGTTGAAATTGAGTTTTGGAAAAATAGGGCTTAATAAAGTGTTTCTTTCAATAAAAAAAGTATGGTTGAAATTGAGTTTTGGAAAAATAGGGCTTGATAAAGTGTTTCTTTCTTCAACTACCATCCCTAGATGTGACCATAGCCTTTCTAAATATTCACCCCACCAAAAAAATCGAGCAGCAAATCATCATTGTTCGCTACAACCAGATCTACACTTCTATTTGTCTCACCTAAATCTACCTTACACCACATACCCAACGTGACCTATCAGCTGCCATCTTTAAATAACTATATTTCAAAGAAAAATAAATCCAGCTGTGTACACAAATAAATGTAAAGTTTAGCATTATACAATGGTAACAATGCCAAATTTCATGCATTTTTAGCAATCTAATGACTGTATATAATTCTTAAAATAACTTTATGATTCTATTTTAAAAGCAAATTAATTTTAATTTTAAGTGATAAGCTTATGATTAAAAATAGAGAAAGAATGTTTAGATTAAAGAAAAAATAATGGAAAAATATAATTCAAAGAAATAATAATATATGTAGTTACACAACAGTTCGTGGGTAAAAAAAATCCATGAAAATGTGCAAGCAAACACAGTGGAAATAATAACTTAAAATGAGTTAAAAATGTCAGTTAAACGTGCTTCGACAAACTATCATTATTAAAAGGAGAAATAGAATATTCTATAAACTCAATATACTTGTATTACTATATTTTTCTTGCTCAACTTCTCCATGTAAAAATTTAGATATTTTATTGTACATCACAAGCAGGCACAAACTATTTTTTTCTAATTTCTCTCTCTGAGAACTCGTTCTCCCTCTAGGATTTCCCACAGGAAGCACTGATTTCTGCAATAATGTGTACAAAATTCTTCTATTTACTACACAACAACTCTTTGTCACGAACAATTTTTATTCCTCATCCCCTTCTACCTGTCACATTCAATTCTTGTATTAATTGCCTAATTTCAATGTGATTCTATATCTTAATTGAATTGTACGATGTTCATCCATTTACAGTATTTGGACCTCTATTTTATACATATATAATTTCTAAACATTTTCTTATATTTTCAAATTTGAGTCAAATCCGACAATTTCCACATTTACTCAAATTTTCACGACAAACATTCACGCACCTTTACTAGTAGAAATCATTATTTCTAGATCAACTTTCATAGTTTATTGTCGAAGATAGGAGCTATATTCATACATTCATTGAACATGAATCTACTAGATATTTGGCATCTTTCAATTTTGATCTTCATTCTTGTTACTAGCCAATAAATCTCCAATGTCACTTCTTATTCTCTCGCATTAGTAGGAGGATTTTCAAATGCATAATTAAGTCTATTTATAAAAATAACAGTTTTCCTTTGAAAATGCATTAGATTTCATATCTTTAGTACATCTGGAAACTAACGAATTCGCGTTGACTACAGTTAAGCAACAATAATCGAACTTGTAATTAATTTTTACTGAAGTGTTCTAAATTTAAAACTTAACATCAATCAAAAATTTCATCTATTTAATATTTTTATAATAACAGACACGATAGCCAAAACAAAATCACGGGAAGAATAAAAACAAAGCCACTGTAATTAATCCAAAAACAACCACAGATGAAAGTAGAAGGTTACGATTTATGAAAGAGAGTTAATTCCTAAAGCTGGGTCCAGCGGCATCTTCCCTAGGAGGACTGGAGCTAGTCCCACCCATTTGTAATGTTGTAGCCCGGTTCTTTTCCAGTTCCTCCATTCGAGGCATGATGTCCTGCATATTTTGCTCCGCCAAATGTCCCATTTCAGTTATGTAATTTAGAGGGGCATTTTGCAGACTCGACAAACCAGCCACGCACTGGTGCATCAGAATCTCCATGTCTGTTAATCTGTTAATCCTTTGAAGCTTTTCGGCTTGTTTATGAGACTTCTGAACCCTTTGAATCGTATAGGATTCCTGATTGAACAGTCGCTGGGTCTGTTCCATTTCCGGAAGTTCCCGAAATCTGGAAATAATTTGCTGAGCATCAAGTGGAGATGGCCAAACTGTTGGCTGAGGTTCATAGGCACTATATATTATAATGCAACCCTGTATATCACACAGGGTGCAAAGTTCATTCATTTTGTTCATTATCCCCTTCTTTCTCTTTTTAAATGATGCCCTTCTCTCTGCGTCGTTGGCTATATACTCGAGCTTTATTTTTCCTCTAGTCATGTTTAGGGATGATTTTTGGAGGGTGAAATGGTGTTGTAAACGTTATTTTTATTTCCAGAAGATGGTATTTATAGATGAAAGATTGGATTACTGATTGAATGGCAATTGTTTATTTTCTTTTTTAAATTCCAGCATTTAATTTTCATACAACAGGAAATAAAATCATATGGACAAAAATTTTCTTGGCTTTCTTGGGAAGTGGCAACTGTCTTGTACAAGTGAAATTAAAAATTAGTGAATATGAGATTATGAATATTCCAATTTAGCAACGAAAAATAAGAGAAAATATTCATCAATATTGGGTGCATAGAGAATGCTAAAATAGAAAGTAAAAAAAGTATAATTTTTGTAAGCAATACTGTGTGTTCAAAATAATTTTAAATTAGGAAAACACTTGCACAAGAAAATTAGAAGATTAACATTAAAAAGGTGTCCTTGCTATTAACTTAATGCACGGACATCAATATTACATATACCTTCAATCATTTACAATTTAATGAAATATAATTAAATAAATAAATAAATAAATTATAAATAATTTCATCACCTTCAAACATTTCTCGTTAACCGTGCATTAGATGTGCATTTGATGAATATCTTTCGAAATGAGCAATATTAATTTAATCAACTGGGTTAATCGTTGTAGAGGTGATCAATATCAAGCAACAAAATTTAAATGCAATTGTTTGTGCATCATTTATCTTGTGCTCGAGACTTCAATGGTAAATATGAGTTATAGTATAAACTCATGAGATATTATGTCAAAAATAAATAAATAAATGAAAGGTCATGAAATACCTTGCTAATATATCCATGATCACCCGTTACATAAATAGAGTTGTATAAAGAATTGAAAATTTAAGGACGGCTTATTGATATGCTCGAACACTGTGGAAAATCTGGTCGATACACATCTATGGCTCTTACGATAATCTAAGGTTACTAAGAAAAACTATTGGTTGCAAACCCTAAAATGCACATGATTTAATGAGAGTTTTTGGTGATTTGAAATTGGGATCGGTAAAACAGTCACATAAGCCCTTGATAAAGCGACATGTAAGAAAACACAATATAGCATGTGATCAACAAATCATCGATTCCTATGTATGAATACTGATTGGATCAAAAATTTGAAAGCATCATAGGAATGTCGATGATTCCATAGAACAATGAAAGTTCGACAACATCTATGAAAATCTTATATTTTCATTCAAGAGTAATATAGAAAACGGTAAATCTGTATTGCAAATTTATATAGCAAGTGTAGGATGTAAAACATAAATTTTCGAAAGACGTAATTGTCATTATTGGAAATAAATAAAACTTAAGAAATTACCAAAAAATGATAAATCTATGATGAAAAATTAAATAATTAAAATCGAAAAGACAAAAATGAAATCTTGCAAAAATCCTAATTGCCCATTCATAATTAAATTTGTTGGATATAAAATAAAAAATAAGAAAACAATGGAGCCATTATAAATTTTGTCAACCCTATATAATTTTTTTTTCCTTTTTAAGATAGCCCGCCTCACTTTTAAGAATTTGATCCATATCTATTATGATGTCAATGCTCATTCTCCATCTAGCTCTAGATTGAGAAAACGTGACTTTCAGCCATTCAACACCTACATTCCTCCTCCATTAGACCTTTTTCTAAGTGATATATATTAAATTGTTGATCATATGCACAATTAATCACACATGTCAAACCACTACAAAAAATTGTTATTTCCAGACGAGATATTTTGCAAAATAAAACAGTTATCGCAATGAGTAATTTAGCACGACACGTTTTTAAAGCTTATCGCAAATACTAGACAAAAAAGTACCCAAAAAAATATAAGCCTACATAAGAAATTGTGCAATATCCAAAAGTGCGACAAGTAATAAAGAATTGTGGCAAAAAACATGATGGGAAGCATGGAGCCAATATATTGTTTGGTGGGGAATTTATGGCAATAAACTGTCATTTCTTACAACAAATTGTTTTTTGTGATGTAATATGATCTACTGTCTGTGACAATTAATTTTTGTTGCTAAAAATCTAGGGATGGTGGAAAAAATTTGCTATACCCATATTTTTTTTTTTTTTTTTTTTTTTTTTTTTTTACAAGGTGTCCTATTCTAGACTAATCCTTGGGTCTGTGATCCGGCCCCTCTTCACACAGTCCGGTTAATCGCAGGATGTGCCTCCAACTGGCCAGGGTCCGAGCGCTCCCCACCTGGTCTGACAAAGTGCCAAGCAAGCCAATCCAAGTTGCACCTTGCCTTCCAAGAATAATCCTTGCCTTCCAAGTTCCCACTTGCCTTCCAAGAATAAATCCTTGCCTTCCAAGAGCCCCATGTTTCGAACTCACGACCTCTGCTCTGCCAGATTTGACAGCGTCCGTCCTTTGCCAGTGGAGAAGTGCCCTGGGGGGCTGCTATACCCATATTTGTCATTACTCTAGCCTGTAGGGATGGTGAAAAAGAAAATGAGACATCCACACTTGTCACGTATTTGTCTTTTTATAAATAATATTTGTCACAAGCCTATTCTACTATTTTTTATAAATAAATGAATTGCAAAAAAATTCTAACATTTAAAATTCGATCATTATGATTGCATTTAGTTTTTGATTGAATGGCCTTACTTGATTATTATGATCCAAAATTCTTACACTATTTGATTGAAAGATTTAAAGCATCACAGAAATATTTGGGATTCCATAGAATAATGGAAGCTCGTCGGCACCTATGAAAAGAAGGAAGAACTCACCCTGAGTAAATGGCAGGCGTTGGGTACTTAAACATCCTTTGGAAAGTTACTCGTAACTTGGACACAACAATTTTTCTCAACATAATGCAGATTGGATTTCATCTCGAACTGAAATCACAAAGGAAAAGAAAGTTATTTTCCGTGCCAAAGAACAAAAAAGTCGTTGACAAAAAAGCTATGGTACTGTTGTGGGAATAAATTAAAAAATAGTTTATGATTGTAGTGTAAAATAAATTATTTTATGTGATAAATATATTAAAGCCACATTTATGTAATTTTACTCATTACTATTTAATTAAATAAAAAATGCGGAAAATTGTAGTCTAACTAAAAAAAATTTGTTGTGGTAATATTATTACCTTTCTATTTTTTCTTTTCAATTTTAGATATTTAAACTTTTGGCACAGATTTTTCATTTTTTTTTTTGTAACTTAATGATTTTTATTTATTTCCTCATAATTTAGTTATATAAGGACAATTAGGTCTTTTAAAAGTTTAGGTTTTACTTCGTACACTTGCTATTTAAACTCTCATTGCAGCTCTATCGTTTTTTGAATAAAAATACGAGGGTTTTAATTCTGCCGAACTTTAATTATTCTATGAAATCCCAAATATTTCTATGATGCTTTCAATTTTTCGATCAGAATCAATGCTCATAGAAGCTGATGATTTGTTGAAGACATGTTTTATTATGTTTTCTTACGTTGCTTTATCAAGGGCCAATTCGATTGTTTTACCAATCTAGTTTACATATCACCAAAAACTCTCACGTTCTTGGTAGACTACCAATAATTCATCTTAGTACCCTTCAACAACCAAAGAACTTAATTATTTATACAATTATATTGTAATAATTTATGTAGAGAGTGATCACAAATATGCTACCATGGTATTTCATAAACTTTTATTTTCATTTTCACAAAGTATCTCATGAATTTATACCATATCTCGTATTACAATCGAAGAGTTGAGCACAACATAAATTATTCGTCAGAATATTGTTTCTTGAGATGATCACATCTACAACGATTTGCCCAGTTTATTAAATAAATATTGCTCAGTTTTTCAGAACATTCATCAAATGCACATCTAACGCACAGGTGAACGTAGATTGAAAACTAGGAATTGAGATTTTTTTAAGCATGTAGGTGATGAAATTATTTATTAATTATTTTCATTTCTTTATATTACACTGTAAATGTTTGAATGTATAAGTAATATCGATATCTGAGCATTAGTTAATACAAAGGACGCCTTTTTTGTTTTAATCGTCTAACTCTCTCGTGTAAATATTTTTCTAATTTTAATTTGGTTTGGATACACTCTATTGCCTCCAAAATTATACCTTTTTTCTTCCGATTTTAGCCATCTCTATGCACTTAATATTAATGGATTATTTTTCCCTTTTTTTTTCATAGCTAAATTGGAATATTGACAATCCCATATTGACAAATTTTTATTTCACTTGTACAAGACAGTTGCCACTTTCCAAATAAGCAATAAAATGTTTATCCATGTGATTTTATTTCTTATTGTGCGAAAATTGATTGCTGAAATTTAAAAAGGAAAATAAATCATTAATACTAAGTGCATAGAGATGGCTAAAAAAGAAATTGAAAAACTATAATTTTGGAGACAATATAGTGTATCAAGAATAATCAAAAATTAGAAAAATATTTACACAAGAAAATTAGATGCGTAACAGAAAATATGGTGTCCTTTGTATTAACTTAATTCTCCGACATCGGTGTTACATATACCTTCAAACATTTACAGTGTAATATACTGAAATGGAAATAAATAAGTAATAAATAATTTCATCACCTACATGCTTAAAAAATCTAAATTCCTGGTTTTCAATCTACGTTCACCTGTGCATTAGATGAGCACATTTTTTTGAAAAATGAGCAATATTAATTTAACTAACTAGGTTAATCGTTGTAGATATGATCAATATCATGCAACAATAATTTAATGCAATGGTTCGTGATAAATTGATTTTATACACTTATTCAGGGCTTTAAATAATGATATTGTAGCCTAATTCGTGTTATGTGGGGTCTAATAGGTAAAACTCATTATTTGATAAAGAATTGAAAAAAAGCAAAAAATAGAGAAAATGGAAAAATCAAAACTACAGGGACTGAATGCAATAATTCAAAAGTTGTGTCAGATTGCGAGGCAGCGATTCAAGAATGCCAATGTCAATTGGAGTTGAAGAGAAGTCAACAAGATGAGAAATTGTGAAAAGGGATCAAAGTACACACTTGAGAAAGTTCATGGTCCCACATACGCAATGTCACTAAAAATCAACCTAAGGCTAAATCATGTGTATTTTGCATACGCACAAGGAAAATTTTTTTTCCTTTTTTTCTTTTGGAAACTTTTGGTATACAATCTTTCAGCACTCTACAACAAGCCATCCAAAACATGGGGACCTCCTTAGACCTAAAAAATCATAGATTCTAATTAATTTTGGAGGCAAAGAACGAGGCCAGCAGCTTGGAATCAAGACGAATTGTAAGGAAATTGAAGATTTTTCTTCCGAATTCAAGATTCACATCAAGAATGAGGAAAATTCTTATTTCTTTTTTCCTAGTGATGATTTTCAAATTGTTCTTTTGTAATTTAATTATACACATGTTAGGCTAGTTTTTCAATTGTATTGGACTAGTATTTGAACCCTATTTTCGTTTATATCAATCAAGACATTAATTTAGGAAGTTCTTGTGTTGTTCGGTTGATTTTACATACACATTGTACTATTTGGTTGTTTTACCATCAATTAAATAGTTAGTTGTTTGTTGTAGTATTGGAATACTCACAATAAACGTAGAATGTAGTAAAATTAACATGTACATCTAGAATTAGGAATAAGCTCTTTCACACATGTAATCTGCCATGTTTGTGCCCCATTATTTCCTCATTAAAATGAAAAATATGACCGTTATCCATTACATCAAGCCACCATATTTGACTTTTTATCTCTTGTGTGGGCCCATAATGGCTATATTTTCCATTCTCATTTTTACAATAATGTGGCTCAAACAAGGGTTATCGATAATCTAAATTAGATGTATGATTTTCATGTGAATTAGTACTAGGAATAGGATCGTCTCGTGCAAGTCATAGGTTGGTATATCTTTGGATACAGTATTTAACATATTAGCGTTATCCGTTGATAAAAAAATACATGAACTGAATAGATTAATTATTGAGAATTGAGATAGATGAAAATAGGTGGATATATGAATCCAATGCAGGCACTACGTAAATAGGAACATCATATATACTTGCTTTCTTAGTGTAGAAATAACATAAATATCAAAACCCAATTCTCCTTCGATGTTACTACACTTCAAATTTGATAAAAATGATTGAACTGCAAAATAAACCTTATTCCTTGTGAGAACGATACTCACAAATCTTATTATTTGTACAATGATTCCGTACGCTTGTGATTTTTGTCCGAACAAGTTTTTGGAGCTATTGTCGGGGAATAACAATTTTAATTTTAGTTAAATAGTTTATATTAGATTCGATTTTTTATTTTTTATTTGCTTTTATTTGTTTTAGATTATTCATTATACTACCTAATCTCATCATATTTCACTTCTCTTAGGGGTGACATCAGTTTATGCAAGATCCTGATGTCATCGAGCTAGCTCCACTAGATTTCAAAATTGAAAGGGCTTTCAAACGGTGTAGGAAAGAACAGAGAAAAGAAAGGGTAATGGCTAAAATCCAGAATCAGTTTTGGGATGCGCTTCGGGATCCATTTCAAGCAGCGCCTCTCGTTCAGCGAAGACCCCATCGCCAATGAAGTCCCAATATTTGTAGGGGATTATGTGAATCCAGGGCCAATACTAGTGCAACCGCCTATTGTCTACCCATCATTTGGACACGTAAATTTCCACCTTCAACCTGGTGTTATCAATCTCTTCCAGAATTATCATGACATCAAGTCTTCAGGAAAGCTACAGAAAACTTTCATGAGCACATATAAGCTTTTCTGATGTTGTACGAAGTCCTCAGTCATGAGAGAATATCTTTAGATGCCTTCCAAATGTGCATGTTCCCTTACACATTGAAGGAAGGAGCAAAATCATGGCTATACTCACTATTTGCTGGAAGTAATGTATCATGGAATGACATGATGCAAAAACTTACCATGAAATTCTTGTGCCATTTCGAATCAACCAAAGAAAATGAAGTATATGCATTCAAACAAAGGGATCTTGAGACATATCTAGAGGTATTGGAAAGGTTCAAGAGTACGTTTAGGAAGTGTCCAAATCTTGACATTCCTAAGCAGGCACAGATATATCTCTTCTACAATAGATTACATCCCAAATTTCGTAACACTGCAGATGCTTCATGGGGGTCCAACTATGACACTGGAGATCAACAATGCATGTAACCTATATGAGAGGATTGTCGAGGATCAGGCCAATCACCAACCAACAGGAAGCTCTGAGGAAGGCACTGGGATATATAATGTACACGCAATGACAGTGTTAACAGCACAGATAAAAGCAATAACGAAGAAGTTTGACACTTTAGCTCAATATGTGCACATGGTACAACATCCAGCTCCATTTTGCATAGGTTATGGGGTAGATCACATCATTGCAATCTACCATTTGGCTTTCACTCACATGGGTCAGCCAACAAAGGTCAGTTATATACAAAACTATCAGAGGCAAAATGGACCTTTCCACACAAACTACCATCCAGATTTGAACAAGCATCGCAACTACACCTGGACGGATAATTGGGATCAAGAAAATTAGATGAGGGACAATCCACCAATGATTCAGCAACAAGAAAAGAGGCAATCTTTGGGGGATCCACTTGTCAAGTACTTGCATCCTCTATAGAGTCATTATATTATGCATTCTTTGGCTGAATTATGAAGACGTACACAATATTTGTTGTTTCTATTCACGCTAGCCCTGATTTTGTTCAAGTAATGGAAGCTTTAATTATGGTGTAGGTGTCAAGAAAAGTCTGTGCAATAGCAAATTACGAAAGAACGAGCTGCACAAATTCTAGGGATACTCAGTTTCTTTTATGAAAAAGGCAAAATCCTGTCCAATAGACAAATGGATACGCTTTTCCAATTTTGTCTTCAATCATTTTGTTAAACTTAAAACGATTACATTTTATTTTTTTTAATTTAGTTAAGTACATTATTTTATTAAACACATTTATTTTTCCATATTTCTATGTAATATGCCTTCATCTCAATAATGTGTTTTGTTAAAAACTGACGTTTTCATATAAAACGAACAAATGATTATGAGTCACAATAAAAGTGTGTACACAAATAAATGTAAACTTTAGCATTATACAATGCCAACTTTCATGCATTTTTAGCAATCTAATGACTGTATATAATTCTTAAAATAACTTTATGATTCTATTTTAAAAGCAGATTAATTTTAATTTGAAGCGATAAGCTTATAATTAAAAATAGAGAAAGAATCTTTAGATTAAAGGAAAAATATAATTTGAAGAAATAATAATATATATAGATACACAACGGTTCACGGGTAAAAAAATCCCTAAAAATGTGCAAGCAAACATAGTGGAAATAATAAATTAAAATGAGTTATAAAGAGAAAAATGTCAGTTAAACGTGCTTCGACAAGCTATCAATATTAAAAGACGAAATAGAATATTCTATAAACTCAATATACTTGTATTACTATATTTTTCTTGCTCAACTTCTCCATGCAAAAAATTAGATATTTTATTGTACATCACAAGCAGGCACAAACCATTTTCTTCTAATTTCTCTCTCTGAGAACTCGTTTCCCTCTAGGATCTCTCACAGTAAGCACTGATTTCTGCAATAATGTGTACAAAATTCTTCTATTTACTAAGCAACAACTCTTTGTCACGAACAATTTTTATTCCCTACCCCCTTCTACCTGTCACATTCAATTCTTGTATTAATTGCCTAATGTCAACGTGATTCTATACCTTATTTGAATTGTACGATGTTCATTCCTTTACAGTATTGGGACCTATTCTTTATACATATATAATTTCTAAACATTTTCTTATATTTTCAAATTTGAGTCAAATCCGACAATTTCCACCGTTACTCAAATTTTCTTAATCACAACAAACATTCACACATATACTAGTAGAAGTCATTATTTCTAGATCAACTTTCATAGTTTATTGTCGAAGATAGGAGCTATATTCATACATTCATTGAACATGAATCTTCTAGATATTTGGCATCTTTCAATTTTGATCTTCAGTCTTCTTGTTACTAGCCAATAAATCTCTCGTCACTTCTTATTCTCTTGCATTAGTAGGAGGGTTTTCAAATGCATAATTAAGTCTATTTATAAAAACAACAATTTTACGCAGAAATATGTAAATTTGACTTCAATTATGGAAATGTATAACAAATTTTATCTTATATATACACACACACACACTCAATTTCTTTCCATATCAATCCTTTGAAAATGCATTAGATTTCACATCTTTAGTACATCTGGAAACTGAGAAATTCGCGTTAACTACAGTTATGCAACAATAATGGAACATGTAATTAATTTGTACTGAAGTGGTCTAAATTTAGAACTTAACATCAATCAAAAATTTCATCTATTTAATATTTTTATAGTAACAGGCACGATAGTCAAAACAAAATCACGGGAAGAATAAAAACAAACCACTGTAATTAATCCAAAAACAACCACAGATGTAAGTAAAAGGTTACGATTTATGAAAGAGAGTTAATTCCTAAAGCTGGGTCCAGCGGCAACGTCCCTAGGAGGACTGGAGCTAGTCCCACCCATTTGTAATGTTGTAGCCCGGTTCTTTTCCAGTTCCTCCATTCGGGCCATGATGTCCTGCATATTTCGCTCAGCCAAATGTCCCATTTCAGTTATGTCATTTAGAGGAGCATTTTGCAGACTCGACAAACCAGCCATGCACTGGTGCATCTGAATCTCCATGTCTGTTAATCTGTTAATCCTTTGAAACTTTTCAGCTTGTTTATGAGACTTCTGAACCCTTTGAATCATATAGGATTCCTGATTGAACAGTCGCTGGGTCTGTTCCATTTCCGGAAGTTCCCGAAATCTGGAAATAATTTGCTGAGCATCAAGTGGAGATGGCCAAACTGTTGGCTGAGGTTCATGGGCACCATATATTATAATGCAACCCTGTATATCACACAGAGTGCAAAGTTCGTTCATCTTGTTCATTATCCCCTTCTTTCTCTTTTTAAATGATGCTCTTCTCTCTGCGTCGTTGGCTATATACTCAAGCTTTATTTTTCCTCTAGTCATGTTTAGGGATGATTTTTGGAGGGTGAAATGGTGTTGTGCACGTTATTTTTATTTCCAGAAGATGGTATTTATAGATAAAAGATTGGATTACTGATTGAATAGCAATTGTTTATTTTCCTTTTTTAAATTCTAGTATTTAATTTTCATACAACAGGAAGTAAAATCATATGGACAAACATTTTCTTGGCTTTCTTGGGAAGGGGCAACTGTCTTGTACAAGTGAAATTAAAAATTAGTCAATATGAAATTATGAATATTCCAATTTAGCAACGAAAAATAAGGGAAAATATTCATTAATATTGAGTGCGTAGAGAATGCTAAAATAGAAAGTAAAAAAAATTATAATTTTTGTAGGCATTACTGTGTATTCAAAATAATTTAAAATTAGGAAAACACTTGCACAAGAAAATTAGAAGAGTAACATTAAAGAAGGTGTCATTGGTATTAAGTTAATGCACCAACATCAATATTACATATACCCTTCAATCGATTACAATTTAATGAAATATAAATTAATAAATAATAAATAATTTCATCACCTTCAAACATTTTTCGTTAACCGTGCATTTGATTAATATGTTTTGAAATGAGCAATATTAATTTAATCAACTGGGTTAATCGTTGTAGAGGTGATCAATATCAAGCAACAAAAAATTAATGCAATTGTTTGTGCATCATTTATGTTGTGCTCGAGACTTCAATAGTAAATATGAGTTATAGTATAAACTCATGAGATATTATGTCAAAAATAAATAAAAAATGAAAGGTTATGAAATACCTTGGGATTATATCCGTGATCACCCGCTACATAAAGAGAGTTGTATAAAGACTTGAAAATTTAAGGATGCCTTATTGGTAAAATATCCATGATCGTCCACATCTTAGGCTCTTGTGATAATCTAAGGTTATTATTATTTTTTATTTTTTTGGTGATGGGGGAACCCCAGCCGCTACACCACAACATGCAAGCTCGATACGACAGACTTGACCGAGAAAGTATTGGTAGGAAAAATCGAACTCGTAACCAAAGGTATACACGCTCACCTACTCCACCAACTCGGCCACCCCATGAGGGGTGATAATCTAAGGTTACTTAGAAGAACTATTGGTTACAAACCCTGAAATGCGCATGATTTAATGAGAGTTTTTGGTGATTTGAAATTGGGATCGGTAAAACAATCACGTAAGCCCTTGATAAAGTGACATGTAAGAAAACACAATAAAGCATGTGATCAACAAATCATCCATTCCTATATATGAATACTGATTGGATCAAAAAATTGAAACTATCATAGAAATGTCGATGATTCTGTAGAACAATGAAAGTTCGACAGCATATATGAAAATCTCATATTTTCATTCAAGATAGAAAATGGTAAAGCTGTATTGCACGTTTATATAGCAAGCCTACGAAGTAAAATTAAATTTCAAAAGACGTAATTGTCATTATATAACTAAAGTAATTGCAAATAAATAAAATTTAAGAAATTACCAAAAACTGATAAATATATGACAAAAATTTAAATAATTAAAATCCAAAAGAAAAAAAATGAAATCTTGCAAAAATCCTAATTGCCCATTCATAATTAAAATTGTTGGATATAAAGTAAAAAAATAAAAATAAAAATAAAAATAAAATAATAATAATAATAATAATAATAATAATAATAATAATAATAATAATAAGAAGAAGAAGAAGAAGAAGAAGAAGAAGAAGAAGAAAACAACGGAGCTGTTATAACTTTTGGCGACCCTATTGAATTTTATTTTTTATTTTTTATTTTTTTAAGGTAGTCCCCCTCATTTTTAAGAATTTGATCCATATCTATTCTTATGTCCATGCTCATTCTCCATCTAGCTCTAGATTGAGAAAACGTGACTTTCAGCCATTCAACACCTACATTCCTCTTGCATTATACCTTTTTCTAAGTGATATTTATTAAATTGTCGATCATATGCACAATTAATCACACATTCAAACCACGACAATAAATTTTTATTTCCAGACCAGATATTCTGCAACATAAAACAGTTATTACAATGAGTAATTTAGCACGACATGATTTTAAAGTTTATCGCAAATACTAGACAAAAAAGTACCAAAAAAATATAAGCCTGCATAAAAAATTGTGAATTATCAAAAAGCGCGACAAGAAATAAAGATTGTGTCAAAAAACATGATGGAAAGCATGGAGCCGTGTGAAATTTATGGCAATAAACTGTCATTTCTTAAGACAAATTGTTTGTGATGCAATATGATCTACTGTTTCCAACAATTAATTTTTGTCATTACTCTAGCTTGTAGGGATGGTGAAAAAGAAAATGTGACATCCACATTTGTTGTGTATTTGTCTTTTTATAAATAATATTTATCACAACCTATTCTACTATTTTTTATAAATAAATGAATTGGAAAAAAATTCTAACATTTAAAATTCGATCATTATGATTGCATTTAGTTTTCGAGTGAATGCCCTTTCTTGATTATTATATGATCCAAAATTCTTGCACTGATTTGGTGTGAATATTTATAGCATCATAGAAATATTGGGGATTCCATAGAATAATGGAAGCTCGTTCGCATCTATAAAAAGAAGGAAGAACACGGCCTGAGTAAATGGCAGGCAAGGTACTTAAACAGCTTTTGGAAAGCTACTCTAACTGTGACACGGCAATTTTTCTCAACATAATGCAGATTGGATTTCATCGTGAACATAATGCAGAAGATTCTTTTCTGTGTCGAAGAACAAAATAGTCATTGACAAAAAAGCTATGGCACTGCTGTGGGAAAATAAATTAAAAACTAGTTTATGATTGCAGTGTAAAATAAATTATTTTATGTGATAAATATATTAAAACCACATTTATGTAATTTTATTCATTGCTATTTAATTAAATAAAAAATGCGGAAAATTGTAGTCTAACTAACAAAATTAGTAGTGATAATATTATTACCTTTTTATTTCTCTTTTCAATTTTAGATATTTAATCTTTGTGCACAGATTTTTCGTTTTTTTTTTTGGTAATTTCTTAATTATGTTTATTTATTTCAAAATAATTTAGTTATATAAGGACAATTAGGTCTTTTGAAAGTTTAGGTTCTACTTCGTAACACTTGCTATTTAAACTCTCATTGCGGCTCTATCATTTTTTATATGACTTTTGAATAAATATACGAGCGTTTTAATAAATGCTGCCGAACTTTCATTATTTTATGGAATCCAAAATATTTCTATGATGCTTTCAATGTTTTTTTTATCAGAATCAATGCTCATAGGAGCTAATGATTTGTTGATCACATGTTTTATTATGTTTTCTTACATTTGCTTTATTAAGGGCCAATTCTATTGTTTTACCGATCTAGTTTACATATCACCAAAGCTCTCACCTTCGTGGTAGGCTACCAATAATTCTTCTTAGTGCCCTTTGATGACCATAAGAGCCTAATTATTTATACAATTATATTGTAATAATTTATGCAGAGGGAGATCATGAATATGCTATCACAGTATTTTACAAACTTTTATTTTTATTTTCATAAAGTATCTCATGAATTTATGCTATATCTCCTATTAGAGTCAAAGTGTTGAGCATAATATAAATGATGCATTAAATCATTGTTTCTTGAGGATGATTACATCTATAATCGATTTGCCCAGTTTATTAAATTAATATTGCTCAGTTTTTCAGAACATGTCCATCAAATGCACATCTAATGCACAGGTGAACGTAGATTGAAAACTAGGAATTGAGATTTTTCAAGCATGTAGGTGATGAAATTATTTATTACTTAATTATTTTAATTTCATTATATTACACTGTAAATGTTTGAAAGTATCGGTAATATCGATGTCGGAGCATTAAGTTAATACAAAGGACACCTTTTTTGTGTTACTCTTCTAATTTTCTTGTGTAAATATTTTTCTAATTTTAATTTGTTTTGGATACACTCTATTGCCTCCAAAATTATGCTTTTTTTTTCTTCCTATTTTAGCCATCTCTATGCACTTAATATTAATGGATTATTTTCCTTTATTTTCATAGCTAAATTGGAATATTAATAATCCCATATTGACTAATTTTTTATTTCAAGACAGTTGCCACTTTCCAAATAAGCCAGGAAAATGTTTATCCATGTGATTTTATTTCTTATTGTGCGAAAATTGAATGCTGAAATTTAAAAAAGGAAAGTAAATCGTTAATATTAAATGCATAGAGATGGCTAAAAAAGAAATTAAAAAAGTATAATTTTTGAGGCAATATAGTGTATCCAAAATAATTAAAAATTAGAAAAATATTTACACAAGGAATTTAGATGAGTAACACAAAATAAGGTGTCCTTCTTATTAACTTAATGCTCCGACATCGATATTACATATACCTTCAAACATATACAGTGTAATGTAATGAAATGGAAATAAATAAATAATAAATAATTACATCACCAACATGCTCAAAAAATATAAATTCCTAGTTTTCAATCTACGTTCACCTGTGCATTAGATGAGCACGTTTTTGAAAATGAGCAATATTAATTTAACTTGCTAGGTTAATCGTTGTAGATATGATCAATATCATGCAACAATAATTTAATGCAATGGTTCATGATAAATTGATTTTATACTCTTGTTCAGGGCTTTAAATAATGATATTTTATAGTTCTTTTGATAAAATATAGCCTAATTCGTATTTGATGAAACTCATTATTCAATGAAGAATTGAAAACAAGCAAAAAATAGAGAGAAGGGGCAAAATCAAAACTACAGGGATTGAATGCAATAATTCAAAAGTTGTGTCAGACTGCGAGGCAGCGATTCAAGAATGCCAATGTCAATTGGAGTTGAAGAGAAGTCAACAACATGAGAAATTGTGAAAAGGGATCAAAGTACACATTTGAGAAAGTTCATGGTCCCAAAAATTTGTATCATGTGTACGCAATGTCACAAAAATTCAATCTGAGGCTAAATCATGTGTATTGTGCATACGCACTAAATGTAAGCATGGTCGAATTTTGGGAAAAAAGAATTGTGTTTCCTTATGTACAATCCACCAATGATTCAGCAACAAGAAAAGAGGCAATCTTTAGGGAATCTACTTGTCAAGTACATCACCAAGACAGAGAAAGCAATGCAAAATCAACAAGCATCTATACATAATTTAGAGAAATAAGTGGGACAGATAGCAGCTGCATTAGCCAACAAATCACAGTGTACCTTGCCTAGCGACACAGAAAAGAATCCATGGGAGTGGAGACTGCAAAGACAACTAATGGTGTTGCATGTTCAAGCTATTACTAATTGGAGTGGTGTTCAGTTGTCAAAAATCACTACAAAGATGAAGGAGATAGAGAAAATTCAAATATCTACTAAGGGCAAGGAACGGGCGGAGCAATTCGAAGAAGCAACAAAGAAGGATAAACAATTAGTCTCAGACAGTTCACAGCTTAAGACAACAATTTCTAGCACTTCACTCACATCTCTAATCCCTTCTCTTCAAAGGCTACAAAACACCAATCTGGAGAGGTAGTTCACTAAATTTCAAGAAGTCCTCAAAAAGTTGCATGTCAACATCCCATGTATTGACATGATCCCTTCAAATTTCAAACTACTCCAAGTTTTTGAATGAGATGTTGACAAAAAAGAAAAAGCTACTCGAGCACAAAACGATAGCACTATCTGAAAAATGCAACACAATCATCCAGCACAATATCCCTTCCAAACTAAACATCTAGGGATTTGTACTTTGCTTTGCTCCATAGGAAATGTATATAATATAAATGGTTTGATTGATTCAGGAGCAAATATTAATTTAACTTCCTTGCATCTTTACAGAAAACTGGTATTAGGAGATCCTAAAGCATCATCTATTATCCTTCGGATGGCGAATCGATCACTGAAAAATCCCTACGGAATAGTTGAAGACATACTTATCAAGGTGAGGGAGTTTGTGTTTCTAGTTGACTTTATCATCTTGGATATAGAAGAAGCATATTAGATGTCAGTAATCCTTGGATGGCTATCATTGTTTACAAGTCAATCCTTGCTCGATTTTGGTTCCAATGAGATAGTCTTGAGGGTGCAAGATAAGTAGTAGAGCTTCACCATGGAGAATACAATCAAGCAACCCTCATACTTTGAGGATTGCCGTCAAATGGATCATTGGTAGAGAAATAAAGGTAGGCCAGATGTAGGAGAAATTGTTTATATGTACAATAATGAAAACATGATTATGTTCAATGTCAAAGATGAACCAAAAAAAATGCAACCAGTGTCTGAAATGCAGGATTGAAAATTCTCTTTTCGAGCTTCCATGAAGAGCATAAAAGCAACAAAAGTCGAGCTAAGAGCTTTGAACCAGCGCTTTTATTAGATGTTTCAAGCCTAAAATCAAACTTCTATCCCTTTTATTTATTCTACTTTTTAAATTTAGAATAGCTTAAGATAATTTATATTAGTGTTTATTCAATTTTAGGGACTTATCATCCACACCCCGTTTCCCTTTAGGCCTTCGTTATATTAGTTTGTTTATTAGATGTTTTAGTTAAGTGACACTTATTCAAAGTATTTAACTTTAATGTTTTATCTAATCGCATTGTGTAAGAACACGATGTTGCGAAACACTTAAGCCAATCATGACCAAAGATACAATGGGGAGCAATATGAAAGCTAACAATAGGATTCATGCCATACAAGGAGAGTGTTTTCTTCATTTTCTTCCCCACCCCTTTATATGTGGACTTAGGATTTAGGACATTAAGGACAATGTCTAATTTAAGTTTGGGGTGAAAAAAATGAGTTTTTTTTTTTTTTTTTTAATGTGCTTGTGTGAGTTAGTTGACCTGACTAGCACTAAGAAATATATTGAATTATGAATTAATCTATGAATGATGAATGGGTTGCATACTTAGGTTAATTTTTGCTTGTACATGTGAAGTTGATATATATTGAGTACATGAATTCGTTTAACATTGTGTACAAATGAGTTGATTTCATAATTGGATAGGTTGAAATAGTGGACTATAAATGCTAAATCCAAAATCACTATATTTTACGTCCTTGGATCAAATTTAGAATAGTTTGGAGGGATTCCAATTTTTAAGAAGATTTGAGAAAAATAATTATTCCATGTATTAAATTTTAATTCTTGTATGGATTATAATATGATGAAATTGGGCAAAAGTCTCAAGTTAAAAGTTGATTTACTTGGATATGAATTTAATGGAGGACATTGCACTAACAAAGGCATAAAAAACTATTTTTATTTCGAAATTTCTCCTCGTAGCTTTTATGACTCATGTTATTAAGCTTGTAAGGATGTTAAAACCTATTGTCCTAAATTCAATGGACTTGGGAATTATCGGCCTAAAGCTTGTTACATCGTTCATTTAAAAAGATTAAGAGAAAGAATGCTACAAATAAAGAAAAAAGGTGTTGAAGAGAAGAAAATTGAAAAAATACAAAAATTTAGAAAAATTTGGTCCATGAAACAGAAGACACACCAAATGCGTTGATTATGTCCTAAACATTTATTTAGGAAAATTTCACTTTTGATGAGGGGCTATTAGCCTAGTTAAGTCCTAGAAATTGAAGCAATCAAAATTAAGGGAGAATTTTTGTTTATTGATATTTTGAACTACAATTGGTGATATTTACCTAAACTAGAGAGGTGGGGATAGTATAAAAATCAACCTTAGATCAAACAATTGAAAAGAGCGAAAAGAAAATTTGAAGGCATGTAAATCTCATGAGGATAAGAATATATTTGATTATTAAGGGTTGGGAATTGACAACTTATGAATTCATGATGCTATGCTTAATTCTTCAAACACGCACATTGACTTTATATTGGAAAAGTAAACTTTGATTTCTGTATTGTGATCCTAAAGCTGTGCTTAGATTTAATATCATGATTTCAATTCTATGATAAAATGTTAGGTTAGCTAGCTAAATATTTTTGCATGATTCTGAGTTTGGTTTAAGTTAGGTTATCATTTTATTTAAGGACAAACAAATGTTGAAGTTTGAGATTTTGATACATGTACTTTATAAACTTATTCAGAGCTTTAAATAATGACATTTTTAAAGTTATTTTGATGAAATATAACCTAATTCGTGTTATATTAGATATATTAGGTGAAACTCATTATTTGATGAATAATTGGAGAAAACAAGCGAAAAAAATAAAGAAAATGGTGAAATCAAAACTATGGGATGTAAAACAAAATAATGTAAAAGTTGCGCCAAATTGCAGGATGGCAATTCAAGAATGCTAATTGTCAATTGGAGTTTAAGAAAAGTCAATAGGATGAGAAATTGTTGTAAAAGATCAAATTACCAAAATACGTATGTGATGAAGTTCATGGTCCCAAAAATTTATACCATGCGTACGCATGGGCCTGCATGCCTTGCGTATGTAAGGACACAAAAAAATTCGACTTGAGGCTAAATCACGTGTATTGTACTTATACACCAAATGAACTATGCATAAGCCATGGTTCAATTTCGAGAAAAAATAAATATGTTTCCTTTAATTTGTTTTACAAACTTCCAGTATGCAATCTTTTGACACTCTATATTTATCACAAGCTGTCCAAAACGTGGGGACCTCCTTAGACCTTAAAATTCATAGATTCTAATCAATTTTGGTGGTGAAGAACAAGGCTAACAACTTGGAATCAAGGCGAATTGCAAGGATATTGAAGATTCTTCATCCCGATTAAAGATACACATGAATTGTATTGGATGAGTGTGTGAACGCTATTTTCATTTATATCAATTCAAGATGTTAATTTATGAAGTTTTTGTATCATTTAATTCATTTTATAAACTCACTGCACTATTTGGTTGTTTGGCCATCAATTGAATAGTTAGTTGCTTATTTTAGTGTATGAATGCTCACAATAAGTCTAGCATCCAGTAAAATCAACATGTGTAGTTAGAATTAAGAATAATCTCTTTCACACATACAATCCTATTGATAATCTAAACTAGATGCATTATTTTCATATGAATTTTGACTAGGAATAGGGGATAAATGAATCCAATACAGGCATTACATAAATAAAATATCATATTTACTTGCTTTCTTAGAGTAGAAATCAGTATAAATAACAAAAGTTAATTCTCTTTCGATGTTACTACACTTCGAATTTTATAAAAGCTATTGAACTACAAAATATACCTTATTCCTCGTGGGAACAATACTCTTTAACTCACAAATCTTATTACTTGTGCAATGATCTCGTACGCTTGTAGGTTTTGTCCAAACATTGTGTTCAATACTTCAACATTAAATAGGAGTTATAGTATAAATGCATGAGATACTTTTTCAAAATAAAAGTAAAACGTCATGAAATACCATGGTCACATATCCGTGATTACCTCTGGATAAAGAGAACTGCATAAATAATAGAACATTTAAGGACACTTTATTAATATGCTAGAACACTAGATAATCAGGTCGATACATATCTCAGGCTCTTATGATCCTCAAATGCACGTAGGGATGGCAAAAGGGTCGAGTGGCTCGTCGGCTCGACTCGTGAAAATGGAGCTCGTGGGCGGCTCGAGCTCGTAAATAACAAGTCCGAGCACGAGTCGAGTAGGCCAGCCCATTGGCGAGCCAAGCGGGCTGCTCGTGTGGCCCAAGCCACGAGTGGCTTATCTAAAAAATTGTGACCGTTTTGGCTACTAATTTTTTTTCCTCCCCTCTTCTATAAATAGCCCTAATTCCACCAAATATTTTTCATCAAGCGAACAACTCTCTCTATCTCTCTTGTGCTCAATAGCCCCAATTAGTCAATTATCTACACTTGAATATAGACCCATTTTTACAAATTAATCATCTTCAATTCTCATTTCTCACACTACAAATTCCCAATTTTAACTTCGTACTCTCTAGTTGATCTTCCAAAATTATCAGCAATTAATTATCAGGTCTGAATCTATGTGGTCATGTGATAAATCGGGAACTGAAAAATATATTAGATATCATTCCAATGCATTTTTTAGTTTCCAATTTGTCGTACGCTACACTGGCACTACCTTAATCCCACATAGTGACATGGATTGGTAAGCAATATTAAATTAAATTATATTAATCAAAATTTGTTACTTTATAATACTTATTTTAATTTTCTTTCAAAAATATGTACACGTTACAAGTTGTTTGTATACACTTTTTAACTCCGCCTACTCAAAATTTAAGTAGTCGGTCCCAAGCCCGAATAAAGGAGGAGGATTTATATTTTATCTATTTTTTTGTAAAAATAAAAAAATAAAAGAGCTCACAAGCCTAAGCTCGGCTAGGCCCACGAACCACGAGCTTGGCTTGCAATGAGCAAGAGCCGATCTCATGGTTATAAGGGCCGAGTCAGCTTGGCTCGACCTATTGGCACCGCTAAATGCACGTGATTTGATGAGAGTTTTTGGTGATTTGAAATCAAGATTGGTAAAACAATCACGTAAGCCCTTGATAAAATGCCATGTAAGAAAACACAATAAAACTTGCCATTAACTCATCATCGATTCTTATATTGAACATTGATTGGATCAAAAAATTGATTGTGTCGTAGAATGTTGAGGATTCATCAAAATAATGAAAGTTAGGCATCATTTATGAAAAATCTCATATTTTCATTGAAAAGTCATATAGAAAGCGATAAAGCTGTAACGAAAGTTTAAATAACAAGTGCACAATGTAAAACCTAAACTTTCAAAAGACGCAGTTGTCCTTATATAACTAAAGTAATTGGAAATAAATAAAACTTAAGAAATTATCCCAAAAATGATAAATCTATTACAAAAAAAATTTAATAATTAAAATCAAAAAGAAAAATGAAATCTTACAAAAGACCTAAATGCCCTCTCATAATTAAAGTTGTTGGATAAAAAAAAAAATAAAAAGAGCTATTATAAATTTGGCGACCCTCTCAAAAATTTTAAAGATAGTCCACCTTCGTTATTCAGCATTTGATCCATATCTATTGTCATTCTCCTTCTATCTCTGGCTTGAGAAAGCACAACTTTCACCCATTAAACACCTACATTCCTCCTTCATTATAATTTTTCTAAGTGATATTGATCATATATACTATTAATCGAACTTGTAATACACTTGTATGTGTCTAACTTATCATTTTGTAAGTTAGCCCCCTTTTGACCCTATTTGGGGGGGGGGGGGATTTTGTTTTGGAATAGTGATTTTTTAGGGAACATGTTATTAAAAAAAAAATTTAAAAATTATATTTACGTTTAACATCATTTTATAGAAGAACGTGTGGTTAAAAATGAGTTTTTGAAAAAAAAATATAGGGCTCAAGTAATGGCATAATAAAGTAGGAGGCTGTTTGTCTCCCATTGTGGGAGAAATTGAAGAGTTTTGAATAGTATTTTTTGGAGAAATTAAAATTTAAAGAAACTTTATTGTTTTGTGTGTAAGATATTTTATTATGTGAATGTGTGGAAGAGAATGTTATTGTAGCAAACAATTTAATTTGTTAAAAAATGACAAACTTGGGCTAAAGTGTGTTTCATGCCACCAGTCTTTTTAAAAATTCATCTCCACCAAAAAATCAAGCAGCACAAAATTATTTTTCGCTGCCACCAGATATTCACTACTATTCATCTTACCTAAATCTACCTTACACAACGAACCCAACGTGACCTAGGCTATCAGCTACCATCTTTAAAGAACTATATTGGGAAGAAAAATAAATCCAACTGTGTTTTTCCTCCTCACATTTTCTCCTTAGCGTCCTTCTTCCACCACCGCGACTCTTCCTGTTCTCCTCCATATCACACCACAATATCACTTTCCTACGCAGAACAATAACCCTCTGACAACCCATAACCTCACTTCCACAATGAACTATCATTAAAATCTCAAATACCATATCTTGCAGGACGATGGGTCGTAGTGGTGGAGGTAGCAATTATGTGAATCTGTCGATGATATTGATGGTGATGGGCTTGTAATACCAGATTCATATCCAATTACAGTAGTGGTATTTATAGTGGTAATGGGATATGGTGGTGGTCATGTGTATTTTGATGGCAATATCGAAGGCGTTGGTTTAGGATGTGTTGTTGAGTTGTATAGTGTTTGCGCGAAACCTGCAAGTATACCAGATCTTTGATAAGTATGAATATAATTAGTAGAATGTCGTCCCATGTGGAATAAATCTTAAATTTAATTGTATTAATTTGTCATCAAATTTGAATGTAAATTTAATGAAAGAGATTTATGTTTATAACTAAATTATTCTACTAGTTATCTAAGATTATTTTGAACGAAACATACAAATGAACGTGTTGGAATTTTGAATTCACCTAATTATATTATTTCATTGTCAATCCTTGACCTGTATTTTAGTGTAATTTGTGTATTCATAACAATTAATAGTCCAATTTTATTTAACTATATTTCACAATGTAAGTTAAACTTATTTCTAAACTCGACCCAATCATATTTCTATTCCGAATTTATATTCAAACATTAAATTACATGATTACCTAAATGATTGCATACGCTATGCACGTTATTCTTAATATATATTACCCATGTGTTGAAATTGAAAAGTTCTAAACCCATTGTAAACTTTCCATTACTACAACAAGTAACTAGTTATCAAATTGGTGATCTTCAACAAAATGTACAAGATCAATCAAATACACAAATAAACTAAACTACTTGGTCTTTAAATTAAAAATAAATGATAATGGGGTCCATCTTCATCTTAACACAAAAGAAATCTAGCCTAGCATATTTCTAATGATAAAATAGCAAGAAAATTGAAAAATCTGTTGATCCCAAAGGGTTGTAAAGAATGAGATTAATGACGTCGTGAAGTAATAAAAATCACAACAAGAAACAAGATTAAAAGTAAAGAAATAAATAAAGAGAATTTATCGCAGAGGAACGATGTATTATAAATTGACAATATGGAGAGAAATTATAGACACAACAATAATCCTTAAACAAAACTAAAAAGGAACCTTATATTTATAGGCCACGTTTCAAACCCTAGAAGTGTCCTAAAAGGCCAGAAACTATATTATAATTAGGAGACACAAATTCAACAGGATTTTGTTTGAATGTAGTTAGACTCCTTTCCAACACCAACAACACACGATCCAAGACTCCTATTTGAGTCACAACTCTAACTAAATCATAACCCAAAATGTATACATAAATGAAGATGTGGAATCTATTTCTAGTTCTTGACCTTCAATCCGAGATTTGATTATTTAAGTTCTTGGTATTTCTAGATTCAATCTTTGCTAAATTTGATTTTTCTTTACCAACTTATGATGAATTGTCCCTACATTGTTGAAAGATATGATAGAGTGTGAGGAAAGATCTTTTTCATGTTAACCCTTGTATATATATGGCAACTTAGGTCAAAAACACGTCAAAAGTTGGTTCCCATAAGCCTTCATTTCAAAAAAGGAAACTGAATCTTGTTTGGTCGGAAAGTGATACACATGCATGGTATAAACCATTGCATATGCATGGTTCAACACTTTCATCCTCAGTTTCTATAGTTATTGATAATGCATCAAAAGTTGTTTCCCATAAATATTTGTATCAAAAAAGGAAACTAAATCTTGTCTAGCCAAAAAGCCCACACTCATGGTACAACATTTTCATCCTAAGTTTTTGTAGATTTTGGGGTTCCGTACTCAACCCCATTATCCCATGTACATGCATGAGTTTGGCAATTTTGGAACCAATTGTAAGTTGGTCCTTGAACTTCTTCCAAGGTATATTTTGATCATTTTTTCGTTCAACTTCAGTCAAATTGATCCCTCGGAATCTTCAGTCATCATTTTCTGATTCAAATCAACTATTAAATATTTACAATTTGGTCCCAAAACTTTTGAAACATCCTTTTACGTCGATCTTTTGTTCTTTCTTCCAATTTCACTTTCAATCATTATATTTTACTTAAGAAACAATAAATACACGAGATTAAGCTATAGTTTATCAAAGGCAATACCAAATATCGTAATCTAACAGCCTAGATAAGTGTATAACCTACACTTATCATGTATAAATTATATTTATCATATAACCAATGTTTGGATGGGTATCTACTTAGGGTGGTGTTTGGTAGAATTTTATATGATTTTAAAGTATTAATTATAAAAATATATAATTAGATTAAAGTAAAAATTGAAAAAATATAAGATGAAGTCATTTTCAGTTTATGAAAGAAAATTACATAACTAGCCTAGTATATATCTCAACATTTAAATTAGAATTTTTAGGCCTAGGGAGTGAAAATTCTAAAGTGAGTTGGCTAAAAAGCCTATAAGTATATTTTTAGAATTGTTTGCCAAACATTGTAGATACGAAGGAACGTGATCGTACTCAAGAAAGAAAATGTAGGGTTGTCTTTGATAATACTGTTACACCTCGTCACCGAGGCTCTATTCCAAGTATACATGGAAACCATGTGGAGGCATCAATCAAAAGAAAAGATTAAAGGTTGACCGGAATCGACAGGTCGAACCCCACTCAATTGTCGAAGTTCTTTATAGTCGAGGTCATCTATCCTGAACTCCCTCCTTCCAAAGGGCCATGAATTAAAAGTCGTTCCCAAGAAAATCATAGTATTTAGCAAATGATTTATGTGACAACTTGCAGTCCAATTAAGTCAAATCATGTTGACATAAATAATTATGTATACTAACACACTCCAAAGGATGGTTTCTCTTCCCCAACACACTGAAGTACAACATATGGCAAATGGGTGATAGGATAGCAATGATACGATGTCTCGGTGGGTCAGATGAAGCCACATTTGCTTCATCCATCGGTCAAAACTACTATTATAACACAATAATTACAAACCATTGTAACACTTTGAAGCTAATTCAACTCCTTACACTAAAAGCTACATTTTGTCCTCTCTCTTGTTTATTTCATACTTTTGTTTGATCAAATTTAGATTATATTGTTTTAATTGAGTTGTTCATGATTGATCGTTAATATGCAATCATCCATAAACATATGGCTGGTGTCCGATAACTTTGTCTTGTGTCATTGATATCTTCCATATTCAGAAATGATTACCTTTCTCAACAAAATCTACAGTCAAAACATGTTAGAATTTGCTTCCTATGTCATTCTAATGGAAAATGAGGTCAACAAATTAACACCCTTTGTGGGAAGCCACACGTTCAACCACGAGAGATCTATGGAAAAAATCAATTACAAAATATATTTTTTGGAAGATTGTTCTATCTTTGAAGGAAAGAAGTTGTTCTTGAAGAAAGAACACCTGAAGACCTCCAAGAGAAACCATTTGGAAAAAGTTCTAGTTGTTCCTGAAAAGAGCATCATTTGCCAAGAAAAGACCCTCAAGGAAGTTGTCTCTGAAGAAAGAAAGTCATTATAAGCTCCAGCAATGAAGTGTCGGCCCCCTAAAGAATTAAGGAACGCCCTAAAGAATGAGAACCCTCACACACCTCCCCGTCATCAATTTTACCAACAACATTGACAGGTTTATCCTAGTTGCTATGCTAACAGTGGAGGTGGCTATCATGGCTACAAACATGAGAGACATCACCCAACAAAATATTGACATGCAAGAGCTGCGTAGAATATGTAGAACCAAGAAGGATAATTTTCCCTCATGTAGCCTAAGAAAATACTTTTTCTCTACGTTCCTCCCTTTTATTCCACAAAGGAACTACTAACACAACGAGGAAGAAGTTCAAAGCCAAATGGATGATTATGAGCACTACGCCAGACAAGAAGCTCCCCTAGAGAGAAAATTCGAAGATGACAATTCCTCCAACTGTGCCACTGACTGGCCCAACGATGCTCTATTCAATTTTCCTCCCAACTACAAACTAGAAAACATTCTGCAGAGATCTAAAAGTATCTTTGACAGTTTGAGCCCTAGAAGACCTAGAAATAAGCATTCCTAGCTACCACAAGAGCCTCTAAATATGTAGGTTCAACCTCATCCTATAATTAAAAACAAGTAGCAGGGACCATCTCAATTTAAGAGAACAAATGAAAATACCTAAGGAAATGCGGTTCAAAACCCCTCCACCTAAAAATAGCGTCGGAGGAAGGCAGAACTAGCCAAAAATCAAGCAAGCGCACCTTACCACCTCCAACGCCTCAAGTCGGAGAGGACGAAGATCTCGATCGACCACCTTAACGACGATGACGACAACTTGCCTTTCTCTTAGGGATTAAAGAACGTACATGTCCCAAGCTATTTCGTACCACCTAAAATCCCCAAGTATGATGGAATAGGTGATCCCGCCTAGCACCTCAATAGATCCTAAGGGACTCGTCTCCTATAGTAAAATATGGAGAATTTCACATTACTCTAAGCGGTATAGCCAAAATATGGAACGCTAGGATTTCGGAAGAAAGTAATAAAAACTGGCTAGACTTCAATAAGGCTTTCTTTAAGCAATTCACGACTAGTAAAAAGGGTGAAAGACCTATACTGCATCTCCAAGACATGAGGCAGCAGTCAGGAGAATCATTGAAATGCTTTTGATAACATTTTGTTGATGAAATTACTTACTATGTATGAATTACTGATAGGAAAGTACTTCAGCCTTGAGGAAAGGGCTGGATATGAAAGCACTTGGAGAGACGTACAGATTAAGGACATTAACAACTATGATGTCCCACTAGAAATGACAAGGAGCAAGATCGTCAATAAGGAATTGAAAAATCATTGCAATAGGCCAACCAAGGATCTCGTCTCTTCAAAGATAATGAGGAAGTGGTCCCACCTCCCATTGGATGGATCACCACGTCAGGCAGTCAACTACCCTCAACTCAAGGTAGGCACTAGCAGTAACAACACTAAATATAGTACCTGTGTTAGCTTACAAAGAGTGAACCTTAGTGTTGATATGCACCAAGAAGGATCTAACCAATGAATTCCTCAAAGTGGAAGGGATAAAGGATGAAGCGCTGAACTTAGAAATAGGGACGAAATGTTTGGTAAAATCATGCAAATATATAAGATCATTGACAAATAATACGTAATGAGTAATGTAATGTGTATCGTCCCACAAGGAATAAAATTCAATCGAGTGTACTAATTTTTAATCAGATTCAAAATGAGCAAATAAAAGATATTTGTGATTTATAATTATTCTAAATTAATTTATGAAAGCTTGTAAAATACGAGTTTTGTATTTGTGGAATGAGTGTATTAGATTACAAATCCACCTATTATTATCTATTCCAATTCTCAATTGCATAACTAGTTTCGTTCATGTATTCTTGACAATCGATAGCTATATTGTAATTAATTTTCTTTTCCAAGATAAATTAAATCTACTCTAGTCATGACCCAAATATTTTCATAGTCCGAATTCAAATAAATAGAATGCATTCAATTTCATGATTATCTCAAATATTCCTCACTTGATAAATATTACTTCTAACATTTATTGCATATATGTTAATCAAGCAATATTTTAGACCTATTGTGAGCTTTCCAACACTATAACAAACAAACATATGTTAAATTGGTGTTCAAGCAATCAAACGACAAAATTAAGTATGCAAGATTAATCAAGAATTATAAGAATTTAACTGAACTACTTGATTTGTATTAAAATAAAAAATAAAATGTTTCATCTTCGTCCAATATATGAAAAGAATTAGTCTAGCATGTTATCTAATAAGTCACAGAAAAAGATTTGGAAAAACATCTCCCATGATTGAAAACAATGATTGGAAAGTGAAAAATCAATTTTTCTTTGTAAATCTTCAACCCGAATTACGAATCTTCAATTTCGTGTGTTAATTACCTTTGAATTCCGTGAACCTTCTTCATGTGGTAAAATTATACATGATAAGTCATTCATCTATTCTAGCCATCCCTTGTAGTTTAAATAGCAGGTTAAATTTGATTTTCATAAGAGTTTTGGTCAAAAGAGAACACTGGGCTGCTCAGGCCTAGAAATGGTCCCCGCGTGTGCCAAGTATTAACTTTGTCTCGATAAATGCCCACATAGTCCCACGTGTGCACACGGTTATAAAATCTTCATTTTGTTGCACTTTGGTCCCTCAATTTTGGACTTCATTCATTTTAACTCTTTTTTATATCTTCTTGATCATTTATCTTCCGATTCCATCTATTTGACTCCACACCTTCTCCAATCATCGATATTAGGTTCGAATCAACTATCAACACTTTGTGATTTAGTCCCCAAACTTTGGATTCAGACCATTTTGGCCAATTTTTAGCTCATTTTGTCAGCTTCCGTCATTTTTCATTTTGTGATGCACCTAAATGAATTAAGCCTCAATTCATTTAAAATAGCAATAATTACTCTAGTTTAACGACTAAGATAAGTGTATGGAATATTATCAAACAGCTCAAAATAAAGTTTAACTACACAAAATTTTCACAAATAACTTGGTTGGTAACGTACCTTTAGACTTAGGACTAGACTACTTGAGTTAAAACTATAAACTATTTCAAAATCACATTGCTAAATCAATCTCTACCTATCCAATGCAAAACTAACATGCGTGTGTGAATATTCATGTAAAGCAGCAAAAAGTCATAAATTGATTCAAATTCCAACCCTTCGTGGCCAAATATTGTAAGATAAACATTGTCAAACTTTCTTCTTTTCACTCTTTCCCAATGTGTGATTAGAGGTTGAATTTAAATAAATACTGATCTGCACCTTCTCTAGTTTGATTCGATTTTACTAATTGCAACTCAACACATTAAAAAATGAGGATTCGCTTTATTTTTTATTGCTCAAAACTTTTAAGAATCGACCAAGCCAATAATCTATTGTCAAAATCTTATTCTCTTAAAGTATTTGGAGTTTAATCATGGCATATAGCAGTATTTTCTTATATTTTTTTTAATTGCTTTTTCTTATCTTTTGTGCAGACTCCTCTCCATTAAGCTTTCTAAATGACCTTTGAAACAATCTTTCTACCATTACTCCCAAGTCAAATGACTATGGACACCAGATTTTTAAATACCCTTGTAGGCTTAATCACTCGAGTCATAAACGCTACAAAGAGAAACTTCACAATAAGACAACACTATGAATTTTTTTGTACAATGATTAGTGCAATGCCCCTTGTTAAACACTTATTCTAAAAAACTGACCTCGAACTTAAAAATTTAACCTAATTTTCATCTTATTGGTTTCAAACAATCCAAAAAAAAACTAGCACACGTGGAATCTACATTTATCTCATCATCTCCCTATAACCGTTCAATCACTCCCAAACTATTCTAGAATTGGTTTTAAGGGTGTATAATTTAGTGGTTGTTTGGAACATCTAAGGACTACTATTTTTTTTCAAACTATTCAAATTTTAAATCAACTTATCGTTCATGATACAAAACATAAATTTTGTGCCCAAAAATATCAAGTTTCACATTAATATGCATAAAATAACCTTGGCATGCAATTTTCTCACAATTTATAGCCTTACACATAGTTCAAGCCCACAAAAACAATAATAAAGTTGAAAGTAAAATACTTTTTTAGCTTTTTTGCACTTGAACAAGCACACAAAATAGTAAAAATAGATAAAAACTTGATATTTTTTTCACCTCCAAACTTAAAACAGACGTTGCATTCAATGTTTTAAAATATAACAAGTGATATACAAAACTTAAAGGTAAAGAAGAGAACTAAGTATTTCCTTGGTATAAATCTGAAGGTGATGGATGGACGGACGTGAACGTTCTGGATCACTTACTATATATTATTCCTTGTCCAATATGCTCAGGTGTCATGTTCTTTCAATATAATTAGGATATTAATGATAACATGGAATACTTTATACTAATTTCAAATATGGGGATGATATCCTGTACTATTAAAAGTAATAAAAATTATTAACCCTATATCTATAAAACAAAATAAAGAAATGGAAGAAATTTGGATTGCCTCTCAATAAGTGCTTATTTATAGTCATTAGCTTTACTTTGATGTTTTGGCTATTCATGGTGAATTGAAAAGAGCAGCCTTGCATCTACTGCACTATAGTTGTTCTTATTTAATACATTTTGGAACCTTCTTATTATAAGATTTCCATTATTGTCCTGCCCAATAATTTCACATTTTTCTTCCTCTTCTCGCTGCTTCCCCAATGGTTGATCTTTTGACATTCTTTAATGTCAAGTAGCTGCTTGGGTGAAGCATTCATTGTGAAACTTTATTGTTTTTCTTCCACCCTTAAAATTAATTCACTCTCTCAAAATCTATTAATGCTCATAAAATTGCTAAAAATGGTCTCTCAAAATTAATGGCATGTATTGAGCATTTATATCAAGAATGATGAAATCAAAAGAAAATAAATTATCTCCAATTTTGATGAGCATATCCTCTACCACTTTATAACTATAGATAAGTGTCATGTCAACCAACTGTAAAATTATTGATATTGCTTTTGGGTCATCCAATCCCAATTTCCTGTAGATAGACAGTGACACCAGCTTAATACTTAGTTCAAAATCAATTAAAGCATTTAAGTTATGTGAATTTCTTATAGAGCTAGGTCAATGAAACTCCCTAGATCTTTTAGTTAAGGAGGAAACTCGTATTGTAAGATTGCACTGCACTTTTCAGTTAGAGCTACTGTTTCATTTACTAACGGCTTTCTTTTCTTGGTCAACATATTTGGATCTTTTAGAATAGCATCGATAAAAGGAATGTTGATGTGAAGTTGTCTGTGGGTATCCAAGAACTTTTAAATTGCTTTTCCAACTTATTGTTCTGTAACTTATAAAGAAATGGGATTGGAGGTGCGTATTTATGACAAAAATGGTTCCCTTAACTTATGGACTGTCTTACTATTTTTCTTGGTTAACCATTGCTGAGTCTTTAGATTAAAACACTTGTTCCTCGCCCGTAGTAGGTACCCGATTCTTCTCTATCACTTTCTTCTTCATTGTGATTTCTAGCAGCTAAAATCCACTCCATGTTGTGATGGTCTAGACTTGTTCCTCTTTAGGTTGTCTTTGAAGCCATTGAGAAAATAGGATATATGGTGTATAAACTCAAACGGGAATAGTAGGCTCGATTGATGTTCCTCAATAATTGCATGATTCATAGTTTCAACTGCTAATACCTGTTCTCGTGGGTTCTTTTCTATGTCACTTGATAGGGTACCTTATGTTCTAGTGGCCAATGTAGCTGCTAACTGTCCCACCTAATTTTCCAAATTTTGGATAGAGGCTTGCTAGTTCTGGATTGTAACCTCGATCTTGGTGATGCACTTAAAAAATAGATCCTCTAAAGCTGACTCCTTCTCTTGTTGCTATGAAATTCTTTTGGGTTGCCCTGAATTTGATATTGATGTCCCCAATTATTAGCCCATGAGAAATTAGAAAGATTACTCCAACTTGAATTATACATGTTGGAGTAAGGATTGTTTTAATACCTCTAAAAATTTTGTGCATGACTGAGCTTCTTAGGATGATAAACATGTGTTGAGGCTAAAGGACATCTGTCACATAGCCCCCGTAGACTGGTTCTGGTTGGTGTACCATCCTCACATTCTAAGTCAATTTGTCCAACTTCTTCATTAGTACTTCCAGGACAAGCTAGATAGGTGCTAATCCATACATCCTAAGGACAACTCTAAATAATGGATGAAGGGGTAAAAGTCTTCCCTAGAAGAAATTTACTAACAACTGCACATCCCTACTTAGGAAAATAGGGTTGCTCATCAAGGAATGATGCTAGCAACTTTATAGTGTAGGGGATATAGTACTTCTCCCTAGCATCTACCAGATCGATAACAATTACATTTGAAGAAATTTTGGCTACCCCACAACCTATGTCATAATCTAGATAACCTTTCCTCAAGGGCAAGTCTCTCTAACCTACCTTAATGGCATGGACAAGGTCGGCAGTGTTGGTTATGATTATTCTCATCTCTGAAGCTACTGTCCTAATATCAGTATCTCCCATCAAATGATAAATGAGCCATAAAAATCAAACTAAAAGAAATATGATGTTTGTTTAGAGATACTTACAAAATCAAAAAATAAAACACAATTCATCAGAGTGCTTAAAGGTGGCCGAAAAAGTTCAACGAGTTTAAACAAATTTAAAAAATTTGGATAGCTTTTAGGAGTTTAATTTCCTTTTTTGCCAAAGTAAAGAATGATTTCCCTAAAACTATTGCCTTTTATAGGCGAGGGTCATTAATCTCAGCCCTTGGATTTAGATCAGAACCATCTAATCATTTATTTAAGATTCAATATGAGCTACCCATAATATCTGACGTTTCATATTTCACAATTTAGGTTATAATATCAAACTCACACACGCATGCACATCTACTTCCTAGGAATTGACCTATAGCACACATCATTACTCATTAAATGTGGCGATGGTTGCATGTATGGAAAGTTGAACTGTACCAGTTGTCTGTTCTTGAAAATGCACAATACAGATTAGTCACAATAATTGAGGACACATCATTTTCTCAACATTTTAAAAACATACAACTTCAAGAGTCAACGAATTACAACCTCAGCGAATTGTGGAAGCAGTCCGCCTCAACTCCGATGCAAACAGCTTTGGTAAATGGACTCAGTTGCTTCCAAAATTTCTTCTACATTGACAGCTCCAGCGAGAAGGTTCTTAGTTATTCCTTCACAATCTCATCTCTTTTAAAGCAGACAGCTTCGACAAAAAAGACCTCAGTTGCTCTTAGAAAGTTCAACAATTTTAAGGTACACGGCCTTGGCAAAAACAATTTTTATGTAAATTTCAAGTATTAGAAAAATATTTATACTTCAACTTGGTTGACTATTGTGTTGGGCAAATGGAACCCAACAACCCAATAGGAGGAATCAAACATTGCGAGAAAAGGGTCACCCCAATCAAATAATATTCTCAAACAAAGTCCACGCATTATATAAATAATTATACTTAGATTTGGGGACTATTGTTATGCCTCATCATCGAGTCTCTTCTCCAAGCATACGTGGCAACCACACCACATAGAGGCATTAGTCAAAAGAAAAGTCAAAGGTTGATCAGAGTCAACATACCAAATCCTATCAACTTAATTAATTATGTACACTGACACACTCCAAAGGGAGGCTCCTTTTCCCACACACTCAAGCACAATTTTATTTCTTATCCCCATTTTCCCCTTCTACATGTCATATTCAATTCCTCTACTGATTGCCTAATGTCAATGTGATTCTTTTTCTTAATTGAATTATACAATGTTCATCTATTGAGAGTGTTGGGACCTCTACTTTATACATATCATTTCCAAACAATTTCTTATATTTTCAAATTTTAGTCAAATCCAACAATCTCCACATTGACTAAATTTTTCTTATAACAACACATATTCGCACAACTTTACTATTAGATGTCATTATTTCTAGATCAATTGTCATAGTTCAATGCTGAAGATATGAACTAAATTCATATATTTATTGAATGTGACTCTACTAGCTAGTTATTTGACATCTTTCAACTTTTGATCTTCATTCTTCTTGTTACTAGCCACGAAATCTCTCATGGTCACTTCTTATTCTCTCTCATTAGTAGAAGGATTTTCAAATGTATAACTTAGACTATATATAAAAACATCAATTTTAAATTTAGAATGTTGAAAAATAATGGAAGGATGGAGAAGAAACAAAAGAAAATGGCACAAGAATTGGAGCAACGAGATGAAGTAATCAGAAAATAATCAATAACTACTTTGAAGGCTTGAACACGGGATCGCTGTCTTTAAATGTTATTTACCTCCTCTCCAGGATTTATGAGATGTCTGAGGGTATTCCAACAAATAATTTGAAGGATTATAACAAGCCTTGAGAAGAATTTCACCAAAGCACAAAGTGAAATACTTCAAAACTTGAAAAACACTGTAGAGAAAATGAATATGAATGAAGAATATGGGTTTGATCTTTAATTGTGCAATTGGAATGATTCTCAAAATTGTTTTTCTCGTATCAATGCCTTGGTATCAATGCCTTGAACATTGATCTTCTATATATAGGCCACGACAAGAGTGTGAAATGGTGTCAAAAAATGAGTGAAAAGTCACCAAAATCAAAGCATAACATTAAGAAACAACCTCCCAAATGATCACTAATTTATAAAAAAAATCAAGGGTCGATAAATTCCAGTCAGATTCTGACTTGTAAAAGAAATCACATATGACTATTATTACTGTTTATAATAAACTCTGTTTTGCCTAATTTGTGCATAAAGTGATTACATGGTGTAGAAATTTTGTCTTGTATGTCTCAGTTTCATTCCCAAGCTCATCAAATTCAAAGCCGCCATCAAGATTTAACATAGAAATCAATGGATTTTGAATTTAATAATAACACACATTTTGGACAAAAGTTTGATTATCTCTCTACTTTTTATATATGGACATGAGTGTTCATTGAAGGATTGCTTTGTTTTGGAAAGATTTATGCTTTTACAGCTGTTTATTGAAGGTTCTCGACTCTGAGATACAAAGCTTTACTTTATGCGATGTTTATTGGTCAGTGAGAAGCCCTTGTTGATATTGTTTGCGGGCATTGGAAACTGCAAAAGTTTTTAAGTAGTTTTGTTCAATAGACTTGATAATATAAATTGTACTGTGAGAGAGAGAGACATGTTCCCCTGTATACATAGGATAATTTCTATAGAAATCTTTAGTATCCTATCGGAGTTCTCTATAGCTAATTTCCTTCACTACAATTTCTTTTTGGTATCCTTTTACTTTTCTCCAGCCGCATTGACCCGTTTTACTCCTTCGAAGGCGATTCTATTTTGATTAATCTCCGGTTGTCAGAAGGAGAATATTTTGACTTTGGTACTGTTTGATCATCTTCCTTCATTTCATCATATCCAATCATGTATCCCGAATAGTAATTATTTCTCTCTTCTTACAATTGAACGTCAAAAACATGGGTTAAGCTGGAGAATATTTATTGTTCAACTTTTAGTGATAATTGTTTGGTTTCAAGGCCTTTTATTCAATTTGCAGTGGTATGATTGCCTTGTGAAGGTGATTCCATTTGTGGTTTATAATTTGTTTAATATTAGATGAGGGATAATGTTATTTGGCTGGTTTTATCTTGATTAAGAATTCGCCTTTCCTCTAAGCATATTTGTATTTTTCCCTTTCCCGCTAATTACAAAGACAAATGCCTTTTTGCTGAATGTATGGTTGGAGGAGGGGGCCTGTGTTGTAAATAAGGTAATTATGGGCCCCGTATGCAATTAAGGGAAAAGGGCCTATTTGCAATTTTCAAAAGTATCTTAAATCCAAATCTTAATGGTTTTGAATTAGATTTTCAAATGGGCTTGGGCCAAAAAAAAATGATTGACGACTTTTATATTTTTGTTAAAATATTTATATATTTAAATGTCACTATTATTTGTCCATTTAAATTTCATCTTTCATATATTGAAATTTTGTTGTCATTTTTGTCTCTCTATCACGTATGAAATTTGCCTTTCGTCGGTTGATGTTTATGATTTGTTGCATAATGATTCATGGGCTTTAAGATGATCGGTTCTCCCATTAAGAGAAATATTTTGAAATAAAAATGGGTGGTAGCTACCAAAGTGGCACACTCATTGTTATTTACTCGATTTTCTCTACCAAAAAAAATGAGGAATTTTTTTTAAAAGGCGTTAACATCACAATTATAAATTTACATATAGTATCTTGCCCAAAGGTGTTATTATATGCGATGTTTTGGAAAATGGCATAAAGAAGTTAACGAGTTTACCTTGGTTTAGAAATCTCCTTCTGCCCAAAGGTGTTGGTATTTTGAAAACCAATGTAATTTTGTTAACTAACTCCAAGATGTGTTTTAAGAGTACCTTATGGCATATTATATTGTCAGCCCAAAGGCGACTTTACAATGATGTACCTAGGCTCTTACCGTAATAAGATTCACATGGATCTAACTTTAATTATGAGTTATCTAATTAATAGCCCATGTTAATTAGATGGATATTTTATCATCCATTGACTACATGCATTATGTTTGGATGATATTATATGTTTCCACAATTTTAAATGCCTCATCTCTTTTGAGTTAATTGTCTACAATAAAAAAAAAACTTAACTAAAAATAATCATGTGAGATGGAAACGAGACGTAGAGATAGTACTCGGTCTTTTAGGCTTGGATTTTAGAATAAAGAAAAGGCTTGAGAAACCCACAGATAAGAGCACTGTTGAATATGTAGCCGAGTATGAAAAGTGGAAAAGGGCTAATAAGCTTTGTTTGAAAATTATTAAGCACTCCATATCCAATTCCATTATGGGTGCTATCCCCGATAATGAAAATGTCAAAAGTTTTGTGGATGCCATAAGAGAAATCGAAACTAGGAATCTGATGGATAAATTGATGAACATGAAGTATGATAGTACAAGTGGTGTTAGGGAGCATGTTATGAAAAATGATAAATATATTATCTAAACTAAAGGCTATTAACATTCATATTGCGGAACCTTTCCTGGTCTATCGTGTTTTAAATAGCATTTCTAGCCAGTTTAATCAGTTTAAGGTTGCTTACAATGCTCAGTGGGATAAATAGGATTTGAATGACCTTATAGCGGTGTGTGCCCAAGAAGAGTATAAGATGTGTCCTGAGACTGTTGAAACTGTACAATTAGCATTTTTGTCATCATTAAACAAGAGGCATTCTCATAACCATAAGTCTAAGTTCCGTAAGGGCAATAAGTCACAACGAAATCAGCAGAATAGAAATTTTGAGGGTTAGACTTCTAGTGGTCCTAAAGGAATTATAAAGAAAACTGATCAATGCAAGTTTTGCGAAAGTAAGGGTTGCAGGCGGAAAGATTGTCTTAAATTTATGACCTGGTTGGAAAAGAAGAAGAGTTTGGTAGGGATTCACAGGTAAACGAAGGCCAAGTGAGAATGAAGTGAGCTTGAGCATTGAAAATAGAGTTCAGGTGAAGGTTGAATCATAGGATATGAAGTTGTCTTTGGAGTCCGATTTTACCATTGTTTTGGAAAATATAGTTTTTGTACCACAAATGAGACAGGATTTAATTTCTAAATCGAAACTTGATGCTTATGGTTGTACCTTTAAATTTGGTAATGGAAACATTGAGTTATTTTATGGTTCTTATTTGATTAGGAATGGAATTTTATGCGATGGTTTAAATAAATTTTCTTCAGCTTGTTTTGGTGAAGTCTCATGTGTGACCAATGTATCAAAAAAATGGCTTTAATTCGTGAATCGTCCTCTATTTTGTGGCATACGCGATTAGGTCACATTTTGATGGATAGAATGGAAAGATTAGTAAAAGTTGACATTCTTCCCTCCTTAGACTTCTATGATTTTGACACCTGTGTGGATTTTTATAAGAGGAAAATTAACTAAGTCTACAAGGAAAGTTTCAACTAGGAGTAATAGTATTTTGGATTTGATACATACCGATGTTAGCGGACTTTTGCCTTCCACCATATGTGGAAACAAATATTTCATAATCTTTATTGATGATTTCTCATGATATAGATGTGTTTAGTTGATTAATGATAAATCTCATACATTTGAGAAATCCAAGATTTTCAAAATGGAATTAGAGAAATAATACGGAAAAAGGTATCAAAGTTGTAAGATTTGATCGAGGTGGTGAGTATTATACAAATACGATGAGTCTGGTCAAAACATGGGTGATTTTCACAAGTTTTTATAAGAGTGTAGAATAGTATCACAATACACCATGCAAGGGACACCTAGGCCATGTGGTCGCATGGTTCACTCATGCTGAGACCTTTTGGTCTCGACATATAGCCAAGCGGTTGCATGGCTCTCTTAATTTTTTTTTTTTCATTCCATTGTTGGTTTTGAACAATCAATACCCAGCAATCCCCCACTTGTTCAAAATTAAAAGGTTTCATATTCAAAGTATACAATACTCATGCATAAAGATTAAATATCTTTCGATTTGAATCTAATCATAGTGTAATTCACACAATGTAATATCAAAATCAAAGCTAGCGTTCAGCTTTGAACCAGTTATTCCATGTGACAATACCAGTAAGAATACACACACGAGCATCATGTGTTCTCAAGTTCCTCATAACTCACTTAGCGCTATTATGGTCTTGCGTTTATCCTTTTCAACAAACTTTTAAGAGAGAAACTCTGACTCTCAATTGAGGCGGCGCCACCTCAAAATTTGTTTAGGTGAAGTTCTTCTAGCTCCTTTGTTACTTTTAGTGGTACTTGTATTTTAGCACTGAATTTCATTAAGAGCTTAAAGCTCAACCCCAATTTCAATAACAACCAACATTATTTTAACTAGGATAGGATCATTACGGATTTGAATAATGCTGCAACTATCCACATAACCAATGACTTGTTGTTATCCTTTGAACCCGTGGATTACCTTTTAAGTAATGACAAGGTTCCATAATTGGTGGACCTTTTTTAGTTAAGGAGTTTCAACCCCATCCTACTCGAAATAGATGCTACTAAATCTCTATTCAGAGATTTAGTCAAAGGATCGGTCAAATTCTTAATTGACCTTACATAATTTAGGAAAATTATTCCATCATTGATTAATTTCCTTATGTAGTTATGTCTAAAACTCATATGTCTAGTCTTTCCATTGTATACCTCATTGTATGCTTTTGCTAATGTGGCTTGACATCACACATGTGGGTATTGAAGAAATATTCTTCGATTCCAAAGGTCTCTCATAGAAGAGATCCTTGAGCCACTCAACCTCTTTCCCGATATCCAATAAGGCTACAAATTCAGATTTCATGGTCGAGGGGGTTATGCATGTTTGTTTCTTTGACTTTCAATAAACAACACCTCCTCCTAAAATGAACACCTATCCCGAGGTAGATTTACTTTTACCCGTACTAGATATCCAACTAGGATTGGTAAATCCTTTCAATATTGTCGAAAATTTAGTATATTGTAGGCCTAAGCTCTTGGTTTTCTTTAAGTAGCCAATAACTCTCCCAATCCTAGTTGGATTGCTAGTAAATCTACTAAGTCTTTTAGGGTCGATTTTCACTTGTAGAGTAAACCTACTAAATTTACTTAGTGCATAGGCTATATCTGGTCTTGTGCATTGAACTGCATGCATAAGAACAGTAGCATACTCCAATTGAGCAATTGTCATTCCATCATTCGTTACAAGTTTTGAACTTGGATCAATCGAGATACTATACTCTTTTATGTTCAAGTGTATGAGCTTGTTTATCACATTCTCAATATAATGTGATTGACTTAGGTTAATAGCCCCACTAGTCTTTGTGACTTTGATACCTAAAATGGTATTCACCTGTCCAAGATCCTTCATCTTGAATGTGGAAATAGAAACTCCTTCATTTCTTTACACCAACCATGTGATTATTTATAATCAACATGTCGTCAACATACAA
>NC_036251.1:9265987-9281866 GCF_002742605.1 Olea europaea var. sylvestris
AGTACCCCGGAGTTTAGCAATTATAGCCCTACTTGAAAAGTCTCTGAGATTTCAATCTTCATCGCCTTTAGTTTGTTGACAATCACTTGTAACTCGTGTACTTGGGGAAGAAAGGGAATATTATCAAGAAATTTAAAGTCAAAGTTTTTAGAAATTAAAAACTTCTTGGTACCTTCATCTTCCGCTTTGTATTTACTCTCTAATGCATCCCAAATCTCCATTGCCGATGTTGTGTTTGTGTATAAGTCATATAAACAGTCCAACAATGCACCGAGTATGTGACAAGAGGCATATCAATTCATCTTCTTCGCGTTTTTGTCTTTTGGCCTTGATTGCTTCAACCTCTCCATTTGCGGGTTCTGATAATGACGCTAAATCTGGATCCAAAATATAGGAGATCTTCAATGCAGTAAGGAGTAACTTCAACTTGTCTTGCCACTTCGTGAAGTTTGTATCATCAAACCGATCCAACCGTATCAAGTCTTGATTCATGAGTTTGATTGTTGTCATTGTTGTCTCGCTCTCCATTGCAGAAAAATAACATTTGAGAATGTTGGAAACTAATAGAAGGGTGGAGATGAGACAAAAGAAAATGGTGCAAGAATTGGAGCAATGAGATGAAGAAATCGGAAAATAATCAATAACAACTTCGAAGGCTTAAACACGGGATTGCTATCCTCAAACATTATTCCCCCCCTCCCCTCTCCGGGATTTATGATATACTTAAGGGTATTCCGACAAATGATTTGAAGGATTATAACAAGCCTTGAGATGAATTTCACCAAAGAACAAAGTGAAATTATCCAAAACTTGAAGAACACTGTAGAGAAAATGAATATGAATGAAGAGCAAGGGTTTAATCTTTGATTGTGCAATTGGAATGATTCTCCAAATTGTTTTCTCATATCAAGGCCTTGAACATTAATCTTCTAAATATAGGCCACAACCAGCAGTGTGAAATGGTGTCAAAAAACGAGTGAAAAGTCACCGAAATTGAAACCATAACATTAAGAAACGGCCACCCAACAGTCAATAAATTGTACCATGTGACCGAATGGTACAAATCCATGCAGTCACATGCCTCTCTTAATTTATTTATTTATTCTTTTTCATTCCATTGTTGGTTTTGAACAACCAATACACAGCATAGAATATGTAGAAAATATGTAAATTTGACTTCAATTATGGAAATGTATAGTAAATTTTAACTTATATGCACTATTCCAACTTCAAACATACATTTTTTTTAATCTCAGATTCTTTCTATATCGATCATTTGAAAATGCATAAAATTTCTTCTCTCTAGTTATATCCAGAAATAACGAATTCTCATTGACTGTAGTTAAGCAACAATAATCGAAATTATAATTAATTTGTACTGAAGGGTTCTAACTTTAGAACTTAACATCATTCAAAAATTTCATGAATTTAATATTTTAATTTTATAGTAACAGACACGATAGCCAAAACAAAATCACAGGAAGAATAAAAACAAACCACTATAATTAATCCAAAAATAAACACAGATGAAAGTAAAAGGTTATGATTTATGAAAGAGACTTAATTCCCTAAAGTTGGGCCCAGCGGCGTCATCCCTAGGAGGAGTGGAGCTAATCTCACCCATTTGTAAATTCGTAACCCAGTTCTTTTCCAGTTCCTTCATTCGGGTCTTGATGTCCCGAATGTTTTGTTCCACCAAGCGTCCCATTTCGGTTATGCCATTTAGAGGGACATTTTGCAGACTGGACAAACCAGCCATGCACTGGTGCATCAGAATTTCCATGTCTGTTATTCTGTTAATCCTCTGAAGGTTTTCGGCTTGTTTACGAGACTTCTGAACCCTTTGAATCGTATAGGATTCCTGGTTGAACAGTCTCTGGGTCTGTTCCACTTCTGGAAGTTCCCGAAATCTGGAAATAATTTGCTGAGCATCGAGCCGAGATGGCCAAACTGTTGGCTGAGGTTCATAGGCACCATAGATTATAATACAAGCCTGTATATCGCACAGGGTGCAAAGTTCGTTAATCTTGTTTACTATTCCCTTCTTTCTCTTTCTAAAAGATGCCCTTCTCTCTGCATCATTGGCAATATACTCAAGCTTTATTTTCCCCCTAGTCATGTTTAGGGATGATTTTCGGAGGGTGAAATGGTGTTGTATACAGTATTTTTAATTCCAGAAGATGTTATTTATAAATAAAGAATTTGGGATTATTGGGAGAATAGCAATTGTTTACTTTCCTTTTTTAAATTGCAGCATTTAATTTTCATACAATAAGAAACAAAATCATATGGATAAACATTTTCTTGGCTTTTTTGGGAAGTGGCAATTGTCGTGTACAAGTGAAATAAAAAATTCGTCAACATAAGATTATCAATATTCCAACTTAGCTATGAAAAAAAAGGGAAAAATCCATTAACATTAAGTGCATAGAGATGGCTAAAATAGAAATTTAAAAAGTTTAATTTTTGTAGGCGATACATGTATCCAAAATAATTTAAAATTATGAAAATACTTACACAAGAAAATTAGAAGAGTAACACAAAAAAGGGTGTCCTTGATATTAACTTCATGCACCGACATCAGTATTACGTATACCTTCAAACATTTACAAAATAATGAAATGAAAATAAAAAAGTAATAATTTCATCATCTACATGTTTACAAAATCTCAATTCCAAGTTTTTAATCTACGTTCACCTACAAATTAGATGTGCATTTGATGAACATATTTCAAAAAAAATGAGCAATATTAACTTAAATAACTTTGTTAATCCTTGTAGATGTGATCAATATCAAGCAATAATATTATGTTATTTTATGTTGTGCTCAAAACTTCAACAGTAAATATGAGTTATAGCGTAATTCACAAGATACTTTATCAAATTAAAGATAAAAGATCGTGAATTACCATGATAACATATCCATTCCTCTACATAAAGAGAATTGTATAAATAATAGTAGATTTAATGATGCTTTATTAATATGCTGGAACACTATGGAGAATCAGGTCGATACAAATCTTAGGCTCTTATGATCATCTAATGGTACTAAGACAAACTATTGGTTGCAAACCCTTAAATGCACATGATTTCATGAGAGTTTTTGGTGATTTGAAATCGGTTTCGATAAAATCATCGCGTAAGCCCTTGTTCACGAGACACATAAGAAAATACATTAAAACATGTGATCAACAAATCAACTATTCCAATATATGAATATTAATCGGATCAAAAAATTGAAAGCACCATAGAAATGTTGAGGATTCCGTAGAAAAAAGAAAGTTCAACAACATCTATGAAAAATCTCATATTTTCATTCAAAAGTCATATAGAAGATGATAAAGCTATAATGTGAGTTTAAATAGCAAATGTATGAAGTAAAACCAAAACTTTCGAAAGACATAATTGTTGTCATGTAACTAAAGTAATTGGAAACAAATAAGACCTAATAAATTACCAAAAAACGATAAATCTATGACCAAAGTTTAAATAATTAAAATCGAAAAGAAAAATAAAATCGTGCAAAAGTCCTCATTTTCCTGTCATAATTAAAGTTGTTGATATAAAATAAAAAATGAGAAAATCTCGAGAAAACATGATTTTCACCCATTCAATACCTAAATTCCTCCTTCATTATCCTTTTTCTAGGTGATATATATTAAATTGTCATACTATTAATCGCATGTCATACCAGTACAATAAAATTGTTATTTCGCAACAAAATATTTTGCGACATACAAAAAGTTATTGCAATAGATGATTTAGCACGACATGTTTATAAAGTTTGTCATAAATACTGTGACAAAAAAGTACCAAAAAAACATAAGCCTACGTGAAAAATTGTGAATTATCAAAGTGTGACAAAAAATAAAGATGGTTGCAAAAAACATGATGGAATGCATGGAGCCAATATATTGTTTGGTGGGAAACTTATGGCAATAAACTTTTATTTTTTGCAACAAAGTGTTTGTGATGCAATATGATATAGTGTTTGGGACACTGAATTTTTTTGCCAAAAATCTAGGGATGAAAGAAAAAATTAGCAATACCTATATTTGTCATTACTCTAGCTTGTAGGGATGATGATAAAGAAATCGTAACATTCACATTCTTCGCATATTTGTCTTATTATAAATAATATTTATCACAACTATATTTAACTATTTTTTTTGTAATTAAATGAATCACAAAAAATTTCTAAAATTTAGAATTCAATCGTTATGATTGTATTTAGTTTTTGAGTGAATGGCCTTTCTTGATCATTATGATCCAAAATTCTTACACTGATTTGGATCAAACAATTGAAAGCATCATAGAAGTATTCAAGATCTCCTAGACTAATGGAAGTTCGGCGGCATCTATGAAATATCTCATATTTTCAATCAAAAGTCATGTAAAAAAGATAAAGCTGTAATGAGAGTTTAAATAACAAATGTACAAATTAAAACCTAAACTTTCGAAAGACCTAATTGTCCTTAAACAAATAAAGTAATCGGAATCACATAAAAATTAAGAAATTACTCAAAAAATGAAAAATCTATGACAAAATTTTAAATATTTAAAATCGGAAAGAAAATAAAATTTTGCAAAAGACCCAATTGCCTTTTCATAATTAAAGTTGTGGAATAGAAAATAAAAACTAAGGAAACAACGGAGTAATTGAAAACTTGGCTATCCTCTCAAAATATTTTAAGATGGTTTGCCTTCTTTAGGAATGGCCACGGGCCAATTCCATCTGGTTTGGAAGGGAACCAACCGAAATCAAGTACCACTGAAATTTGAAAATTTTTAAAATGTAACAATTGGTTCCATATTTAATTATAGAATCGAATTGGACCCAAACCAACTGATTTGGCTTTGGCCTAGTCTGATTTTTTACATTAAAAATATCAAAATAAAATGTTCGCTAAAAAAAATTTCAAAAGATATTTTTGACACAATATTTTTTAAAAAAATATAGAAGATTTACACATATATATACAGTAATGATGTCCTAAGCACCGATGCTAAGTTTATATTAAGTACATGTGACATGACACACCATTTAATTAGTGAATCATTAAATTCATGGACCTACCATTAACTTATTCAACAATTAAATGGTATGTCATGTCACCGATACTTAACATAAATTAAGCACCAGTACTTAGAAGATTATTTCCGTGTGTGTTTGTGTGTCTATATATAAGTTACTATCATTAAGTAATCATCAACCTATAAAAACAGCATAAAACTCCAATAATTAAACAAACATGCCATGAAACAAGAATTTTCATTAAGTGTGCCTTGAAGTTGCAACTTCTCACTAAATTTGCTTTCAAATTGCTAATTTTCAAGTCAACAATATTAGGGCCTATTTGAGCCACATTATTTCAAAAAAATAAATTCTTAAATAGTGATTTGACATCATTTCAACCACACATTTTTTAATAAAATAATATTACACGCAGATCAAAAACTTTTCCTTATTTTTTAACCACACATTTCTCATCAATACACTATTCAAGAATGCATTATTAACAAAATAATGTGGCTCAAACACCCCCTAAATATCTAAATCTCATATAATGATGAAAAACGTATTAGGATCTCAAATTCATTTATATCAATCCTCTTTAACTTTGAAATTTATAAATTTGACAACACGATTCAATTATAAAGATCAATATTCCTAATTTGTATAACAAGCTCTCTCGATTAGAATTAAACATATTCTTACACGTAACCCAATTATATTTATATGACGGATGTGAACATATAAAAATATATTAAAGATTTATGAATACTTAAGATCACATAAAGTATAGTAATATATTTCTATCTCTTATATAACTCTATGATAATTGACACCATGTTTAGCTTATTTTCAGTCTTTCAAAGGTAAAATAAGTCACAAAGCTTATACAACTATTGTGCATGTAATTGTAGAGAAAAAATAAATTCATGTCAATCGTTCAATAATTGAAAAAATGTTTTGATTATCAAAAATAAATAAAATCAAGAGTTAAAAGTTCACAATACAAGGCTCATTGAAAACCTAGCACAAAAATATTTTAGCCTAGTATTATGTTCGGGAAAAAAAATTATGAAAGTGAAAAAAAAAATGACATCATTGAAATTTGACATAACGTGTTTAATTCTTAAATCCCTCGCACAATTATTGATAAATTATTGAACAAGAAATTGGAATTATTTTCTTCAATGAAGCCACCGTCTTCCATCTCTTCCTCTTGCATGTGCGTCCTCTTCTTTTATTTTTTCTTTTTCTTTCCAATTTCCAGCTGCCAATCTGCCCTTTTCTCTATTCTCCCGACTTTTGCGAGTATCTCTTATTTTGGCTGCATTTTCTCTCTCTTCTAATTCACAACCAGTCGCCTTTTTAATTCTCTCCCCCAGCTTTCTGTGCGTATATATAATCAATTCAGCCCTTGTGTTTAATCAAATTAGAAGTCCAAGTAGTCATTGAATTTTGATTCCAAATCAAGTCTAATTGAGGTCCATTTAATTACATTGTCTATTTAATGCAATTTTCTCTCCAAGGTTTCCTCTTTCTCAAATAGTGCAATATAGTTCGTCAATTGTGCGATTAATATCCATAACTAAAAACAAAAGAAAATTAACCCAAGTAGAATTTAATAATTTGAAACTTTGGTAATATGACATAAATAAATGCACAAAAATGCGCTTCTCAATATAAACCATTACATGTGCAAGGTTCAACACTTTCATCCTCATTTTCTACATATTTTGGTAACACGTCGAAAGTTGGTTCCCATAATTATTTGTATTAGAGAAGGAAACCAAATCTCGTTTAGCTAGAAAGCCATGCATACGCATGGTATAGACCATTGCATATGCGTGGTTTAACATTCTCATACTCAGGTTCTATAGATTTTGGGGTTTCACACACAACTTCATTATCCCATGTGCACGCATGGCTTTGGCAATTTTGGGATCTCGTTGAACTTCTTCTAATGTTAATTTGATCATTTTTCATGCTATTTTAGTCCTTAGTATTCTATTCAGGTCCAATTGATCCTATGTAATCTTCAATCTTCATTTTGTCATTTGAATCAACTATTAAGTATTTGCAATTTGGTCCCTGAACTTTGGAAACATCGTTTTTGTTGATTTTTTGTTCTTTTCTTCTAATTTCACTTTCAATCATTGAGTTTTATCTAAAAAAACAATAAATACACGAGATTAAGCTATAATTTATCAAAGGTAATCCCAAATATGAATAGATTAAAGTAAAAAAACCTTTAGAATCTTGGAAAACCCTTACTTGAAGAAATACAAGATGAAATAACTTTCTGTTTATGAATGAAAATTGCATAACTAGCCTAGTATATATCTCAACATTCAAATTAGGATTTTAAGCCTAGGGAGTGAATATTCTAAAGTGGGTTGGCGAGAAAAGCCTATAAGGATATTTTTAGAATTGTGTGCAAAAAAATTGTAGATGCAAAGGAACATGATCCATGCCCAAAAATGGAGATGTAGGGTTATCTTTGAAAATGAGTTTTGGGAAAAATGAATTTTGAGAAAAATAGGGCTCAAATCGGGGCTAAATTAAACTCATGCAAGTAACTCCAAGGTTTTAAGTATCAATTCTACATACATCCTCTATAGAATCAATATATTATGCATTCTTTGGCTGAATTATGATGATGTACACAATATTTGCTTTTTTACAAGGTTGCAAGTGACTCCAAGTTGCAGTATCAATTTTATATACATCCTCCTTTTTTTTTACAAGTTCAGTGGCCAAAATTCGACTATCTTAAAACAAAGCAAGTAATCAAAGATGTCTTTAAAAATACAGTGAGCAATTAAAGATATCTTTCAAAGTATAATGAGTAATCAAAGACGCATTTCTTACGTGAAAATTTGCGTGAGTTTGTGGACACCACTTGTGCATTCGTCTGCTATGTCCCCAATTTCATTACCATTCTGAAATGAATGTCCTGGTAGTGAGTAACGACCAATATCTTGACAAGTTTAATGATAAAAACTCTGTATTTAAAACTTTAGTGAGCAGTCATAAATACCAACACAAGTTTAAAGATTATTGGGACTATTAACTTGGTTAATCTTTGTAGATGTGATCAACATCATATAACGATAATTTAACATAATTGTTCGTACGTCATTTATGTTATGTTAAAGACTTCAATAGTAAATATGAGTTACAATGTAAATTCATGAGATATTTTTTCAAAATAAAAATAAAAGTTCATGAAACACCGTGATAACATATCCAAGATCACCGTCTACATAACAAAAATTATTATAAGAAAATTGTATAAACACTGATAATTTTAAGGGCAATTTATTGACACGCTTGAACACTACGGACAATCAGGTCAATACACATCTCGAGGCTCTTATGGTCTTTGAATGGTACAAAGAAAAACTATTGAGACACTACAACATTTTATACATTTTGTAACATTTCAATATAGGTTTTTTGTGATCCTATTAAATGAAAATGATTTTTTTATCTAAACTTAATATACTGGCATTAATTAAAATGCCAACTAAATTAAGCATCCCAAATTGCTTATCTCCATATTTCACTTTAGTGGAAATTACACGGTTCCTGGTGTTTGAATATTGCATTGCAAACATCAGGTGAGGAAGTTTTTTTATACACAATTCAGGTTTTGATTTAATTATTAAATGTTAGATATTTTTGTTTTCCTTTAATAATTAGTCGATATGTATAGTAACTGATGGTACGTTTTCTTAATTATCATTATTCAAATTACAATTAACTTAACTACCATATTAATCCAATTCCTCTCTCTCTCTCTCTCTTCCCCCCCCCCCCCCCCCCCCCCCCCCCCCCCCCCCCCCCCCCCCCCCCCCATGATTCCACACAACATCTCCAAACCCTCTCTCTTTTGAACTCGTCCTCCACGATTCAAGAAGATCCATTCAGTTACTTTCCATTCTCAACATTTTCGAGTTCATTTTGTTTAGCTTATTGCTATATCATCAACACATCCATTACATTTTTCGTAACAATTGAATTAAAATGGAGAAATAAAAGTTTGCGGAAGGGGGTATTAATGTCGAAGACACCACACAAAGAAGAAGAGAAAATCTGAGGAGAGCCCAAAAAAAAAAAACCACATCAAAAAAATGTGCAGTGTCTGTGAACAAGAAGAAAGGGCAATCAAACAATGTTATTTCCTTTTTTTGTCATTTCTTTATCACTTTAGCGAGATGTATGTATGCAAAATCGTTTCGATTCAATTCAATTCGGTATTGGGTATGACCTAGGCTTTTGGGTATGAAGACTATGTAGTATGGAAATTTATTTGTGTTTGTATTTTGATATCTAATATGTCGTATGAGGTCAAATAATCTAAATGTGACCATGATAGACGATCTGTGACTTGAGCCAAATGTATATGTGACTTGAATGCATTACATTATATATGTTCTAAGAATGAAGAGCTCTTATATGTGACCTTATTAATTTGATTGCACACTAACATGCACATATCTATGACCTAAATGCACGTGAAGAAATTTATGCAATGTTGAAATTGTAACACATTGCTGTGAGGTGATATAAATCAAATTATTTGTTTTTTGAAATGTTTTCTAGTTATTGGTTTGTTAGTGACAACGTGATGCTTGTGACCTTATTAATCTAAATGTAACCTTGTTGAATGCATAACGTGATTTATGCTTGAGCCTTATTAATCTGATTACACAACAACATACAAATTTTTGTGTCCTGAGTGTACATGTGCATGTATACATGACCCGTTTGACAGAGTATGTGATCTCATTTTAATCTTTTGTATAACATATCATCTGCGTGCAATTTCACTATAATTGTTTAACATTATTTCAATCTAAATACCAACCTCGCAATTCATAATACCGGAAAACAAGTAGTTTCCAAGCCAAATTACAACTTCAGTCTATAAAAATGTCCTGAATACCATTCAAACAAGCTTAAGCCGACAACGGAAACATATATTTATGGGAACCTATTTCGCCCATTTTCTAGATTGCTACGAAATCGTGATACAACCACAATTGATTCACTTCTTCTTTTTAGGCAGTTTTATCATCCGAACGACAAAGAAATGTAGTTTTATGTGTCTAGATAATATGTTAGGTTTTTCATCTCTAAGTTTTGTTTAGTCACAGGCCTGAGATGTGACTTCGGTGTCACAAATGTGACATAAACAACTATGACCTCGGCCTAAGAGGTTATCTAGCATCTATGACATAAACAACTGTGACTTCGATGTCACATACGTATTTTCAATTGATGTCTCGCATATGTCTGATGCTATATCCCACAACGTACATAGCTCACCAACAGCATGTGAATTAACTAGCATCGTGATAGATGATTTATCTATCTCTGCCTTCGTAACATTAATGATTAATGGGTATTTAGCATGTTCGCGCTCCATATCCTTCGGCATGATGTACGAAAGCACATTGCTGCCATTTCTAATCCTGATTGGAGACATATCTTCATGCAGTACATACTTTAACGAGACTACTACATTTGTAGGACCCAAATCGAACTCTTTCATAACCATGTCCATAAGGTTTACATAACTACAATTTCGATCTACTGACGCCAAAGAAGTTTGAATTCCATGCAATAGGTACACGTGCAAGTATGTCATTTCCGCAAATTTAATTTAATTTTATTAGTGGTCTTGTGATGAAAGTATAACAATTCACATAGTTAGTATATGAACTCCTAAAATGGAAGGCAAGCACATTTTTCAACAAGTCACAAATGAATATATGGTTGAAAATAGGTCACAGGTAAGCTATCACAATTCTCATACATAAAGAATGTGCATTAGTCACATATGCAGAGTGCACATAATATTCAGAGTGTTTACCTTCAAATCACATTGGTTGAAGAATTCATTTACGAAGAAGATGAATGCTAAGCACACAGGTTACAAATCATCTAACACAATTCTCACACACAAAGTATGCGCATTAGTCCCATACACAGAGTGCAGGTAATATTTTTGAGTGTTTACCTTTAGGTCACATTTTTAAAGAACTCAATGAGGAAGAATATGGATGTCACCATGGTTGAGACATAGGTCACAGATCATTTATCACAAGTCTCATGTGTAGCCTTCATATTACATTGCATATAGTACGTACATTCGTTACATATACAGAGATCAGGTAATATGTGGATTAGATTTTTCTTGACACGTTACCGTATGGTTTATGCTGATTAGAGCATCAACTTTGTGACCGACAAAATTGAACACTTTCCTATATTCTATTTACCAGCAATGATTAGTACTTCTGTGACTAGCATTGGATTCTTCTACTGCAAATGTGACTGTATTATTCATTTGATGATCATAGTATCAAACTAAATGATTACCTTTATGGTTTTCTTTGGCAATTGTGTTTGATTTATCAAAATGATTCGGAATTCTGTGACGCAAAATTCATTGTGGGTGAAATTGTTCAATTTGTTCTCTTCAACGGTTGAATTAGGTTTTTCACCTTGAGAATATGAATGCTAGCTGAATTTTTTGATTTTGGAATGTCGATTTTGTACTAGAAAGAGTTTTGCTATATATATATACACACACACACACACTTGATTTTTGAATCTTCAAACTATACATCTGACATATGATTTGGTGTATACTTAATCACTAAATTATGATTTTTTTTCCCCTTTACTTTACCCAAATATGAAATATTGGCTTCTGTTTTTGTGCCCCACGTCGCTACCTCTGTTTCTTTCCTACGATTCATTCCCAATATTTTTTCAGTAAACCACTCGTCTGCCTCTCTTTCCGTGCCATCATTACCACATACTAATCCCCAACATTGTTATTGGGAGGCACAGAAAAAGTGGCTATGGAGGTCAATATGAACGGCCAAGGAACTGACGACATCATTGGAGGGTCCACTTTGATGATCATTTGGCCGTTGAAGTTCTTGACTGAGCCTATAATATCAGCAGTGATTTTTCTTCTTTTCCTCCTAGTCCCATCTTACGAAATTGGATTTTATCCTCTTTTAACTATTCATAGGTTTGATATTGCATATGTGTCGGCTTTGGTTATCTGGATTCGATTTTTGTTTATTGTTTTGTATGGAAATGTGTTTTCTTTTTTGTTTATTATTCTCTATTCATATTGAAAACTGTATTGAAGTTGAGGACCACAAGAATCCAAAAATTGGATTTCTTGTTAAATGATTGACAAACCTTATTTTGTATTAGATCTTGGAGCATGGATGTTCAGTGGATCAATTTCTGTTTTTGGCCGGCAAAAATGTATCATAGTTTTAAATTGTTTCTTTGAAAGTATCCTTCCAATGGTTTAGTATTATGTTTTATACATGATGAATTCCCCTATTAAATGAGGCTTACAGTTTGATGATAATTACAATGGACAAGAATTCTTTATGTTCTAAGTTGGTACAAGGGTTCAATTCCCGCTACAGCAAAAATATGTTGATGGGAATTTCTTCTTATGTTTCATAGCCACGAAACATGATGCATTCTTATGGGGGCCTACTTTTAATATAACTTGCATTGAAGAATGTGTTGGTACCACAATTGTATTGCCGTCTCAAAGAATTGTAACGAAGTAAATAACATAGAAAATAAGGTCGAATTTTGTAAGCTAATATCTTCAGTCACCAATTAGAGTTTTAGCTTTTTGTATTCACATTATTTTTACAATCTAATAATTTGTTTCACTTTGTTAATTTTCGATTTAAATGCATAATTGGTTTGACGGATGTCTATTGCAAACAAGTTGCTAGAATTCTTTTCTTCTGGAAAATTAGAATGAGATGATTCTAATTTAATTTTGTTTATTGCATTTTCAAGTATATATTGCTATTAGCATTTGATGTGAAGATGGCACATATATACTTGCATTTTCAAGTGTATATTGCTATTAGCTACAATTGTGTGTTTTTACAAGACACTATTAATGAATGTTTTAAAATTTATTATTGGTCTGGTCATTGTGGCAACACCCCCAAAATTAAATACCTAATTTTGGATATATTATTATTTAACATTCTCTTAGAATCATAAATGCGGAAGCAATTAAATTTTTCTTCAACATAATAACCATCAATGACTTCATTTATTAAAAAATAATCAAAAAAACAAAAAAAAACTTGTATTTAATAAAATATAAGACGATTAAATTAAAACTTAAGTTTATTTCAAAGCGAAATCAACTCTAAACTATATTGGTACTAAGTCAATGACATCACAAATCGTCATCTCGAATAATTCTACCTTCATCATCTGAAAATGGGAAGGGATAATGTATGATGAACTAACACTCAGTAAGCAAAACCCATACACATGATGCATGTTGGTGATATGTAGATCCATTACTTTAAAACAAAGGGCATTTCTCAATATGTATCTCCACTCTTTCATTTCTTTACAAACATTAACGTCGTGAGCTCACTTGATGTTTCGCTTATAGTCAATCAGAATGTTGTGGGCAATGTTATTTGGAACCCAATGAAATTCTACCGATAGTATCACAAAGTGATTAACATTGAACATTGGTCAGGTGCGCCGGTCCCCTACACCCCATTTCTTACTCACACCTTCATGACATAGACATACATCTCGTAACAAAAACATTCGGGATATATATCTTTAAAATTCACTGAGTCATGACATTTGAAAATATTTTATTCATTGAAACTTCATGTATGCTTATGAATACATTGATTTGCATGAGTATGCATGAAACATTCATGACATAAAACGTAATAAATAGCAAATTTATGTAACACATTCATATATTTAATAATACCACATGTCATGAAGAACAAAAGGAAGGTTTACTTACTTCGAATCCTTAACAATTTTATTTTTGAGCAGTAGAGATGTCCTTAGGCCCCCATGAAGTCTACGTGACAATAATCCTGGGTTATTATCATACATTTAAAATTTTCGACAATATTCATCCTTGACAATCAATCCTTATTCAATCAATATAAAATAATTATTCTCATTTTAACCAAACATGTAAAATAGAAAGTGCTCAAAATCACAGGGAGATTTTCAAGGGAGATTATTGTCAAAATCACTCTTGACTCATAAGGTGCTACCTATATCATCATCATCATCATTATTATTTGTTAGAAGAAATTTTTTTTATTGCGCTATTGAAGAGAAAAACTGAAAATTGTGTGCAAATAAATAATAAAATTATCGGAAAATGCAATTCATGATTTTCGGTCAAAGAAAATGCTCACTAATAAACAACACTTTGTTTATATTCTCATATGAGTAAAACTTTCACTCATTTAACCATTCATTTGGAGAATAAATGTACAGATTTTAATTACTCGAAACCCAAGAAACCAATAGAAATTAAACTGAATTTATACTTATGGATTTGCACTAATTATTAAATTATATGTTGGGGTGGGGCAAACATGCACATTTACACACTGCACATACGTGTGCTTGACATAAACTGAATTGTTAATTAATTCAATAATTCAAACATAATTTGTAAAGGCATCAAGATAAATTGACCTAAGATGATAACAAAATAAAATTGAAAATCATAGTACCTCATGTGTTAAAATCTCCAGCCAGAGAAGATAAAGTAAAAGAAGAATATATGTAACATATATATATAGCTCCACGTTAATTTTGATATGAATGAGTAAAAAAAGGTTTTATTTCCTTTAAATGTGCATTAACAAAATCTCTAATTCTAATTTTTAAAGCATTGACTATGGGAAATGTTGCTTCCAATTAGGGCTAAATTCCCATCATTTGACTTAATTAGTGTACTAAATAATTTAATTGGTTTCTATTATCTAGTTAATTTAGTTAAATAAAATTTAATTAGATGAAAACATAAAATTAAATTATCTATGTCTATAATTTACTTCATAGCTTGGTTCATAATTATTTTATTTAAATTGATAGGCACATTGAATGTCTATAGTGTTCAACGCACATTCCATTGTAAAAATTTAATCAGGACAAATATAATTATCATAATTAAATTGTAAATGTAGCATTAATGTAATTAATCTAGAAGACATGATATTCACTATGTATAAGAGCGTGACATTACAAAATCCTACCTCTAAAAATAAATTTCATCCTCGAAATTAGAAATATCAAATAATTACTGGTACTTGACACGTATCATGTCGTCTAGCTCCTATGTTTCTTCCATTACACAGTTTCTCCAAAATAAGTTAACTATTGTTATACACTAAATTTCGAGCCATTATCTACTCTATGTAAGATTTTGATGCATAGCAAGTGGAGTGGTCCCTTGGTAACACACGACTCAAGTGTCCCAAAATATTAACATGAAGTTATATAAACGCCCTAATTATATAAAACTTGATCGTATAGTATATGGAATGTTAACAAGGACAAAAAGTATCAAATAAATTTAAATTCATCATCGGCATAAAAATATAGCACAAGACAAACTGATTTTTTATTTATTTACATATTTATAAAACTTTCACAACATAGTGTACTGCAATAAACTTTTTCGTAATATTTCACAAGTAGTATTTTATGAACTTTGATAATCAATTTTTAAAAAAAAATGAAAAATCTACTTTATGAACTTCAATGCACAAAAAATTCATACTCTAAGTACATAGGTTAATTAAGTAAGCAATTTAATATTAAATGGAAAGCATAAACTCATTTGTACACCTGTAGTTATGTAAGACTATATACATAAATTATTCTAAAATTCAATATTTAAGTGGATATAGCAAAGATTGTCTAAACTTTGAAAAATATGTTCTAGGACATATAATATCAGATCCTAAATAAGTATAATAATACAAAAAAAAAATATATATATATATATA
>NC_036251.1:9282197-9314190 GCF_002742605.1 Olea europaea var. sylvestris
TATATATATATATATATATATATTTATTTATTTTATCCTTCCATACTATTTTTGAAATTATTATTTTATTATACTTAGATTATATATCTTTTCTTTCTTTTTTATTTTGTCAAGATATACTTTTGATTTAGATTCGATCGATTTAAAAAATTTAATTACTAATAGCTTGATAAAATTTAAAACATAAAACTATGATTTTATTTAAATTTTTAACATTTGTACTATATTAAAGCAATACCATCGTATAGAAACACGTGCATAGAGGTGTGTTTGTGCGACTAAGGTTTACCGGTGATGTTTGTTCCATCGCTGTAGAGGAGGAAAGGTGTCGAGATTTAAAGTAGAATTAAAGTGCGGATACATTGGTCGGACAGAAACCAAGGATAAGGAGTTGAAAAGATAATCTACCTGCTTCCACCATCGTAAATAGATTTCAGCCCGTTGCCATAAAAGTTCAAGTCTTAGATTTCTTTTTATTTCCATTTTTTAGTAAATATTTTAGATTGTCTATTTTTTAAAATGGAAAATTCAATAATCACAAAAATATTATTAAGATGAAATATTCCGTAAGAAAATAAGATATTATTACCCTATTTGAATATTGGTATTGATCAATTCGATTCGGGTTGATGGCTCAAGTGTCAAAGAGCAAAAATCCAGTGCAAATTATAGTAAAATAAAACAACCTAAAAAATGGAAAAGATTCTTTATCTACTAGAAGTATCCTAAGTCATAAAGGCTATTAAAGAGCAGTATGTAAGTTCTAACAAATTGTTAACTAGCACCTTAATAAAAGGCTTTCACACAAGAAGGGTATGCATGTGCACATAATGGAAATGAGAGACATTGCTGCTCGTCTTAAATGCCTGGAAATAGATATGTCCGAGTCATTCCTTATTCATCTCATTTTGAACTCTCTTCCTATGGTGTATAGTCCATTTAAAAATATCGTATAACACATAAAAGGAAAAATGGACTGTGAATGAACTCCTAACAATGTGTGTTCAAAAGGTAGAGAGACTAAAGCATGAAATGTTGGAAACTCCTCATATGACAACGCATGATAAAGGAAATAAGAACAATGGTAAATACGGTCCTAAAATGAATAACAAGATGCCAATGAAGCAAAAGGGCAATAAGGATATCTATTTCTTTTGCAAGAAGAAAAAGGCATATGAAGAATGATTGTTTCAAGTGTAAGAAATGGCTCGAAAATAAAGGTACTCTTATCTTTTTAGTGTGTCATGAAACTTTTTTGGTTAATGTTCCAAACAACACATGGTATATTGATTCAAGTACTACAATTCTCATTTCCAATACTATGTAGGGCATTTTGGACCTAAGGAAATCGTGACCAAATGAACAAAGAGTCTATTCCAAAAACCAATTGAGTTCAAATATTGAAGGGGTGGAAATCTTTAAATTAGTTTTAAATTCTTGTTTTCATTTAGATCTTAAAAATGCATTTTGTGCTCCAGGCTTATCTCGTACTTTAGTTTCTATTTCAAGACTAGCATATTTGAATTTCAAGTTTGAATTGGAAAACGAAGCTTTAGTTTATTTCACTACCCGGTTATTGTTGGACATGTTGTTTTGGTTGATAATTTACATAAATTTGTTTGGGATTCCACTTATGGGTGTAACTTATCCAAACTATATGGTGATGGTATTGACTATAAGCGTTGTATTGTTAAAGAAAACTACTCTAATTTATGGCACAAGGGATTGTGACATATCTCCATGGAGAGACTTAAAAAATAAGTTAATGACAGAGTTTTAACAACTCTTAACTTTACTAACTTTGTGACTTATATTGACTGTATAAAGGGAAAGAGTAGACAAACAAGACCACTAAAGGTGCCAAAAGAAGTTCGACATTCTTGAGATTATTCATACAGATATTTGTGGACCTTTTCATACTCCTAATTTAAATGATCAAAGATATTTTGTCTCATTAATAGATGACCATTCAAGATATATGTATCTATATCTTCTAAATCGCAAGGATGAGATACTAGATGCTTTCAAGATTTATAAAGCAGGAGTAAAGAAACAGAAGGAAAGAAAAATCAAAATTATAATGGTCAAACAAGGGTAGAGAATATTATGGATGATAACAGAAAGGAAACAAATGTCAGGTTCCTTTGCTAAGTTTTTAGCAAAATAAGGTCAGTTCGTAGCACAATATACGATGCCAGGCACACCACTACAAGACAATGTAGTTGAACGAAGAAGTAAGAACATAATGGAAATAGTTATGAGTATATGAGCAATTCAAGTCTCTCTTTGCATTTATGGAGCGAAGCCTTAAAAACTGCATTGTATATTTTAAACAAAGTTCCATCTACAGCAGTTCCTAAAATTCCATTTCAAATTTGGAACGGATTGAAACCTAGTTTGAAACATATACACATCTGGGGTTGTCCAATTGAAGTGAGGGTTTACAATCCTCACATAAGGAAATTGGACCCGAGGATAGTTAGTGGATTTTTCATAGGCTATCCAGTAAACTCCAAGGGCTACATATTCTATTATCCTTCATGTACTTCAAGGATTGTCAAAGCTAGAAATGCAAATTTTCTAGAGGATCATAAAGTAAGTGGGAATAACTTTCCTAGAAATATAGATTATCAAGAAATAAACAAATATGTTGGTTCATCTTCCAATCCAAGCATATTGATTCCTTTTGAAAGAAAGAACTCAATTACAATTGAAAAAGAACTAACTCAAGAACAACTGTTATTGCACGAGGACAATGCAGAACAAAAATCCGCACTCGATGCAGAATCTATTACTACTCAAAATATCCAAAATCAAGATGAGATAGTAGGTATAAAGAAATCCTCAAAAATAAGAAAACAAGTAATTTCTAGCTATTATGTTGTATATTTTCAATAGTCCGATGCATGTATTGGACTTGACAATGATCCTAGCTCGTTCTCACAGGTCGTTGAAAGGAAAATCTCAAGTTTTTTATATGATGCCGTGAAGGAAGAAATGTAATCTATGGCTAAAAAACAAGTTTGGGATCTATTTGAATTGTCAAATGAACATATAGCCATTGGTTATAAATGAGTCTATGATACCAAAAAATACATCTGGCACTGTAGAACGATATAAAACCAGACTTGTAGCCAAGGGTTTCACTCAGAAGGAGGCATTGATTACCACGAAAAAATTTCTCCAACTTCTAAGAAAGATTTGTTTAGAATTGTAATAACTTTAGTAGCTCATTTTGATCTAAAGCTACATCAGATGGACTTGGAAATAACATTCTTGAATGAGGATCTTGAAGAGAAAGTATACATAAAACAACCCGAATGATTTACCAGTGATGAAGGTAATCACATGGTTTACAAATTAAGAAAATCTATATATAGGCTAAAACAAGCTTCCCACCAATGATATTTTAAGTTTCACAATGTTGTTACTTCATATAGTTTTACAGAAACTATCATTGACCAATACATATTTTTTAAAGTAAGTGGGAGCAAATATATTTTTCTAGTCCAATAGATAAATAACATTTTACTTGCAAGCAATGATTTGGGATTGCTACATAACATAAAAAATTTCTTAGCAAAAACTTTGAAATTAAGGATACGGGTAAAGCCTCTTATGTCATTTGCATATAGTTTCATAGACTATCTTAGAAAGCCTACTTTGAAAAGGTTTTGGAAAGATTCAGTATGAATGATTATGTATCAAGTGTAGTACCTGTTCTTAAAGGTGATAAATTTAGTCGGAAACAGTGTGCATTAAATGAATTCGAAAGAAAGCACGTGGCTTCAATACCCTATGCTTCCATTATTAGCAGTTTGATGTATGCACAAGTCTGTCCTAGACCAATATTGCATTTGCAGTTGGTATACTAGGCATATATCAATGCTATCTAGGTATAGAACATTGGAAAGCTCTAAGAAAGTGATGAGTTATCTACAAAGAACCAAAGACTACACACTCACATACAAGCATTCAAACAATCTTGAAGTTGTTGGATGTACTGATTGAGATTTTGCTGAATGTATAGACACAATGAAGTTTACTTCATGATACATTTTTCTTCTTGTTAGAGGAGCTATGTCTTGGAAAAATAGCAAGCAAACTATAATTGCATCGTCTACCGTGGAAGCAGATTTCATTGGCTGCTATGAAGCTACAAGACAAATATTATGGTTGAGAAATTTTGTCAAAAACATAAGAATTGTCAATAATATAGAGACTCCTTTGAAAATTTATTGCGATAATTCGAGTGTAATTTTCTTTTCGAGAAATAACAATAGTGAAAGTCGAAGGAAACATATCGACATAAAGTATCTGGTTAAGAAAGATCGAATAAAGAAAAATAAAATGACCATTGAGCATATCAAGACATGTCCCATGATTGAAGATCCCATGACTAAGGGCTTGCCAGCTAAAGTTTATAAAGCTCATGTTGAGAATATGGAACTTGCGTGATCATTATGATACTATCATGTTTGATTTTAAGATTGTTATTCCTGTATTTGAAACAATGTTATTAGAACACTTAAAATTTGTAATTTGGATATCCATTGTGGTTATTAAAGTTTGGGCCCTAAATGACTTATAGGAAGTTTATTCATAAATTAAAGTACTTTTTAGAGGTCATCAACTTGTAATACATGGAAGGAAATATTTGGTTACTAAAACTGGACCACTATGATTCAAGTAATGTAAACTCCTATTTGGGTAGGTTATTGGTAGTTTCAGTACATGGCCATATTAAGTACCCACTTCAAGTTAATCATTAAACATGTGGACCAAGTACGAGAATTTAAACAATTTGTGGCCCATATGCTCAATATAAAGTTAAATTAATTAAAGTTCAAATTGTAGGTTTTAGTTGCCTAGATAACTTCCTATTTGGGTGTTAGAAAGATGTTATTGCAAAAGAAAATCACCCACTTTCATATTAGATGATAGTTGTAGAGGTTATTTTTATATACATGCCAAAGGGTCCCTAGCCAAACTCATACAAAATCTCCATAGAATTTTCTCTCTAAAATTGAAAGTCTTATGTTTGTTTTCATCATGTTGAAGGGGCTTCAAAGTGGGTATTGGCTGGAAGACCTTTGGTGCTTTAAGGAATCATTTCTACTGTAGATTTTCAATTAAATCTTGGATAACATGGCTAGAGATATGAATTTTATTTTCTTATATTTTTTCCCTAAATTTGTATGTTGTTTTTTTGCTGTGCGAATGATGATGAGAGATAATAAGGCCATCAAAGGCATTTCATTGCCGATGGAAAGCAATAGCTTTCTCTCCTTAACCAACACTGTCATTGAACGAAACCTAGCCGAGGGTTTTCACGAATTATCCTCTCTCCTATGTGACAAGTTCAATGACACAGCCCCGCGCAACATCATCCTGCACCTCCATCTCTTTAACATCAACCAACATATAATCGTCCAAGTTTTCCTCCATTCTTACGCCCTTCATTGAAGCAAGTACTTTGTCACCCTCATTTTCAATTTCTAGAAGCAACAAAATGAAACCTCATCAGGAAAGTCCCCAAAAATCCAATGCAATCTCGTTGTCTCGAACACATTTTATTCCATCGATGACAACCTCAAGTTAATTCAACTCCTCTACAGTGATGATTTGTCGACATCAAAAAACAATGTTTCCACTACAATGTTCTTGCTTCCAGTCGCTATTAAATTAATCTTTAAGGATTGCATTAAAAGATATGCTCTATTCCTTGAGGGGATGCCATGGTCTGAAGATGAAGAATTAGAATGAGAATTTATCCCTCTTTAAGTTATAAAGAGTGTAAAGAGCTCATCGCCAGGTTTTCCCTACAAAAAAAAATTCAAAGAAATGCTTTGTAAATCAGTACTATTTGTTCATAATTGTTCAAACTTGGTCTATGCTAAGCACTTAATCTTGAGTCTATTGAAAGATTTCTCTTCAAGGGAGCTGGAGAGGAGGGTTTTGGATAGGGGATTTGAGAAGAGCTTGGATGTTGTGGAGAAGTCATTTGAGGAGTACGTAAGTATTGATTTGGGAGGGCTTCCAATATATGGGGGAAGAGATGATTGAGATGTCTTTAATTCAGGCGACAAGTAATGCTAATAGCTTGTTATAGTTGGTGGAGACGATGATTGAGCTGAGTGTGGCTGACACAGCTGTCAAGGATGTTTTCAGATGATGTCTGGGATCTATATGAAGAAGTCATTACAGACTTTGGAATCAATTTTCTAGATTCATCTAGGATTTTACCAACTTTATTATCCCTCCTCAGCCATAGAAAAATCTAGAGAATACATTGAAGATATTTTCCATCACCATTCTACATTTCTCTAGGAAAATGGCTAATAATCAATTAATTGAATTATCTAGTGATGCGAACCCGGTTAGCACGGTTGCTATTGAACTCACAAGATATTGACACCGAATCCCAAGAAAGCCAAGAACAAGGTTTTGGACTCAACCCACAATATTGAAACTAAACAGCCCAACAAGAACGGCGCTACGAAGGACCTCTTGATTATGCAACACAATTAATTTCACCCGAAATTGTGGATCTAACTCAACAATCACGAAACAAACAACCAACACAGTCACATGGACATCTCGACCTTTTGATTATAAATAATTAATTGAAATCACACCCGCTGTTTTGAACGCCACAAGAACAATTAATTTTTGATAATTTCGATGTTCGAGAAGAACAAGATAATTTGAAGCAAAAGCTTCTTGAGAGAATTCTCCATTAATTCATAATAAAAAGTATTTTTTACGATAATAAGAAAATAACCTATTTATACTAAATAATCTAGAATAATATTAAAAGGAAATAAACTCTAGAAAACCTAGAAATCTAGTAAAACTGAAAAATAGAGTCCTAAAATATCTAAATTACCAAAAATAAAAAATTGGACCAAAATAAAACTTCTCTAGATCACATCAGACCCTCCCTCTTCAAGAGGATTTGTCCTCGAATTATGATCTAAGTTATAGCCTTTATTTTCTAACAATTCAAGCACATGAAATGGCGCATCACTTCTCGGATACAATTTGGACCTCTTTTGACCTCGAACTCTCCTCTTTTAAATATAGACCCAATCACCATCACATAGATCAAAATGTGCTTGCCTTGATTGCTTAATTTTTCAAGTTGGAAATGCTTCAATGAAAACTCCACTTGATGAATAACCATGCATCTTCATTGCTTTACTTGGCCCAAGCACTTGACGCCATGTCACTTCCAATGTATCCATATTGTCCTTTAGTTCATCTTCCTCTACCGCTAGAAGTAAGGTACGTCCATTATGAATCCGAGTACTAGGCCGATACGGCAGGCCTTGTTTGTGGAATGATGTGTGCATTGCATGAAAGAACCTTTCTTTGTATGACTTCTCTTTTGCCTCAGGTCAAATGAATACGAAAGGGAGATCAATCAAAAAATAGGCCATGAATGAAGAAGTAGTGGGCCGTAAGGTTTGTTCTTTTTGGGTTTCCTGATAGAATTCCAAGTCATTTCTTTCTTTATTCATCTCCATTTCTAGGGCTTGTCTGACTCTTGCAATTAGAGGCTCCGTTATGAACCGGGAAGAGGGGGGAGGCTCTTGCAGAAGCCCCGCCCGGCCTTCTCTATTTTGAGCCGTAGCTTGTTGGCTTTGCTTTGCCCTTGGGTTTATCAACCAACCTATGGCTATGGTTATCTTGATGCCTGATCTCTGGAACTAAAGGTAAGCTAAGGAAAGCCTTGTAGGTGGGAGTAATTAAATAACTATCGAAAAGGGCTTTTTTAGGCTTATGGAGTGAGACTTTCTATTAAGAAAAGAGGAATGCCCGCGAATCCATTCAACTCTCTGCATATGTAGTTTCTTTAGTACCTTCAAAACTCCGTCATCTCCTCGAGAATCACAAAGTCAATTTTCGAAAGATAACGAAAATCCAACCGATGTAGTACCAACTGATGTTCAATTTTTGGGACGAGTGGTATTATATTAGGATTGTGTTCTGGAATCAAGTTTTCGACAACCTACAAAATAGAATTAACCAAACTAGTGAGGGAATTGTTAATTTTCACCATGGCCTCCTCAACTTCAGGCTTCCTTTCAATTAAACTCACTTCCAACTCCTCCTTCCCTTTCAAAGACTTTTCTTCATTGTCTTTCTGCATATCCACTTCCCCATTTGGATTTTCACTCTCAATTTCTTTTTCACTCTCTTGTGGTCTTTCTCCTTTTACCTCACAACTAATCACCTCACAATTTTCTGTCTTACCCTTTTGTTCCCCCATTGAGTTTTTTGAGAGTTAATCAGGTCACGAATCTTTGAGAGTTCATACTTATAAGTTAACCCACTCCTCCTGCTAGATGTATGATCAACATGCTTCACAAATGATGATTTCTCTTCCGTTGAATACCCAACTCCACTGTATCTTCTAGGCTCTTCTCTAAATTCCCGCTCATGCCAATCCTGCTTATAAAAACAATTAGGCGTATATCACTTCCTCATTATAGTCCTCAATTCATCCCAAGTTTCAATACGCCTCTCTTCGTTCCTCCGCCAAGATTTTGTCGACTGATCCCACCAAGTAATTGCATAATCCACAAACGTGTTCACAGCTAACTTTAATTTTCTCTTTCGAAGTAGTCATGGCAATCAAATACTAATTCTACCCATTCTTCCCATGCCAAGTATGTCTTGGGATCGTTCCTACCCTTAAGTTATGGAATTGTCATCTTTTCATGTCCCAATCTCCCATCAACACCATTTCCAACCAAATTTCTACACCGTCCTTCAATCCTCTCCATCCTGTCTCCCACATCCCCCAACAATCTCTCCAAATGCTGAAACAACCTTCCAAACATTTTGAATTGAATTCCAATTGGGTTGTGTGACACAAGGACTCAAAAAGAATTTGAACTGAACAACTTTGATTAAAACTTTTATAAATTCAAGAAATCGGTTCTTGAATTGAAATTTGACCCGACAAAAATAGAATTTGATTCAAAGGAATAGTCGGCAATTCTTTTTTTCTAAAAAATTTTAAGTTTTTTAAAATATCCCATGAACAGTAGACAGTACGGATGAATAGCATCGTTAACATTTTTCTTTAGACTCTTGATATAGAGAATTTAACTACGACACTAACACAACAAATGGAAGTTGATTTGGATGCAAATTGAATCCAAAAACAACTTTTGATATTTTTTTGGGATTTTTCTAGATGAAAGACTCTAAACAACAAAAGACACAAGGAACACTAAAATAACGTGGGAAAATAAAAACAAAGACTCAACAAAACAAAAAGAAAAGGGTATAATCTTGATTTTGGTGCCTTAGATGCGAACCCGGTTAGCACGGTCGCTATTGAACCCATAAGATATTGGCACCGGATCCCAAGAAAGCCAAGAACAAGGTTTTGGACTCAACCCATAATATTGGAACCAACCAACCCAACAAGAATGACGTTGTAAAGGACCTATTGATTACGCAACACAATGAATTTCACCCGAAATTGTGGATCTGACTCAATAATCACAAAACAAACAACCATCACAGTCACATGGACATGCCGACCTTTTGATTATAAATAATTAATTGAAATCACACCCGTTGTTTTGAATGCCACAAGAACAATTAATTCTTGATAAGTTCGATGTTCAAGAAGAACAAGATAATTTGAAGCAAAAGCTTCTTGAGCGAATTCTCCATTAATTCATCATAAAAAGTCTCTTTTACAATAATGAGAAAATAACATATTTATACTAAATAACCTAGGATAATATTAAAAGGAAATAAATTCTAGAAAACCAAGAAATCTAGTAAAACTAGAAAATAGAGTCCTAAAATATCTAAATTAACAAAAATAAGAAATTGGACCAAAATAAAACTTCTCTAGATCACTTCATCTAGAATCATCAAATTTTATGTAGAAAAATTGTCACCACCACCTTGTACCTCTATAAATAGGGGATAGTGCATGGTGAAATGTGTGTGAAGAGAGTGAGAGCAATAAGACAAAGTGGGAAAGAGAGAAATAGTGGGGCAGTATAGTGTTTTAGAGAGGAGTGTTTCCATATAATCAAAAGTGTGTAAAATCGATTTTATAAATAAAATAATATCTTTCTTTAAGTCTTAAATTCTTCGATTTAGTATCAGAGCTAGAGCTAGGCAATCGGGAAAGGATTTTTGAGCTTCTTGAGATTGTGCACAAAGTGAGATTATGAAACTTTATTAAAACTTGCTTGATTACGAGAAGGTAAATTAAGTCACGATAAACGACCTACAAGTGGTAGGAGGAATAAGAAAGCTCGATAATCAGAATTATACCACATAGCAAACTTACATGGAGTCATATCTCCAAGGGCAAGACCTGTAGGAAGTTTTTGGCGGAAGCAACGTAACACCGCCAGAGGAGATCGAAGCTCTGAAGAAGTGGAAAGTTAACGCATGTAAGGCTTTGTTTGTTTTAAAGACAACAATCGAGGAAGAGTTGTTGGAAAACATAAAAGACATGACTACACCAAAGGAAGCATGGGACACTTTAGCCTCACTGCTCTCGAAGAAAAATGATTTGAGGTTGCAATTGCTGGAAATTGAGCTACTCTCGATTACTCAAGGGAAATTAATGGTAAGTCAATATTTTAATAAAGTTTAATCCCTTTGTCGTGAAATTTCAGAGTTAGATTATTCAAGTAAGATTTTAGAGTCTCAAATGAGAAGATTAGTTATACATGGATTGAGACCCGAATTTAGAAGTTTTATTTCCGCAATACAAGGTTGGCCAAAGTAAACTTCTTTAGTTAATCTTGAAAATTTTTTGGTCAACCAAGAAGCGTTAACAAGCAAATGTTAGGGGTCTCAATAAAGAAAGAAGATGAAGAAGCACTATATAGTTATAAAAGAAAAGGTCGACCCCGTCAATAGAATAATAAAGAATTAAAAGAAAATAAACATGAATAAAGTTCTGTGATAAGGAAAGCCAAAAAAGGTCACGACAAAAGAGGTCAGCTATCCAAGAGATTTCAACGAAATAATAGTTCGTGCTTTATATGTGGAAAACGAGGCCATATTACCAGATATTGTTGGTTTAAAAAAGAGTAAGCAGAAGGCAATAAAGCAACCTCCAACAAGCAAGAGGAATATAACAATAAAGAAGAATGGGAAGCTGAAACTTCTGCAATAGTAACTGAACATGTACAAGAAAAGAAAATAAATTCCAGTATAAAGGATGAATCAACGTTAGTGGAAGTCTTGCCTGAGCAAATAAATTGTGAAGCTGATTGGATTGATAACTCAGGAGAAGATGATTGGATTGATTCAGAAGAGAACATTATGTTTCATAAAGAATCTTCAGGGTGGACTCCATAGAGAGGGGACCTATTAGAATTAGAAGAAGTGTTCGAAGACACGCAGACACCGCAGGGATAGATCTGCTAGATTTAAAGAAAATGGAGGATAAATTGCAAGAGAAAATCATAGAAGCACAATGAATCCCTGGAGAAACTAAAGATTTACAAATGTGACGTAATAACGAAGAGTTTATTAGAGTAACACATAGTACGGAGGATTGACAAGGTCAAGAAGAAATTGAGGTACGTATAAATTTACAACCACAAATAAGAAAGTATGGCAAACGTGAAAAATCAAATAACAATTATCCTAATCTAAAAATCGGTGAAAAAGAAGGCATGGAACAGCTCGATATATTCAAAGTGGGAAATATGTTAAACGAAGAACCAAGCACTTCAAAATTTGTTTAGGCAAAATTGGTCGTAAAGAAAAAGAAATTAGTCAACATGAAAAGTTTGTGCCGAAGAGGATAATTGAAAAAGTCATCACCGACTTTAGAATGAATTTTTCAGATTCATCTAGGATTTTACCAACTTCATTATCCCTCCTTAACCATAGAAAAATCTAGAGAATACATTGAAAATATTGCCCACCACCATTCTAGATTTCTCTAGGAAAATAGCTTATAATCAATTAATGGAATTATCTAGAATTATCAACTTTTTTGTAAAAGAATTGTCACCACCAACTTGTACCTCTAAAAATAAGGGATGGTGCATGGTGAAATGTTTTTGAAGAGAGTGACAACAAGAAGAAGGAGTGGGAAAGAGAGATATAGTGAGGCAGTGTAGTGTTTCCATATAATTTAAAAGTGTATAAAATCATAAATAAAATAATATCTTTCTTCAAGTCTTAAATTCTTAACTATATGCTCCGAGGCTTCCTATCCTTGTGTTGACTTGTACTAGCAAGATTGCAAATGCTGTTACAAATGAACATACTTTGGCTGTCGGACAAGTTTGCTTTTGACACTTCATCGTTGGTCAGTTTTCAGTTTTGCTATATAAAAACGTGTGATAGGTTTGAATGAAGCTCGTTGAACATTACATTCTGGTGTTGATTGGTTGGAAAGAAAGTGAAACTATGGACATTTCTAGTGTACAGAGCATGAAGAAATGTTCTTGAGAATTATATCTGCATTCTCCACGACAGATGCACAGAAATTGTGATGTGATAATGTTGTTCAAAACCAACAACAATATTAAAAAAAAAAAAAAAAAAAAAAGATACATGGCCTAATGCCGAGACCAAATGGTCTCGGCATGGGCAAACCATGTGATCGCATGGGTTTGTACCATACAGTCGCATGGTGCAATTATTTGGTCGTTGGACGCCGTTTTCTCCCATTGTAAATTTAAAATTGGTGACTTTTGGCTTAAAGTTTGGTACCATTTCGTGAATGTGGTGTATGCCTATATATATTAGATCCATGTTGAAGGCAAACACATTACAAAATATCAAGGTTCCATATTATTTCCAAAATCAAAGATCAAAGTCTTTAAAAGCCATATTCATATTCATTCTTTGTGTTCTTCAAGTTTTCTAGGATTTGCACTTGTGCCTTGGTGTTTAAATCCTTGCAAGGCTTGTTATAATTCTACAAACCATTTGCCAACAACCTTCGAAGCATCTCAAATTCATAGAAGAAGGGGCAAATATCATTTGAGGACAACGATATCATGTTCAAGCCATTCATTGATACAAGTTCGAGATTATCTTATTATTGGCGTTTTCGGTTCATATTTTGTGATCTCTACTCCAATCTAGTGAATTTTCTACTACAATCTCAAACGATATTTCTGTAATGGAAAGCGAGACAACGTTGGTGACAATCAAACTCATAAATCAAGACTTGGTGTGGTTAGATCGGTTCGATGGAACGAACTACACTCGATGGAAAGAAAAAATTGAAGTTTTTTCTCACTACACTAAAGATCTTCTACATCCTAGATCTGGAGTTGGTGCCACTACAAGAACCAACAAATGGAGAAATCGAAGTAGTGAGAAATGAAAGACAAAAGCGCCAAGAAGATGAGTTAATATGTCATGGTCACATCCTCAACGCATTATCGGATCGTTTGTATGACTTGTATACAAACACAACTCCAGCAAAGGAAATTTGGGATGGGCTCGAAAATAAGTACAAAGCGGAAGAAGAAGGTACAAAGAAATTTTTAATTTCTAAGTACTTCGATTTTAAATTTTTAGAGAATATTCCCCTTCTTCCCCAAATACATGAAATGCAAGTAATTGTCAATAAGTTGAAGGCGGTGAAAATTGAAATACCAGAGACCTTTCAAGTGGGGGCTATAATTGTCAAACGTTTCGAAACTTGGAAAGGATACCAGAAGATAATGTATAGTTCCCAAGATTATTCTTTGGAGCAACTGTAAAAACATCTTCAGATTGAGGAAGAGTTGAGAATACCTAATAAAAGTGATTCTCATGAGAGTACTTCCAAAGTAAATGCTATAGAAAATTCCGAACCGCCAACAAAATCCAACAAAAGGAAGTCTTCAAGTAACCTTAATAAGTTCATGAAGAAGACAAAAGGAGGATGCTTTGTTTGTGGAAAATCTGAACACTACGCAAAAGATTGTAGACACCGAAAACACAACAACTCCGAGGGTAAAGTGAATTCCATCCAACAAGACAAGATTGTGGCCATGGTGAGCGAAACAAATGCAATTAAAGCAAAGGTTCCCAGCTGGTGGTATGATACTTGTGCCACAGTGCATGTATCATATGATAAATCTTTGTTCAAAACATGCAATGAAGTGGATGGAGACCAAGAGATCCAAATGGGTAACGAGGTGCGGTCCAAAGTAATTGGAGAAGGAAGTGTAGAAATTATTTTCACTTCTAGGAAAAATGTTACTCTCACAAATGTACTATACGTTTCGGATATGAATAGGAACTTAGTGAGTGGAAATCTTTTGGGAAAACTGAACATTAAAAGTATCTTTGAGTCCGAGAAACTTGTATTGTCACTTAATGGGAAATTTGTTGGAAATGACTATTCATGTGAAGGAATGGTCAAACTTTGTACTATTGACAATGAAATAAATAAAGTTGATTTTGCTTACATGATTGATTTATTTTCTTTACGGCATGCTAGATTAGGTCACTTAGGTAAAAGTACCATGAAACGCATGAGAAGTTGTAACTTAATTTTATATGATGAAAATGATGCCATTAAATGCAAAACATGTGTAGAAGCAAAATGGTTAAAAAGCCTTATCGAAGCGTTAAGAGGACTTCTAGCATATTAGAATTAATCCATTCCGATATATGTGAATTGAATGGCATGCTAACAAGATGTGGAAATAGATATTTCATAACATTTATTGATGATTACTCAAGATATACCTATGTTTATATAATGAAACATAAATATGAAGCATTTGATTTGTTTAAAACTTATAAAATTGAAGTTGAAAATAACTTAAATAAGAAAATAAAGACCTTAAGGAGTGATAGAGGTGGTGAATACTTCTTTGGTGAATTTAATTTATATTGTGAACAACATGGCATAATTCACCAATGTTCTGTACCTAAGACACCCGAACAAAATGGTTTGGCTGAAAGGAAGAATAGAACCTTAGTAGAAATGATTAATACCATGTTTATTTATGCTAAATTACCATTTAATTTATGGGGTGAAGCTTTTTATTAAATGCATGTAGGATACTTAATAGGATTTCTTCTAAATATACAAAGGTTTTTCCCTATGAATTATGGAAAGGAAGAAAAACGAACATTAGATGCTTCAAAGTGTGGGGGTGTCTTGCTTATTATAAGAACATAAATCTTAATAGGACCAAATGAGGTCCAAGAGGCATTAAATGTGTTTTTGTTGGATATGCTAATAATAGCAAATCTTATAGATTGCTTAACTTGGAGACCAATGTGATTATCGAATCAAGTGATGTAGAGCTCTTTGAAGATTTGTTATCATCGGATAATGAATTAAAGGAAAATATTGAAAATATCCCTAGCTCAAATGGAACATGTGATGAAATGTTTTCTAATGATGTTGATCAGTCTAGTGAACCACGAAGAAGCAAAAGAACTCGAGTTGAGAAGTCTTTGGGACCGGATGAAATTGATTCTCAACTTATCTCCTTTTAATTATTAGAAGGAAATGAGTTGAATGTTGTAAGAACAATTTCTTTTATTCTACAAGTGAAAATCGACCCTAAAACCTATAAAAAGCTATGGCTTCTTGTGATAGCATTTTTTGGAAAGATGCAGATAAAGATGAAATGGATCCGATAATATCTAATAAAACTTGGGAACTTGTCGATCTACTATCGGGATCCAAACCTATTGGATGTAAATGGGTATTTAGGAGGAAATATAATGTTGATGGCTCTCTAAATACTTTCAAAGCTAGATTAGTAGCTAAAGGATTCGACAAAAAAAAAGGAATCGACTATTTTGACGCCTATGCACCGATAGCAAGAATAACATTGATTAGGATATTATTCGCATTGGCCTAAATAAATGACTTGCATGTTCATCAAATGGATGTCAAGACGGCATTCTTAAATGGGGATCTCGATGAAGAGGTCTATATGGAGCAACTCGAAGGGTTCGTTCTACCTAGAAATGAACATAAGGTACGTAAGTTAGTAAAATCTTTATATGGTTTGAAGCAGGCACCTAAGAAATGGCATGAGAAGTTTGACTTAGCTATAACATCATTTGGATTTAAACATAATAGCGTAGATAGATGTTTATATTCTAAAGTGTATCATAATTATGTGACATTTATATGTTTATATATTGATCACATGTTAATTATGAGTAATCACATGGACGGTACAGAATAAACAAAGAGGTTTCTATCTTTCACATTTAAGATGAAAGATCTTGGTCAACTGGATACCATTTTAGGTATCAAAGTCACAAAGACTAGTGGGGATTATCATCTAAGTCAATCACATTATATTGAGAATGTGATAAACAAGTTCAAATACTTGAACATAAAAGAATACAGTACCCTGGTTGATCTAAGTTCAAAACTTGTAAAGAATGATGGAAGGGTGATTGCTCAATTGGAATATGCTAGTGCTGTTGGAAGTCTTATGTATACAGTTCAATGCATAAGACTGGACATAGCCTATGCTATAAGTAAACTTAGCAGGTTTACTAGCAATTCGAGTAAAAATCATTGGAGGCCCATTGGGAGAGTTCTTGGATACTTAAAGAAAACCAAAACTTAGGCCTACATATACTAAATTCTCGGCAATATTGGAAGGATTTACCGATGCTAGTTGGATATCTAACACGGGTGAAAGTAAATCCATCTCAGGTTGGGTGTTCACTCTAGGAAGAGGTGCTATTTCTTGGAAATCAAAGAAACAAACATGCATAACATACTCGACTATGGAATCAGAATTTGTAGCCCTATTAGATACCGAAAAAGAAGCTAAGTGACTTAAAGATCTCTTTTATGAGATACTTTTGGGATCGAAGAATATTTCTTCAATACCTATCATGTGTGATAGTTAAACCATGTTAGCAAAAGCATACAATGAGGTATACAACGGAAAGTCTAGACACATGAGTCCTAGACATGACTATATAAGGAAGCTAATGAAGGATGAAATAATTTCCCTAAATTATGTAAGGTCAATTGAGAATTTGGCAGATCATTTGACTAAACCTCTAAATAGAGATTTAGTAGCATCTACTTCGAGTAGGATGGAGTTGAAACTCCTTAACTAAAAAAGTTCACCAATGACGGCAACCCTATGTGTCATTACTCAAAAGGTAATTTACGGGTTCAAAGGGTAACAACAAGTCATTCGATATGTGAATAGTTGTAGCGTTATTTAAAAAATCTGCAATAATCCTATCCTAATTAAATTAATGTTGGTTGTTACTGAAATGAGGGATGAGCTATAAGCTCTTAATGAAGTTCAATGCTAAAACACAAGTACCTCTAAAGGTAACAAATGTACTAGAAGAACTTCACCTATACAATCTTCAAGGTGGCGTCGCCTTAATAGAAAGTTGGAGTTTCTCTCTTCAAAGATTGTTGAAAAGGATAAGCGCAAGACCATAAAAGTGCTAAGCGAGTTATGAGGAACTTGAGGACACTTGGTACTCGTGTGTGTGTTCTTATCGGTATTGTCATATGGAATAACTGGTTCAAAGCTACACGCTACCTTTGATTCTAACTATACTTTGTTTGAGTTACACTATGGTTAGATTCAAATCGAAAGATATCTAATCCTTATGCATGAGTATCGTATATTATGAATATGAGACTTCTTAATTTTGAAAAAGTGGGAGATTGATGTGATAATGTTGTTCAAAACCAACAACAACAATAAAAAAAGGTCCATGTGACCGCATGGGGATTGTACCATGCGATCACATGGTGCAATTATTTGGCCATTGGAGGCCATTTTCTCCCGTTATAAATTCAAAATTGGTGACTTCTGGCTTAAAGTTTGGTACCATTTCGTGAATGTAGTGTATGCCCATATATATTGGATCCATGTTGAAGGCAAACACATTACAAAATATCAAGGTTCCATATTACTTCCAAAATCAAAGATCAAAGTCTTTAAAAGCCATATGCATATTCATTCTTTGTGTTCTTCAAGTTTTCTAGGATTTGCACTTGTGCTTTGGTGTTTAAATCCTTGCAATGCTTGTTATAATCCTGTAAAGCATTTTCCAGCAATCTTCGAAACATCACAAATTCATAGGAGAAGGGGCAAATATCGTTTGAGGACAATGATATGTGTTCAAGCCATTTATTGATACAAGTTCGAGATTATCTTGTTATTGGCGTTTCCGGTTCATATTTTGTGATCTCTACTCCAATTCAGTGAATTTCTCCAACAAATTGTTGCAGCAATATCTCAGTTTTGGCACTCAAAATGTTGAAGATTGCCCTCACTTGGTCACTACTTTTTTACCATTTATTTCATAATATAGATAATTAATGTACATCATATCAAGAAACAGTTGCACTCTTGCTTTAGCGCAAGATGGGAATTGAAACCTTGATCCCAAGATTTTCAAACAAATTTTAAAAATAAATCAACTAGGTCAATCCGATGTTCAATAAACTAAGTGGCTTGATCAGTTCTTGATTGATCTAATTTTGATCTTGGCGCTAATAATGAAACTAGACAGGTTAACTATCCAGGTCATATGTTTTCTGGTCAAATCAGCTAGTCCTATTCGAGTTTAATAATTATGTATAAGATTGTAAATGATTTGGAAAGAAAGCATGTCACTTTACATGCTTCGGAATCTCTATTATTTGGGAAAGAAGATAAACTTTACCCTGCGTCTTCTAATCATGCTAAGCCAAAACTATCCTATCATATGCCACCCTGCTATTTTTCTAACGTAGAGGAATGTAGGTATACTTGTAACAGAATACAAGGATTTGCTCTTTTTTCTATCCTTTCAAGATCAACAAAGATCCTAGGTTAATAGCCATGTAGGTAAGGAGTTTTACTCGAGATGTTAAGAATTGAGCCCGAGTCTCTTCTTATGACAATAATGAGAGCAATAACAAACGGATGAAGACCGTAAAACACACAAAGCAAATTTATGATAAAAGTATGTTATGTTCTTCCTTTTAATAAACTTGAGATATTTAATTATGATCATCGAATTTTCAATATGACTAATTAAGTTCAAAACAATAAATCGCTCAATTAGCATATGTGTTTCAAGTTTGGTGTTTTTGTGTTTTGTCCCACATAAAGATATAAATATTTGTAAGACAAACAAGCATAACATGTTGATGCGAACCCCGTAGCAATGGAAACTACAAAACCTATAACGAGATTGATGCGGAACCCAAGAACACCAATACTAACCCGGTTTTGGAACTTGAACCCCTAGAATTGAACCAAGAAACCCTAGATTAGCGAAGAACCTAAAATCCCTTTATTACAATTAAAAGAACCCACAATCCGATCGTTTAGAATGCCACAAGAAATTGAATCTTGATAAGTTCCAAGATTGTTCAAGAAGAACAAGAAATTGAAAGAACAAATTCTCTCTCTATAATATTATTCGAGCAAAAAGACAAAAGTCCTTACAATGAAAAATATTCTCCTATTTATACTAATCCTCGAATAGAAGTCAAAAGGAAATATAATTTTAATAATCTAACAAAATCCCTAAAATATTCGTTCAATATGGTAGGAGTTTGATTAAGAATGAAATTCTAGTAAAATAAGGAAAAACGCGGAAAAAAGGAAAATCGCGCCCAAAAATCAACCATGTTGTCGCATCGTTATAACTTGTGCTGCCGCATGGTAATAAAATTTCAGCCATTGAATTCTCGGCCTCATGTCGTGCAGTCGTACCGTGCTGTCGCATGGTTATACTGCCCACTCTCTTCTTCTACTGCTTGTAACGCATTGATCCATTTAGTTTCGGCCTTCGACCCGAACACGAAACTTGTCCTATTTTGAGTCCCGAACATGGTTCCATCAATAGTTTCTTGAACGAGCAATCCCATCGCTTGTTTCACTTGTTTTGCTCTCGATCGCGTCATCGGTCCACCTTCGACGATCAACGGATCCTTCCCGTGACTTGACACTTGAGTTGTCTTGGTTGTTGACGCGCCTTGATTCATATCATCCCCTCCTTCTTCGAAAGCATTCATCCTCGAATTTGAACCTGCATCGAAAAGAAAAAGATCATATACATTAAAAGTAGCCGAAACATTGTACTCACCTGGTAAATCCACTTTGTATGCATTGTCATTGATCCTCTCGATGATTTGAAACGGTCCATCGCCTCGTGGTTACAATTTTGACTTCCTCTATTCTAGAAAACGCTCTTTTCTGAAATGCACCCAGACCCAATCTCAAGGCTCAAATGTAACGCATCTTCTTCCTTTATTTGCTTTTGATGCAATCAACTTTCCTTTCTCTTCGATCTGCATCCTGACCTTTTCATGGAGTGTTTTCATCATCTCGGCTTTTTGTTTCCCATCCAAGCTACCTCATTCATGCACAGGCAAAGGCATTAAATCCATAGGTGTTAGTGGATTAAAACCATAAACAATTTCAAAAGGAGAAAACGAAGTAGTAGAATGTGTAGCTCGATTATATGCAAACTCTATAAACGGTAAACACTCTTCCCATGATTTCAAATTTTTATTGATCACTGTCCTAAGTAGTAGAGTCCTAGTTCAATTAACTACCTCAGTTTGTCCATCTGTTTGTGGGTAACATGTTGTAGAAAATAATAACTTAGTTCCTAACTTACTCCACAGAACACGCCAAAAATGACTCAAAAACTTCATGTCCCTATCAGTCACTATACTTTTAGGTACTCCATGTAAACGTACTATTTCCCTAAAGAATAAGTCTACAATATTAGTAGCATCATCAGTTTTATGACATGGTATGAAGTGTGTCATCTTACTAAACCAACCACTACAAATATTGAATCCCGACCCCTTTTTTTCCTAGGCAAACCTAACACAAAGTCCATAGATATATCTACCCAAGGTTCACTAGGTACAGACAAAGGAGTATACAAACCATGGGGTTGAACCTTAGACTTAGCCTTTTTACAAGTTATGCACTTCCCACATATTTGTTCTACGTCATGTTGCATTTTAGGCCAATAAAAATGTTCCCCTAACATGTCTAAAGTCTTTTGAACCCCGAAGTGTCCCATTAAACCACTCCCATGTGCTTTCCTTACCAATAATTCATGCAAAGAACAATTAGGAATGCACAACTTGTCTTCCCTAAACAAATATCCTTCATGCCTATAGAATTTATCACATGCACCTTTGTTACATGAAGCATAAATACTAGAAAAATCACAATCAGATTCATACATACCCTCTCAATATGTTCGAAACCAAGTAATTTAGTACTTAATGAATTTAAAAGCACGTACCTTCGAGACAACGCATCAGTAACTATATTTTCGTTACCTTGTTTGTACTTGATGACGTAGGGAAATGTCTCGATAAACTTTATCCATCTCGCATGTCTTTTGTTCAACTTACCTTAACCTCACAAATGCTTTAAAGATTCATGATCGGTGTGTATCACAAATTCCTTTGGCCATAAGTAGTGCTGCCAAGTCTCCAATGCTCGAATAAGTGAATACTGCTCCTTGTCATATGTTGGATAATTCAATGCTGCCCCACTCAACTTTTCGCTAAAGTAAGCAATAGGTCTCCTTTCCTGCATTAACACTGCTCCAATACCTATTCCTGATGCATCACACTCAACCTCGAATGTTTTATCAAAATTTGGCAATGCCAAAACAAGTGCTTTACATAGCTTATTCTTAATTGTGTTAAATGAAATTTCCTGAGATTCTCTCCAATGAAAACCTACACTCTTCTTTACTATTTCAGTCAACGGTGTGGTGATGGTGCTAAAATCTCTTACAAATCGCCTATAAAAACTAGCCAATCCATGAAAACTCCTAACTTCAATTATAGTCTTAGGTGTTGGCAATTCTTTTATAGCTTTTATCTTTTCTTCATCGACTTCCACCCCGTTAGCACTAACCAAAAATCCTAGGAAAACAACTCTATCCATGCATAATGTGCACTTATTGAAATTAGCATACAGTTGTTCCTTTCGCAACACAACAAGCACACAATTTAAATGTTCTAAATGCTTATCTAGGTTTTTACTATAGATTAAGATGTCATCAAAATAAACTACAACAAATTTCCCAATAAAAGCACACAAAACATGGTTCATTAAATGCATAAAAGTGCTCGGTGCATTAGTGAGTCCAAAGGGCATAACTAACCATTCATACAGTCCATACTTAGTCTTAAACGCCGTTTTCCATTCATCACCCTCCCGCATGCGAATTTGATGATACCCACTCTTAATATCAATCTTACTAAAAATGCAAGCACCATGCAACTCATCAAACATATCATCTAGCCTAGGTTTTGGGTGACGATACTTTACCGTGATATTGTTGATAGCTCGGCAATCCACGCACATTCTCCAAGTCCCGTCCTTCTTAGGCACCGGCAAAACAGATACAGCACATGGACTCATGCTCTCCCTGACATAACCTTTGCTCACAAACTCCTCCACTTGCTTTTGAAGCTCCTTCGTCTCCTTGGGATTGCTTCGATAAGCTGGTCGATTCGGTATGACAGCTCCGGGTACAAAGTCAATCTGGTGCTCGATGCCTCTGATTGGTGGCAATCCACTTAGCATCTCCTCAGGAACACGTCGTCGAACTCCTGCAATAAAGACTTAACCAAACTAGGGAGGGATGTGTTAGAATCCTCAAAATTGAGGGGGGACTCCTTGTACACTAACAATATCATTTGTCTATTATCGCTCATAGCTTTTTTTAACTCACTCTCTTTTGCATAGAAGTTGACCTTTGGCTTTTCTCTCCACTCAGCTGGCTCTTTTTCTCTCCTCTCAACTGACTCCTTTTCTCTCCGCTCATGTGGCTTCTCTCTCTTTTCTCCACTCTCAGCCACCTCACTATTTTCTCTCTTATTGATGGTTTCACTATTGCCTCTTTTATTCTCTCGTCTTCATCACTTTTCAGCTTGATTTGATCTCCCTACACTTGTGCCGATGTTAATGGCGCAAGAGTAATAGTCTTCCCATCCTTGACAAAGCTATAACGATTCCTATATCCATCATGTGTGACCCTTTTATCATATTGCCATGGTCTTCCTAACAAGATATGACCCGTATGCATAGGCATCACATCACATACTACTTTGTCACTATAACTCCCAATTGAGAAATTAATTAAAACTCTTTTATTCACCCTAACTTCCCCAATTTCATTCAACCATTGCAACTTATAAGGCCTAGGGTGTCTTAACAATGCTAGTCCTAATTTCTCAACTAAAGTTGTGCTAGCTACATTCGTGCAACTCCCACCATCAATAATCATACTACATACCTTATCGTTGACGTAACAACGTGTGGAATATATTTTCTCGTTACTGATTCGAATCATCCACTTTGACTTGAGTGTTAAGAGCCCTCCTTGACACCAACGATTCCCCAACAGCAAACTCCAATTTTTCTTCTTCTTCAACGTCCTCCAATGCAGGCATGTCCTCAAACTCTCCTTCACTTTCACTCACCACCTCTCCATTATCCAACAACACTATTGCCCGTTTATTTGGGCATTGAGAAGCAATGTGCCCTTACCCTAAGCATCTGAAACACTTGATGTCTCGATTCCTTGATGGTTGTGAATCTGTTTTGGGTGTTGTTTTGCTAGCACTTTCTTATTTCCCTTTCTGCCTCTCATTCCTACCTTTAGGTACAACTTTATCACTTTTGTTGTTGTTGCTCCACCCTGGCTTCCAAGATGGATTAACACTTGAAGTTCTTAACGGCTGCCTAGCTACCCCTTTTCTCTTCAGTTGTCTCTCTACCTTCATAGCCACATGCAACATGTCTTCCAACTCCACATAATGTTACAACTCCACTACATTGGCAATTTCCCTATTCAACCCATTCAAGAATCGTGCCATGGTAGCCTCTCGATCCTCCACCACATTGGCCCTAATCATGAGTATTTCCATCTCCATATGATAGTCCTCTACACTTTTCGACCCTTGATATAGACCTTGCAGTTTTTGATAGATCTCTCGGTAATAGTGGCTAGGAACAAACCTCTTTCTCATCAATGACTTCAATTTCTCCCAAGTGCTGATTGGTCTTCCCCCACTCCTACGTTGTGAAGTAATCACTTGATCCCACCAAGAAATTGCATAGTCACTGAACTCCAAAACTGCTAACTTCACCTTTTTCTCCTCCAAGTAGTTATAACACTCGAAGATCATTTCAACCTTCCTTTCCCACTCCAGGTATGCCTCGAGATCACTCCTTCCTTTGAATGAAGGAACTGTCATTTTTATATTTTTCAAGTTTCCATCCAACTCCTCCCCGCGATCATTACGACCCCGTCTGTCGAACCTATCGCCTCTATTCCTCATCCTTCCCATCTCAACACCATAAAATTCATCTTCGCCCATGTCATTCCCATATCCATACTCCTCTCGCCTTTCCCTCCTAGGCTCACATCTATCCGGTCCTCTGATATTGGATACATCCACTCGATGCCCCCGACTAAGATTAGCCACTGATGTATCTAATCTATTCATCCAAGCCTCCTGCTTCTCCAACCTATCTCTCACATCTCCAAACGCCCTCTCAATCCTCTGATGCATTGTTATTATTGCCTTGTTGGCTTGAGTTTGATTCTGTCCTTTTTGACATCCTAACACTAAAAATTTTATTTTACTGCCTCACCAAAAGTCACTCAGAAACACACAAGGGCTTTTACCCCTATTAAGTTCACCTCTCTGCCTTTTACCACTCAGTTCTTTCAACAATTTCTTCGAGAAAAAATCAATGAACTCAATCAATTCGTGGAGAATTCCCCAAACTGAATGGGACTCAATAATTGTAACAAAGGACTCAAAGAAAACTTTTAAAACTTGACTTGAATGGAATGATGTCCAAGTAATTTAGAAACGATATTGAATAATAAAAGTTGGTATTTGACGGATCAATAATATTTAACAATTTTATTTTTTTTACCGTACGGATGAACAGTAATTTTTTTCAGATCCGAAAATCAATAACAAAACCAACAAAGAAAACGAAAACTGATTTGGGCGAAAATTGAGCCCAGAAACGAATTTTGAAGATTTTTTATGAAACTTTTGGATCAAAGAATCAAGAAAACCTTCTGGACACAAGAACACAAGGAATTGAAAAAATTAGAAAACAAAGGATATAACCTGATTAAATTGGAGCCAAAACTCTGACACCAACTGATGTGAACCCCGTAGCAATGGAAACAACAAAACCCACAACGAGATTGATGCGGAACCCAAGAACGCCAATACTAACCCGATTTTGGATCTTGAACCCCAAGAATTGAACCAAGAAACCCTAGATTAGCGAAGAACCTAAAATCCCTTGATTACAATTAAAAGAACCCATAATCTGATTGTTTAGAAGGCCACAAGAAATTGAATCTTGATAAGTTCCAAGATTGTTCAAGAAGAACAAGAAATTGAAAGAACAAATTCTCTCTCTATAATATTATTCAAGCAAAAAGTCAAAAGTCCTTACAATGAAAAATATTCTCCTATTTATACTAATCCTCGAATAGAAGTCAAAAGGAAATATAATTTTAATAATCTAACAAAATCCCTAAAATATTCGTCCAATATGGTAGGAGTTTGATTAAGAATGAAATTCTAGTAAAATAAGGAAAAACGCGGAAAAAAGGAAAATCGCGCCCAGAAATCAACCATGCTATCACATGGTTATAACTCGTGCTACCACATGGTAATAAAATTTCGGTCATTGAATTCTCGGCATCATGTCGTGCAATCGCACCGTGCTGTCGCATGGTTATACGGTCCACTCTCTTCTTCGGCTGCTTGTAAAGCATTGATCCATTTAGTTTCGGCCTTCGACCCGAGCACGAAACTTGTCCCATTTTGAGTCCCGAACATGGTTCCATCAATAGTTTCTTGAATGAGCAATCCCATCGCTTGTTTCACTTGTTTTGCTCTTGATCGCGTCATCGGTCCACCTTCGATGATCAACGAATCCTTCCCGTGACTTGACGCTTGAGTTGTCTTGGTTGTTGACGTGCCTTGATTCATATTACATGTTCATACATTATGCATATATATGGATGGGGGAGGGAGAGTTTTATCTTTGTGACGTTGCTGGATAAGATATACTGTAATAGTTGGTGCTCAGAATTTTTTTGTAATTTGTTTTCATCTCTCTTCTGACATTTGATCATTACTTTTGGGGTGCAATAATGACCTTTTTTATGTTTGAATCATATTCAAGAAACATAGTATATCTAGAAACTTTTCTTCAAGGTTACTACTTTGTTTGCAAAACCCACAAATTGCTAGTAATTTTCTCTGCTTTTGTATTTAATTTGTTGTCTATTTTTTGCTCCAAATTCACCGATTTTGTTACTCCTTGATTCTAATGATTTCACCAATTCGCATAAGCACTTCCAATTTTTCTTATTCTACTCATCTCTTTCAAATTTTTTTTCTTTCATGTATATCATCCTTCACCTCATCTGTAAATGGTTATCTCTGTTCCCTTCTTGTGGAGTTAAATTTTTTTTAGTGGAAAATTATTTATTAAATGTGTGAAACCATTAATATAGATTATCTTGACTGATTTGTGTCTTGCTTTTATGGGATTTATCCTCAATTGAGACCCAATGGTAAAGTAGTCATGAAATAGTATCTCTGTGTCCACCTAGTGGTGTAAGGCATTCCTACCACTCCGTTGAATGAGTGTTACCTAAAAAATGACGGTAGGGCTTCCTCTCTCATTTTACCTTCCGTGTGAGAATCAGTGTTAGGAAAAACAAAGATGGAATTCGAATAGCTTAAGTTTTTCTCCGAGAGATACATGTTTCACCTTGGGTGTATTTATAGGTGCCTGAAGCCAGGTGAGTGTTGGGTGGTTATGGTGCCACGTATCCCAAGTAGCCTTTTCCACTATCCCCACATTCTGAGTGAAAGATCTTCAATTTCCCGTCATTTTTTTTATACTTGTGATAGCCATTACGTGAATCTCATCAATTCATCAATAATTTTATGGCTAAGTGTTGGATTGATCGTGTAGGTAATCTCATGCTGGCCAACAAACTGGCATATACGTAGACCACTCATGGGGTCGACAATCTAGCTAGAAGTAGAGCGCTCGTAAGAGTCGATGGTATGGCATAGATGTAGACCACTCATGGGGTCGACAATTTAGCGTAGAAGTAGAGCGCTCCTAAGGGTTGATGGTATAGCATAGTCATAGAGCGCTCATGGGGTCAATAGTCTAGCGTAGAGTTAGAGCGCTAGTGAAGATTGATGGTCTAGCGTAGACGCAGAGCACTCTTGGGGATTGACGATCTAGCGTAGACGTAGAGTACTCTTGGTGGCTAATGATCCAGCGCAGGCGTGTAACGCCTCACTTTGCTCATCATCTTAGGCGGCTATCTATGCGATCCAATATCACTAGCCTCTACCATTTGTTGATGTTTTTCGGTAAGGGGTAGTATCTTCGTTCTCTCAAAATTTTGTAAACATCTTTTGCAAATAATTGGTTCCATATAAGTGAGTCGAGCAATTCAAGTCAAGCCGAGCAACCAAACTACTGTATACAATCAATGGGCTTGGTTTTGAAGAAAAAATTTTCCCCAAAAATTTGGTCTATAAAAAGGGGTGGAGCCACTCTCTCAATTCAATTTTCCTCCTCTCCATCTTCTAAGTACTCTTCCAATTGAGCTAATTTATCTCCCTTCCATTATTCCAATCTCTTGTTTTGAATTTGTCTATCTTTTCCCTCTCTTTTTTATCATGTATAAAACTATCATCACTTCATCTTTTGATGAGAGCAAAAATGAGAGGATAAGTGTGTCCTCCGACGCGTTAGAGGAGGAGACCGTCAGTCGACGGCCGACCAGGGCCGATCGACTATTGACCGACAATGTCCAGCCCAATAATCATGAAACAATACCTCCATGTCCACCTAGTGGTGCAAGGCACTCCTGCCACTCCATTGAACGAGTGTTACCTGAAAATGAGGGTGGGGCTTTCTTCTCCATTTTACCTTCGGCATGAGAATCAGTGTACGGTGTTAGGAAAAAGAAAGATGGAATTCGAATAGATAAAGTTTTGTCTCTGAGAGATACCTATTTTGTCTTGGATGTGTTTATAGGTGCCTGAAGCTAGGTGAGTGCTAGGTGATTACGGTGCCACGTGTCCGACGTAGCGTTTTCCACTATACCACGTTCTAAATGGGGTATTTTCAACTTCCTGTCAATTGGTTGTACCCGTGATAGCCGTTACGTGAATCTCATCAATTCATCAATGATTTTTTAGTTAAGTGTTGAATTGACTGCTTAGGCAATCTCATGTTGGCCGATGGTCAGGCGTAGACGTAGAGCGCTCATGGGAGTCGACCGTCTAGCGTATAGATAGAGCACTCGTGGGAGTCAATGGTCTAGCTTAGTCATAGAGCGCTCATGGGGGTCGACGGTCTAGTGTAGTCATAGAGCGCTCATGGGGGCTGACGATCCAGCGCAGGTGTGTAACGCCTCACTTTGCTCATCATCGTAAGCGGCCATCCATGCTATCCAATATCAAATGGACTTCAATAAAGAGGAAATGTTGATTTCAATGATAAATATGGAGAATTCTGATGAAGATTTGAAAGAAAATGGAATGGCGAAAAATAGGCACTCCTCTTACCAGCCAGGCATGAAAGCATCTCTACTTTAGCTTGATTTAACACTTATACATTAGAATGTGATTGATGATGATTCGACTCCTCAGCATCTTACATTAAACCATGTTCCATTGAATCATAATACCCCTCTAGATTTTAATGGTGTGAGAACTAGCATATATTCGGATGGTGTATCAACCCTTCTTAAACAAGATAGGGAAGATAAGAAATCCAAAGATGTTACATTTATTAGTACCGATAGAATTAGAATGACGGACAATGTGAAATTCGAAGTTTTCCATAAGGATGTTCTCGTATTGTTTGGACTACTAGAATTGTGTCATTGCAATGGGTTTATTGGAAAATCGATAAATCAAGGACAAATATGGAGCATGGCTTGTGAATTCGATATACTCGCAGGCTTGAGATTTTTGTAAAGAAATCAAAACACTGGCTTGAAGTCATCATCTTCCCCTAGTATTGAAGTCTATGTTGCTGATTGTTTATTGGGTAGTCCGATTATGTTGAGAAAATCGTGCAACTTTGTCATAGGAGGAAGCAAACAAGGAAACGAATGCTTGAATCGATACCAAATAAGAGGCCATTGGAAACTAAGAAGTTTCATCTGGGCTTGCAATGCAGGTAGGCATTCAAAAATTTCTTATCTGGGAAATTTTGATTGGAAAATAAAACTTATCCTTGACTGTTCAGATGGTATGAGGCCTGGCCAGCACATATTTTAAAGTACAAGAACATTACAGTACATTACTTTTTTTTCGTATTATATTTATTTCAACAGGATCTTACATAGATGATAGAAAATGGTGTGAATTGATTCATTCACTTGTATGAAAGGCTTCTTTTATGTGCTAATCTTCGATTTATTGCATGTTCGAGAACTTGAGCTAAATATACAATTGTTTATAGAGCATCGGAGAATGAATATTTCTATAAATAAATAAATTGTCCTGTCGAGCATTATGTTAACTCATTTTCTTTTGAATTTGGAGCTTGATATGCCCAGTATGCTTAGCTTTTCTTTTCCACTTTCCATTGATACAACTATGTAGATACGGGGCCAATGGTATCTATAAGTTTTTCAAACAAAACATTTTATTGATAATTTTTTCCTTTTTCTATTCCAAGAAATCGCATTTTCTACTCCAATGCAACATGTAACATTAATCTGATGCAAGTTCACATCGGATCAGTTTACATCGTTCAAGAGTTTCCCTTTTTATTTTGCATTATGCATCATGCTATTTGTCCTTAATTCATTCTGCAGGCAGAACATTACCAAAATTACAAACCGGAAGAAGATTATTGCAACCTATATCTAGGAATGGAGTATTCGGAAGGTGAAGATGGAGAGTTATCATGGTTTAATGCTGAAGCAAGAGTTGGGGTTGGAATTGAGCTCAGTATCTGTCTTGGAGTCGAAATGGAAGTTGCGTTGCTAGTTTGAACTTACCAAGGAACTTGAGGACCAATTTGCATATAAATGAGAAATTCAGTCCTATTTGAAGAAAATTAAAATTTGGGGTGTGTCCCTTTACCTACCACCCTTCAACTCCTAAATATAGGACCATTTGGACATTTATTTTGATCATATAAATTATTCTTTCATGTCATGTTGCATAAAACATTTTATAGAAGTGATTTCATTTTACATCAAAATCATGGTTATAATAGAGAGAGAACTCCGTTCGAGTTCACTGGTCGAAGCCATTTGGAGTGTACATATATATATACACATATATATATGTGTACATATATATATACACATATATATATGTGTACATATATATATACACATATATATATGTGTACATATATATATACACATATATATATGTGTACATATATATATATATATGTACATATATACATATATATATATATATATACATATATATATATGTGTACATATATATGTACATATATATATATGTACATATATATATATGTACATATATATACATATATATACATATATATGACTACACCAAAATTTTAAACCATAATTAATTTGGGTAAGAATCAGTTTGTGAACACTAGAATACCTTGCTGAATTATTATGGAATAGTGTGTTTATTTGCTTTTAAGTTTCAATAACCTCCTCGATTTCACAATGGAACGGTTTTGTACGTGCTTAAGATGACAAATTGTGAATTTAGTGGTATCTTGTACATTTTATATGATGCTTTCTTTCCGTCAAAATAATATTGAATATGTTCTGATTGGAAAGAATTTGTATGTTCAGCCAATTGCCTAGTTGCCAACTGCTATTGTGTAATTAATGCATGTGTTTTGTTGAAGAAAATAACAATCTCATGCACTAGTGTGTGTCTTTTCCTATTGTGTAATTAATGCATGTGTTTTGTTGAAGAAAATAACAATCTCATGCACTAATGTATATCTTTTCCAATTGTTGTCATGGTTGAGTGGTACCAAAGAATATATATTAAATGCATACATTGACAACTGAACTGGTGACTTTGGTCATACTCTGAACATTTAAGATTGTGCATAATTGTTTATTCATCCAAATTAATATTGGTTAATGTTCATGGGTCGATGCCGTCATTTTAATGAATAGGGTTGTGCATGTACATTTGAAACGTCCATCACTGTCAATAGCATGAATGGGTCCTTTATTACATGTGTTGGGAATACATTTTGATGTCTCCTTGTAAATTTTGTAATTGCCTCAATTTAAAGTATCCAACTGTTATAATGCTAATACAAAATAACAGGCATGTTTTATATGGATTTGTATAATTCAATGGTAGATAAGGTTATTGTGATTGAATGATATGGCTAATGAATGAAATCTGTTTTGACCAAACGCTATTTAATTTGTTGATTTGGTAGTTTCATTTGCTAAGTCCTATTTGCTGGTGATCTTAATCCAAATGGTGTGCCTATATTAAAAGAACTTGTGCCATAAATTGTCTAAGGAATTTTATTATAATTTCTTTAACTGTTTTGGGTATCTTTGCATGTTGAATCCAGAAATTGGAATAATATGATTTTCACTTTAAATGCAATGAAAATACTTTGTGGTGGCTTTTGATTGGAAAGCATGAATTGGCTTATGGCAATTTTATTTGATGGTAAATTCCTTAAAGAATCGCAAATTTTCATTGGAATAAATACAAAAGCGGATATGGAATGTGACATTATTATGTCGTTTGTATAAATGTGAATTCCAAATAGTGAATTTATTTGGTGAATCCATACAAAAGTTTGGATTTTGGATAGACTTTTGGTTAGCATATGCAAATTCGGTATATGCATATATAGTAAGTTGCAAATACGGTAAGCTGTAAATATGGTAGACTGCAATACAATAAACAACAAATATGGTAGGTTCGCAAATACGGTAAGATGCAAATACGGTAGGT
>NC_036251.1:9327300-9372473 GCF_002742605.1 Olea europaea var. sylvestris
GTGTGAATTGATTCATTCACTTGTATGAAAGGCTTCTTTTATGTGCTAATCTTCGATTTATTGCATGTTCGAGAACTTGAGCTAAATATACAATTGTTTATAGAGCATCGGAGAATGAATATTTCTATAAATAAATAAATTGTCCTGTCGAGCATTATGTTAACTCATTTTCTTTTGAATTTGGAGCTTGATATGCCCAGTATGCTTAGCTTTTCTTTTCCACTTTCCATTGATACAACTATGTAGATACGGGGCCAATGGTATCTATAAGTTTTTCAAACAAAACATTTTATTGATAATTTTTTCCTTTTTCTATTCCAAGAAATCGCATTTTCTACTCCAATGCAACATGTAACATTAATCTGATGCAAGTTCACATCGGATCAGTTTACATCGTTCAAGAGTTTCCCTTTTTATTTTGCATTATGCATCATGCTATTTGTCCTTAATTCATTCTGCAGGCAGAACATTACCAAAATTACAAACCGGAAGAAGATTATTGCAACCTATATCTAGGAATGGAGTATTCGGAAGGTGAAGATGGAGAGTTATCATGGTTTAATGCTGAAGCAAGAGTTGGGGTTGGAATTGAGCTCAGTATCTGTCTTGGAGTCGAAATGGAAGTTGCGTTGCTAGTTTGAACTTACCAAGGAACTTGAGGACCAATTTGCATATAAATGAGAAATTCAGTCCTATTTGAAGAAAATTAAAATTTGGGGTGTGTCCCTTTACCTACCACCCTTCAACTCCTAAATATAGGACCATTTGGATATTTATTTTGAACATCATATAAATTATTCTTTCATGTCATGTTGCATAAAACATTTTATAGAAGTGATTTCATTTTACATCAAAATCATGATCATAATAGAGAGAGAACTCCATTCGAGTTCACTGGTCGAAGCCATTTGGAGTGCTCCTATGGCTTGATGTGGTCGTTGCATCTTGGGAGATGATTGCCGGAGAACTGTTGCACCGATACGGGGCAAATTCATCTTAAGGAGAAAGTGTCAAACACTTGCTTCGGCTAATCGCATCATTTGCATCTCCTTTTTTTCCTTCATTTTCGATTTCTTTAATTATGCTTTCATTTCAGAAAATGATTACCGTCATTGTATGTTTCTGTGAGATTCGATCCAAAAAATGACTTTCTTTGGTTCAAGAATTGAAAGGGATGAATCTATATATGACTACACCAAAATTTTAAACCATAATTAATTTGGGTAAGAATCAGTTTGTGAACACTAGAATACCTTGCTGAATTATTATGGAATAGTGTGTTTATTTGCTTTTAAGTTTCAATAACCTCCTCGATTTCACAATGGAACGGTTTTGTACGTGCTTAAGATGACAAATTGTGAATTTAGTGGTATCTTGTACATTTTATATGATGCTTTCTTTCCGTCAAAATAATATTGAATATGTTCTGATTGGAAAGAATTTGTATGTTCAGCCAATTGCCTAGTTGCCAACTGCTATTGTGTAATTAATGCATGTGTTTTGTTGAAGAAAATAACAATCTCATGCACTAGTGTGTGTCTTTTCCAATTGTTGCCATAGTTGAGTGTTTAAAAAAAATGGCCAAAGAATATATATTAAATGCATACATTGACAACTGAACCGGTGACTTTGGCCATATTCTGAACATTTATGATTGTGCATAATTGTTTATTCATACAAATTAATATTGGTTAATGTTCATGGGTCGATGCCGTCATTTTAATGAATAGGGTTGTGCATGTACATTTGAAACGTCCATCACTGTCAATAGCATGAATGGGTCCTTTATTACATGTGTTGGGAATACATTTTGATGTCTCCTTGTAAATTTTGTAATTGCCTCAATTTAAAGTATCCAACTGTTATAATGCTAATACAAAATAACAGGCATGTTTTATATGGATTTGTATAATTCAATGGTAGATAAGGTTATTGTGATTGAATGATATGGCTAATGAATGAAATCTGTTTTGACCAAACGCTATTTAATTTGTTGATTTGGTAGTTTCATTTGCTAAGTCCTATTTGCTGGTGATCTTAATCCAAATGGTGTGCCTATATTAAAAGAACTTGTGCCATAAATTGTCTAAGGAATTTTATTATAATTTCTTTAATTGTTTTGGGTATCTTTGCATGTTGAATCCAGAAATTGGAATAATATGATTTTCACTTTAAATGCAATGAAAATACTTTGTGGTGGCTTTTGATTGGAAAGCATGAATTGGCTTATGGCAATTTTATTTGATGGTAAATTCCTTAAAGAATCGCAAATTTTCATTAGAATAAAATACAAAAGCGGATATGGAATGTGATATTATTATTCATTTGTATAAACATGAATTCCAAGTAGTGAATTTATTTGGTGAATACATACAAGAGTTTGGATTTCGGATAGACTTTTGGTTAGTATATGCAAATCGGGTATATGCATATACAGTAAACTACAAATATGGTAAGCAGTAAATAGGGTAGGCTGCAATATAGTAAACAGCAAATACAATAGGCTGCAAATACGGTAAGATGCAAATACGGTAGGTTGCATATACGGTAAGTTGCATAAATGGTAAACGGCATATAAGGTAGGTCGCATATACGGTAAATTGTATGTACGGTATGGTCAATCAGGTAAGTGACATATACGGTATGAAGTTCTAAATCCGGTATATGTCCTTGAATTTTGGTTTGAAAATTATACAAACCTTGATTAATGATGATAGCCTCAATTAATTCTATGAAATTAAATGAGATGATTTATGCAAAATTATAGTTGTATCAGAGTATGACAAAATGTGGTTTTGTCCTAATTATTTTAAAGAGGAAATTGTTTACTCAATTATTAGGATATGAAAATAGTTTATAGAGCACAAATGGTGTCTATAGTTGACAGTGGTGCTAGATATCCTTAAAAATAATGATTGTAAAATGACGTTCATTTGTAAATGATAAAAACTATGTTATGCAAAAACTGTGAAGAATATTATGAAATATTCTAGGATTAATTTCAAGAGGTATGTCCTTTTGTAAGATTGTGACTTTGAAAGCACAACTTGTCAATCTATGGTTGATTTATTCTTTCAAATATGAATATGGAGAATAAGGTGAGTATAAAGAAGATTGTGACTTTGAAAGCACAACTTGTCAATCTATGGTTGATTTATTCTTTCAAATATGAATATGGAGAATAAGGTGAGTATATGCTTTATTATTGGACGTGAATATTCAAATATGAATATGGAGAATAAGGTGAGTGTATGCTTTATTATTGGACATGAATAATATTATTTGTGAAATGTCATAAATGTGAAAGTTGCACATGTCTGAAGATGCTTCAATCGTAGAACCAATTAAATTGGTATATGCTTTGAAAGCATTATTGGTTTATGTGATGACCTTGATTTAATTTGGATTGTCAAATTAATAAGGTTGATTTAAGTACAATTTTGAATGGAAAATGCTTTCCATCTGTGTAAGTTGACAACCACTAGAGCATTTGATATGGATAAATGGATTGAACTATGAAAGAGTCGATAAACTCTAAGTTCAAGAATAACCAAAAAATGTGGGGATTATCATAAATACCTGTAAACTTATGTGAAAAGTTCAAGGCGTGTGGGTGCAATACTACTACTTGCACATATATTCCTAATTTAGGAATTGTGGGGATAACTTAATTTAAAGTTATACTTTCCTGTACCTCTCGAGAAATGGAAGAAACTCCATATGAGTTATGGAAATGTCATCTTCCTTCCTACCAATACTTAAAAGTGTAGGGGTGTTTGGCAAAGGTTGAGGTTCCTAAGCCTAAACAAATAAAGATTGGTCCCAAAAAGATTGATTGCATATTTATTGGATACGCCAATAATAATAGTGCATATCGTTCCCTCATACACAAATCGGATGTACACGAGTGTACAATAATTGAATCAAGTAATATGATATTCTTTGAGAATGTGTTTCCTTGCAAAGATAAGGAAAATGTAAATTTGAATAAAAGAATATATGAAACTACAAATGGGTCTTCAAATGAGAAAGAACCAAGGCACAGTAAGAGGGCTATATGGTAAAAATGACCAAAAGACTTCTGAAGAAGCAATGTCTACTCCTAAGGCACCACATTGAAGGAAGGCTATCAATAGTGAGATAGATTCCATAATGAAAAATCATACATGGAAATCGGTAGATATATCTCCCGAAAATAAGCCTTTAGGGTGTAAATAGATTAAAATTGGATGGATTCATTGACAACTATAAGGCTAGATTGGTTGTCAAAGAATATAGGCAAGAAAAAGGATTTGACTTCTTTACCTACTCATCGTGACTAGAATCAATTCGATAAGGTTACTAATTGCAACTACGGCAATACATAACCTTGAAATTCACTGAATGGATGTGAAAACGAGATTCATAAACGGTGAGTTAGAAGAAGAGATATACATGGAACAACAAGAAGGTGTCTCCAAGTGAAAGTCATAAAGTTTGTAAATATGTTGAGTCCTTATATGGATTGAAACAAGCTCCTAAGCAATGGCACCAAAAGTTTGACCAAACGATGTTGTCAAACAAGTTCAAAATAAATGAATGTAACAAGTATGTATACGTGGAAAATATACTAGATGCCTATGTGATTGTGTGTCTATATGTAGACAATATATTGGTGATGGGCAATAGTCACGAAGTGGTGCTAAACACCAAGAAAATGTTTACGAAGCATTACGACATGAAAGACATGGGTGTGGCAGATGTAATACTAGAGATAAAAATCTCTAGAACATGAAAAGGAATTGTACTTTCCTAATCTCATTACGTTGAAAAACCCTATTGACACAAGTCTACACTTGGTCAAAATAAGGGTGAAAGTATGTCACAATTGAGATATTCACAAGTAATTGGCATTATAATGTATATTAAGAACTGCACTCGATAGGATAATGCTATGCTGTGAATAGATTTAGTAGATTCACGAGTAATCCAGGCCATGATTATTTGGTGGCATTGACACGGGTCCTTAGGTATTTGAAATATACCATAACCTATGGATTACATTTCACAAGATATCCTGTGGTATTTGAAGGATATTTTGATGCTATGATATAGACTAAGCCTAAAGTGGATGAAATGGGATGAAAGTTGATCATGTTGGTTATTTGGATATACAAGAACAATTGGAATATTAGAGAATATTCATGAAGTTCAAATGCATTGCAATCCTTTAATGATAATATTGAAGACCCATTTATGAAATCCACTAGTAAATATGACAGACTAGCGTAACGATTTGATAGAAGTCCTCCAACATTATTTGGAATTGATAAAGCTGTAGATAAAGCTAATGAGAAGCATGTAGCTTCATGAGAGGATTTCTTAGTTGGCGATAATGTGTATCTATCAAATGAATCGATCATTGGCTAGCTAAATTTGAAAAGATACTAAGCAGTTGATCTCATTAGTGTAAACTTCTAGATCTATTTATATATGTTTACCAAGAGATCAAGTATACTGCATATCGAAGGGAATGAGATTAATCCTACTGAGTAAGAGTCCTTATGATGGTAACCCTACCATATTGACTGGAGATCCCAAAATCTTAGTTCAAAGGTTATGAGGATTCCATGAAGCACTTATGAAACTAATTTCCTAACTCATATGATATCAAAGTGATTTCCGCATAGTGGTTGGAGGTTAAAATAAGCTTTTAGAGATTCCTATATCTTGATTAGGTCAAGTGGAGCAGGGCATAATACTCTTAATAGGAGATCACCTATGTAAGTGTGAAGTGGGGCCGCTTCAATGAGAATTATTCAAGGCTTGAATTCTCTAAATACTTACAGAACCAAGATGGATTCAGGGCCAAAATGAACCAAGTCATGAGAACCATGAAAGATTTATGGGAGACATTGTGTGAGTATTATTATCTTGGTTCACACCAATGGTTGTGGTTCGAGAACATTGCGTTCACCAATTAGCTAGTAAATCCGATGGTATTTCACTAAGGAAGGTTCAAAACCAGAAGCCACCTTAACTGATGCAGTGTTTTTCGATGTCTGCATTATGTGAAAATTCCATTCACGTGGGGGATTGTTGAAAATTGGTTGAGGACCAATTTGCATATGAATGAGAAATTCGTCCTATTTGAAGGAAATTAAAATTTTGGGTGTGTCCCTTCACCTACCATCCTTCAACTCCTATATATAGGACCATTTGGATATTTATTTTGAACATCATATAAATTATTCTTTCATGTCATGTTGCATAAAACACTTTATAGAAGTGATTTCATTTTGCATCAAAATCATGGTCATGATAGAGAGGGAACTTCGTTCGAGTTCGTTGGTCGAAGCCATTTGGATTGCTTCTATGGCTTGACGTGATCATTGTATCTTGGGAGATAATTACTAGAGAACTGTTACCATCGATGCAGGACAAATTCATCTTAAGGAGAAAGTGTCAAACACTTGCCTCGACCGATCACATCATTTGCATCTCCTTTTTTCCTTCATTTTCGATTTTTTTAACTATGCTTTGATTTCAGAAAATGATTAAAATTATTATATGTTTTTGTGAGATTCGATCCAAAGAATGACTTGCTTTCGTTCAAGAATTGAAAGGGATGAATCCATATTCATACGTTCAGATTCAGAAAATGATTGATTTGACTTCTCAAAGTCATTTCGGTAAGTCAAAATTGCATTTTGATTTCACGCAAATAAATGGCGTGATTTTTGTGAATATAATATGCACAATATCAGTGTAATTTTCCAACAGGAACCACTCAATATCTTTGATTTGACAATTTTATCTCCATAATACTACTAACTGAATAGGGTTTGAAACTCTAGTTTGTTCAATGACAATGATGCAAAAGCTTGCCAATTTTCTTTACGTAACTTCAGGATAAGAGTTCTAAAAATAAAGCCATCATTCCATCAATGTGGGAAATTTCATTTAAACACAATGTCTAGGGAATCGGGTACGATCGTTTAGTTTGTTAACGAGTTGAATTATCCTTGTAGCTTTGTGTAGTCTCGTGAGATTCTAATTCAGTAATTTTACATATAGTAGTTCATGTAACCATTGTTTTTAATGGGATGAGATTTATACCTTCTTGATGATATATATTGTGATGACATGTTTTTTATGGTGGATTAGATTATATTGGTAAGTATAAACTATAAAGCCTTTGTTTGATCCCCATTTTGTGGGAAATAATGCATTTGGAATAGTAGATTGATGGAGAATATGTGGTTCAAAATTAAAGAAAAATTTTGGATTTATATGTAATATTATTTTATTAAAAAATATGTGATAAAAAATGAGTTTTAAAAAAATGAATTTTCAGAAAAATGAAAATCAAACAGGGGGAAAGGAAGAAAAGGAAAGTCAAAATATTTTCAATTATACCTATGAAACATCTTTTGAGTACATATGCCATAGGTTTGCATGTTCTTAGTATTTTACATAAATGGAGGTGTTACGTAATTGATAGTATTGAAGGAATTGAGATTCTAGTTAGACGAAAACATAGAATAGAAAAAAGTCTACACTAAAAACATGGATTCATTGATGCATACAACTTCATCTCCAGATGAAATTGATTTTTGGAAATGAGTTCGTAAAATTGATTTTTAATCAACTATAATAAAATATTCAGGTGAGCCTTGATAACTAAGAATGTGTTTGATTGACTTTATTTTTCATTAAAAAAAATGTCATTTTTTCAATCCAAATTCTCACTTTTGGGGTGTTTGATTTACATTTTTTTCTATGAAAAATATTTTCGAACTTCTTGTCACGTGACCATATTTTCTTCAAAAACAAAGAAAATATTTTCTTTAAAGAGATGTGCTTTTTATTTTTCAACTAATTCACTCTCCTTTTCTCTCTTTTATCTATCCATTCTCTCTCAACTAAATAAAAAATAGACAATATAATATTTTCTAGATTAAAAACTAAATCAATCAAACATATTTAATTATAAAATTCAATATAAATAAGCTCTAGGCAATCAATTACCTAGAATTCATTTTCTTCCATGCTTACAATCAAATGCACCCTAATTGTTGTAAGTTTACAGTCAGAAATGTTCTACTTTTTGAGCAGATATTCATAATTTATTTGGTTTTGCAAAAGCATTTTCAGATAAATGATAAATTAGTGCTAAAAATTTGATTAGATATAATTGGACATACATTTATAACATTGAAATTTTATATTTTGAAGGGAAAATGTAGGATATTTTTTCCACGTTGAAGGACGACAATAAATCTTCTTGGATAGGGCCACGTACCTGGTGCCTCCTCCAATAGACGAACACGGCCACGTCTAGGACAAGGCCTACGTGGCCTGGTTTATCCAGTATAGTTCGGAAGGGTGAAAGGCTTTTAAACCTATCTTCCAAGTACAGTTTGGTGCTTGGGTTTTAGTCTAATGGGTTATGCTATATGAATCGCGAGAGTGATTGAGAGGATGACCGTGCACACACACTTGGGGATGGAGATTTCTTGATTTATGCAAGACCACTCATCTCATGTGAGGGCACGTTCATCCCCCGTGGTCATCGGTATGGGTTAAGTGGCTTACACAGCAATTACAACTCTCCATCACTAAACCATCATCCCCTGCACGGCATCCACAAGCGACATCCTAACCTAGATCCTGAGTTCCCAAAATTCTACCGAGGAATTACTGTTGACCAAACAGGGTCGAAGCACACCCTGTAACAGTAACCATACTACGTGCTGGATCAGAAGGCCTTTTGCTAGAACTATCACCTTCAACATCCCCTAAAGCATTCTAGACATTAGTGACACCACCGTACCTATACTCTATGAGTCCAACACTAGCAACTGAACACAGTGTATCCACTGAAATTGATGACAAAGTGAAATCACCAACGCTCTCCTTAGCAATGTTCTTAACCAACTCAGAGCTCGCCGCAAGAGGTGCTATACTTCCACCATGATACTTAACTTGTCCAAATGTCTCTTAACTGGTTCTGTGCTTCCCTATAATATGTACAATTGGGATCTCTTCTGTCCCTCTAGTACTATCCGAACACCCCTTTGAACCTTCAAAACTCCACATCCACTAGAGAATGTATACCCTTTTACATCCAGGGTACTCAGCGATATGAGATTCTTTATCAAGTCTAAAACATGATGAACCTTATCAAGTGTCCTCACTGTCCCATCTTGTAGCCTCAATCTAATCCGACTGATTCTTGCAACTCGACAAGATTGGTTGTATCTCATGACAATTTCACCTTCCTTCACCCTCTCATATATCTAAAACAAAACACTATTGGGGCACATATGATACAAACATGCAAAATCCAAAATCCACTCCCCAAGTTTGGATTCCCTGTCAGATACAGCCAACATTACATCTCCATCATCCGAAAAATTCTCAACAATGTTAGTCTTGTTACCTAATTGCCCCGAATGATTTACATGTAAATTACCTTTACCCTGCAACTTGTTACAATCTTTCTTAATGTTTCATTTCCTCTTACAGTAATAAAAATACACATTACCGTGCCTCACCTTCGATCTACCCCTCAGTCGATCATCATGAGTAACCAGAGCATCCCCACCCCTAGATGTAGGATCTCCAACTAATAACTCCATCTTCTCCTTTGAGAACAGGGCATCATATACCTCCTCAATTGTCAGTGTGTCATGACTATACATTATAGTATCATGAAACGATGAAAAAGAACTAGGTAGCGAACATAACAAGATCAAAGCTAAATTCTCTTCATCATATTTTACCTTCAAGGTCCCCAAATCTACAACAATCTCCTTGAACACAGCAAGATGGTCCTGTAGTGACCCTTCTTTCGCCATGCGATGGGAATACAGCTTCTACTTTAGAGTCAGTTTACTCATCAAACTCTTTGTCATGTACAATTGCCTCCAGTTTGAGCCACAAAGCAGCCGCCGTCTTCTCCTTCAAGACATCATGTAGAATATTGTTGGATAAGTGAAGATGAATTTGCGCTAGAGCCTTTCTATCTCTCCATTATTTCTCCTCCATAGACAAATTTGTTGGCATCCTCTCAAAACCCAACAAAGCATAGTCAAAATCCATTTGCGTCAACACAATCCCTCACTTTTACTTGCCACAACGAAAATCTTGTATTGCGATCCAGCAGCAGAATTTCATACTTCAATGAATTCATCCTTGAAAAATCTTAACCAAATCACAAAGAACCTGCAACCCATGCTTTGATACCACTTGTTGATCTCAAAGGCGATGCAAGATTGAGATTTAATGACAATAATAAAATATTCAAGATCGCACCACGAAAACAAAATTAAAGTAAAGTAGAAAAAGAGAAACTAAGCAAAGTAACGATGAATTTTATTAAACCCGACAATATGGAGAGATTACAACTGAACAGTGAAAAAGCTACTGTAAAACTGATAGAGGAGTCTAATTTATAGGCCACGTCCATAACCCTAATAGAGCTAAAAGGTAAGAAAATCTAGTGGAATTATGTTAAAATGCGTAAAAGGAAAAAATCGTGGATGTAATTTGATTTCTTTCCAAATCAAGTCGAATACGCAATCTTCATAGTCTTCTATGCAATATTGAAGATTCCTACCCAAATTTGAGTCACCGGCTCAACAGATCTATATATCGAAACAATGCCAATCAGTATGTATGTGTGGTGGTATAGTTGTAGTAGTTTGTGGTTGTGAAGTAGCAGTGGTGGTTGGTGCAGGTGGTAATGGTAATGGTGGTTCATTGGAGAAAGTGATGGATTGTGGATCTATGACAACAACGGCATTTTTGGTGGTATCAACAATGGTAGGGAAGAATGGTAATTTATCACCATTTAGGTAATTGTGATCGTTTAATTTGATAATTTGTGGATAAAAAATAAGTTGTATACAATTAATTTGATAAGTTGTGATTAATAAATAAGTTATTACTTATTATGGTCAATAAATAAGTTGTGACATATAAAATTGTAATTTGTGATTGAGAATAAGCTGTAACCAATTAATTTGATAATTTGTGGTAGATAAAAAAGTTATGACCTAAAAAATTTGTGATTGTGACTAGTGCGTAATTGTAATAATAATGTATGTTATTTTGACATAAATCTATTTAATTATCTATTTATAAAATTTCACAAATTTGTCAAAATTTGAAAGAATATCTGTAAAGGTGGATGGTCATGTATTTTTACTCAAATATTTTAAGCCCTTGTTTAAGCCACATTATTTGAAAAATTTACATTTTTGAATAGTGTATTAATAAGAAATGTGCAGCTAAAAAATAATGAAAAGTTTTGAATTTACGTGTAATATTATTTTATTGAAGAATGTGTGGTTGAAATAGTGTCAAATCATTGTTTAAGAATATACACACACACACACACACACACACACACACACACACACATGTTGGGCTACTGGCAGTTGGCCCAAGAAGTTTGTTTTGGTTATGTAAATTGGGGTCCAACATGGAAATAACACGTGAACAAGCTTGAAATTCCATTCTCTTCATGTGGAATATGTTGAGGAAATTAGGTGATTTGTGTGTAGATAAATATATTATCTAATAAATATAAATAACATAATTATAATAATATTATAACAACATAAAATATTATAATTCAACAATAAGAAGAAGGTTAGAATGCTAACTTTAGGGAGTCAAGTCAAGGACGTTGTCTTAAAGTCATGTTGTCTTCCCTTAGTGCTGGAACTTTCAGCACTACATAGCTCCAAGATAAAACTCATATGACTCACAACCGATTCTCCTTCTATGAGCACGACCATCGGGAGATAAAGAACGAGTCTCTCATCAAGTTGTCAAAATAATATGAATATAGCATAAAATTGTAAAAAGGATAGTATTTCAAGTTGTTGCATCAAACTATAAAAATTGACTTCCTTTTATAGTGTCAAGCTTAACCCACATAATAATGAGAATTATCTCAATTACAATATAAGTTATATTATGAAATTATGAGTTCTAATTTTAAAAGTTTGAAACTTAATTTCTGTTACAACAATCCCACATAAATTTTAAACTTTCACACACACACACATATGGCAACGTTATATTGTGTAATAGGTGTAGGTATTTTTGTATTTAAACCTCACTTAGTGATAACAATTTCCATTTGAAGGAGCCATAATGGAATTTCTTAAATTAGGTACCTTTGGTCAAACTTTAATTGTCCCACACACAGTATCGATTTAGGTTGTACTTCATAGTAGGTGGCGGTCTTAATGGCCTTGCACTCTAATCTTGATTCTAGTAAGAGTCTCTAAAGCATAGCCCAATTTCATAGCCACGGCCTCATGGCTACTCTTACATAGGTGAGTCCTCCAAGGGTGTATATAACCCACAGCTCGCGAGACTTCTCGCATCGGTACTCATTCAAGGTTAAACTCTTCCTAACATTACATTTAATTATTATTACTATCACCATAGGGAGGAGGACAAATAAAATAATGCTATTACAAGTCGCGTATTATGGGTTGTTTCTACCACATTGGACCTTCTCCATGAGATCTCCAATTACAAAGATTGGGTTATTCCCAAAGATGACTCTCTTATGGGTTTAAGCACATCCCCATCGATGATTTATGTATGTCTATCTCGAACTACAACTTATTTATGTACATCTTAGACAATAAATTGGTACCATCAATTTGCTACTCTTCCCGCACACCTGCAAAGTCACTTAGGCCCTGTTTGATCCTCATTAAAATGAAAAATATGATCATTATCCATTACATCAAGTCACCATATTTGACTTTTTCTCTCTTGTGTGGGGCTCATAACGACTATATTTTTCATTCTCATTTTACAATAATGTGGCTCAAATGGGGGCTTAAGAACTTTTCAAAAAATGTCAATATCACATATTTAATTATAATATGATAACTTCATGAATTTTTTTATGTTGACTTCTAGTATCACAATTGGACAGATACATCCATTGAGCCTTTTCACTTCACCTGCAATATTCAACTTCAATATGTACACTTTGCTCAAAATGTCAGTTTTATAGTACTTGTGACTAATCATGGATACACTACATATTCGAATTTTTTAATACCCCCACATTCCAAGGATTTTAAACACTGCCACTTGGACAACATAATTGAACACAATGATACTCATGTATCGCAAAATATTAGACAATAAGAATTAGCATAACCATAAAGTATCAAATATGGATTAATTATATTAATCTAAGTAAAATGCCTTCATAGTAATAAAATAAACCTTGGATACAAAATACTTGCAATTTTGTACTCCGAATTACCTAAACATCGTGTCAAAATTTAATTAGACTATAAATTAATTTCCAAATACAGTATATCTAATATTCCTCACAAGAAATATTGTTTAGATTAAACACAATCACGTGAAATTCTAGCAAATATAGAATATAGCCCAAATTCATCATTCATCTGCATTCATTTTAATAACTTAAAATTATGAGGACTCATATAAAATTTAAAATAATTAAATGTCAAATTAATTATTTAATAATAATAGTAATAATAATAAAATCACTATTATTCACAAGAGTTGCTTTTAAACCTCTTTTAAAATATCACTTATGGTCATTATTGAGGATTAAATCTTTTGACCGTTTTCCAAAATAAAATCATAGAATTCCCATGTAATCTAATGCAACCAATTCACATGCATGACAAAAAACTAGTTTTGGTTATAGTATACAATGATAATAGCTCACTATATATTTAGACAAGAAATTGTCTTACTTCTACCATATAACTATCCAAATTAAAAATTAGAGACAATGCCAAAAGAAAGGCCGGAAGAATGCCAGATTAAAGTCATTAGACAATTTAGTTTATGAGCTAGAAAAATGATTGTGGGATGCAAAAAATTTTCATCCCTAATTACAAGTCACGTTGACAGTTGCATCAAGGAATTTTTGAAAGATTCAATTAAAAACTGAGTGTACACTAACAGAATTCAAACCATAGATGATATGATCTGGAGTGGGCCCCATACAAATAAATTTGGAAGATAATCTTTCCTTTCATGAGAAATTTTATTTCCAATAGAATTCATAGTTTTTTGGTAACTTTATATTTTTAGGAGATTTAATTACATTTTTCCATATCTTATATTTTAGGTTTTTAGTATAAATAGGTTATTTCTTTCATTGTATTTTTATTAAGACTTTGATTAATTGAATTGAGACTTTTCTCTCTCAAAGCTTTTGATTCAAAACTTTGTTCTTCAATGGACAAAAATCGAACTTATCAAGATTAACCATCTTGTGGCGTTCAACAAATCGGGTCATGATTTTATAATTATTTGTAACCAAAAGGTCGGCATTTCCATGTGACTGTGTTGGTTGTTTGATTCATAATTATTAGGTCAGATCCACAAAGTCGGGTGAAATTCATCGTGTTGCGTAATCAAGAGGTCCTTCACAGCGCCGTTCTTGTTGGGTTGCTTGGTTCTAATATTCTGGGTAGAGTCCAAAACCTTGTTCTTGGCTTTCTTAGGATCCGGTGTCATGAATATCCTGCGGATTTTGTAGTGTTCGTTGCTACGCAGGATCGCATCATTTGGTATTGACACTGGATCCCAAGAAAGCCAAGAACATAGTTTTGGACTCCACCCACAATATTGGAACCAAGCAACCTATGAAGAACGGCGCTGTAAAAGACCTCTTGATTACGCAACATGATGAATTTCATCCGACTTTGTGGATCTGATCCAATAATTAGAATCAAACAACCAACACAATCACGTGGACATGCTGATATTTTGGTTACAAAAAATTATAAAATCATAACTTGATTTGTTGAACGCCAAAATATGGTTAATCTTGATAAGTTCGATTTTTACCCATGGAAGAACTAAATCAAAAGTTTCGCGAGAAAAAACTCTCAATTTAATTCATCAGAGTCTTAATGAAAATACAATGAAAGAAATAACCTATTTATACTAAAAACCTAAAATATAAAATATGGAAAAATATAATTAAATCTCCTAAAAATATAAAGTTACCAAAAAACTATGGATTCTAATGGAAATAAAATTTCTTGTGGAGGAAGGAAAGATTTTATTCCAAATTTATTTCTATGGGGCCCACTCCAGGTCATATAAATAGAGAAAGCAGGGAAAAAGAAAATTGTGACCGAAGAAAATATGAAAGAAGCACCAAGACTCATGTCCCACAACCACAATGGATGCTTCTAACTCATCTAATTAGACCACTTCCACCCTTTAATTTACACTTGGTTTTATCTTTAAGAATTTAAAATATTTTGTGAGCCAACAAAGACACCTAAAATCATCAAAGGTGTTATAGGGATATAAGTTGCCCAGTTTGCATTTCTGAAGAATTATATGAAGTCACACCTAAAGGCATAAATTATGCATAAAATAATAACAATTTTCCACAATATGAAAATCCAAGGATAATACAATTTCAATGATCAAAATGCAATAATCATACAATTCCAAATACTACTACATATGGTTAATAAAGAGGTGGATTAATTTAAAAATAATATAGAATGTGAAATATCCAAATAGAGATTGAAACACGGAAAAACTATGATCAATCATATGGGTTTATGTAATTAACAATTAGTGAGACTAGCACCCATGAACAAATCTCAATGTGATAGACTAGTAGGTACTTACACAACTCCATTTGCATATTGATTTTTTTTTTTTTGAATTGCGTGATAATCAATTCTTTATTTAGAATCAAGGACTAAAACTTGAACATTACGATCACCAAATATTTCAAAATTCAAGTCCACACCAATCATTTTTTTGTGGACACAAATAATGCTCATTATAAAATTGTCATCATCAACCCCAATACTATACACTATTCATCAATATATAATAGAAATTACCAAAGAAATTTGTAAATCCATGATAGCCATTTTTCTTAATGCGGGACAATACCAAAAGAAAATCCAAAATCAATTCTGTAAGGAAAGAAATAAAATAAACATTATTTCCTACTACAAAACATGTATTTTAACTTTATCTTTTCAAATTGCCTCTATCTTTTCAAGGTATAGTTATGACAGAACTTTTATCTCTTATTTAATTAGGACTATAGTTTCTTTATTAATTAGAATATAATTTTTAATTAGATTAGGATTTTATTAGTTTCCTTATTTCGATTTCATAGTATTAATAATCTTGCCTATAAATATAGAGGCTTTTGTACACTTTTCAAAGTTCAATTTCACTATTCGATTCTTGATTAATAAAATATTTTAATTTTTCCATTTATTGGTGGATTCCAAATAATTATCAAGCACGTTCAAGCGAAATTCGAGCAAAGCCCGTTCGTGTGTTACAAACTAGACACTTGTGTTATTATCCACGTTTCCATCATGCATCATTTCTAATCATTATTTCTATTATGGTAAAACAAAATCAATCCTTAATTTACTTCTCCAGATCATTTAATGAGAGCAATGAACGAAGGATCATTTTCACCTTCACACTAAGCATAAAGTTAAATTGATTGAGCCAATAAGTCCATATTTTTGAGTTTTGAATAAAAATTCATGTTTCATAATTGATAAAAATACTTACATAATAGGACGGCGATAGGGAATCCATTTTTTTTCTCTCATCACTTGAGCACCCATACATGATATATTTCTTCCACTTTGAAGATCATAACAAGAATTGTTACATACAAATCATCGTAACACGACTTTATTAGATTGTTGAAAAAATTGAGTGATTTGTGTGTAGATTAACATATCCACTAATAAATATAAATAACATAATTTAGTAATTACATAAACATAACATTATCATAACAATATTAACATTATAATTCAACAATAAGAAGAGGGTTAGAATGTAAGTTTTAGGGAGTCACGTCAAGGACGTTGTCCTAAAGTCGTGTTGCCCTCCTTCATGCGAGTATTTTCAGCACTACATGGCTCCAAAATAAAATTCATGTGGCTCACAGTCACAGCTGATTCTCCTTCTATCAGCACGATCATAGGGAGATAAAAAATTAGTCTATCATCGAGTTGTCGAAATAGTATAAAATTGTAGAAATGATAATACTTCAAATTGTTGTATCAAACTATAAAAATTGATTCCCTTTTATAGCATCAAACTTAATCTCTACAATAATATGAACTATCCCAATTAAAATATAAATTACATTATGAAATTATGAGTTTTAATTTTAAAATTAAACTTGAAAATTAAAAGGAAAACAAAAAACTAATGAGTTTTAATTTTAAAAGTTTGAAACTTAATTTATCTTACAATAGAAATACTTACTTGAGATTATAATATTTGTAATTTAGCCTTGTTTGATTCTTTCTTTTTTTCTTTTTTTTTCCAATTACACATTTTTTAATAAAATAATATTATGTGCAAAACTAAAATTTTCCCTTATTTTTCCTTAATCTACTATTTCAAAATGCATTCCAACCCAAAAAAATGGGGCTCAATTCAATGCCATTTTTTTAGTTAATAAATTTTTTAACTTTTTTCCTTCAAAAATAGAGTTAATTGTCCCAGTGATTATTGAACTCATGTATGTATCTTCAATTGCTCAATGAAATTTAAGATGTTAAGTTTTGGGCACTAAACTCATCCAAATGTTGAAAGTTACTTATTGACATCTTAAACTTCAGTGAGCAATCGAAAACATCGAGTGACCATTGAAGCAATTAATTCTCAAAACTAATGTACTTATAATTTTCATTAGAAAAATTAAAAAGAAAAATCTAATGAACAATTCAAATAAAATAATCGTTCCCCTAAAGCGAAAAATAAATATTTATATCATTTTTCATGAAGTAAAATGGGAAAATGGGGAAGGAGGGTCAAGAGAGACTAGAAACGAAGACGATTAAAAAACCTTACATGTCTCATCGTCCAGGTTGAAACAAAATCTTACTTTTAAATTCAGATGAATATACTAACGTCGAAATTTTATTTTGTTCAATTTTTTTATTATATTGAAGGTTCTCAATCTTTGTTTGTTATCATAATTATGGCCCAAATTTTTTCATTGCATTTTTATTCTAATTTTTCTATTAATTAGCATATCTTGAAGAATTAAAAAAAATAAAAATAAATTATAAGTAGAATTGAAACCGAACCCAAACTAATGTTTCGCGTATAGGCTATGTTCTAGTAGTTATGTGGACAAGGATTGATCAATTAATGAAATATTTGAAATGTAATGGGTGCTTTTGATTACTTAAATATAGAACTGACTCAACGAATGGACAAGCCTAGGTAGATGGAAAACAAATTGTGTGACTTGTATTTGTACTTTCTTCTTAAAAATTAGTATGTGGAGAATTGTATGAAAGTTGTTAGAACTCATTAATATTTTAAATACTCGTGAGTTTTAAAAATTTAAATAACCAAAATTTATCAGGACTTCTATAAAAAGTTTATATTGAATATTTCAATACGTTTAAAGAATGCATTTGTTTGATAGAACTTATTTACAAATTATTTTTCTTAAATTTATTTTAAACCACTATTTTCTTCAATAAAAATAATTTTACACTTGAATTCATAACTTTTCTCTATTTTTTAACTTCGTAATTTTTAAAGAAATTATTTTTCACGTCAAATTATCTTTCCCAAACCAGCACTTAAGACGTCCAAATTAAATATTTATTTAAAAATATAAAAGTCTTTAAAATTCTAATTAATTTAATACACCATACATCAACCTCATTTAGCCCTCGTTCGATTCAAATTCTAGAAAATTTATTGTTAATTAAATTAATTTTTAACTCTTAATAAAATAATTTTATATGTGAATTCATAAAATTTTCTTACTTTTAACCTATTTTCTCAAAAAATAAAATATTTTTAAGAAATTACATCAGGTCCTTAATAGTATCGTACTCTTAATTGGCTTTACACAAACTGACTAACTAAGATTAACTAAACATATGAGGTTAAAGTAACAATTGGGATAATTTGAGGGGGCGAAGTGAAATTTATCAAAATATTAATCCTTCACCGCCTGTCACCGAGGCCGGTTGCAATCAACCTAATTTATCGTTCTTTCCCGGTCGATTCCGCGAGTTCGAAGAATCGGAAACGCCCCCACTGAATCTGCAACGGCAAAAATGGCCTCGATTTTAGCTCGAAAATCCATTTCTGCTCTTCGCTCTCGCCAGCTCGTAAGCCCTCTTGTGGATTTTCTTTTTCATTTTTACTGTTTTTTAAGTTTTCAGATTGGAGGATTTGGTAACCCTAGTACTCTATTTAAAATATAATTACTGTTTCAATGAGAATTCTGAGGTGCTGGAGCTGCTGGCGGCTTTTGTTACGATTAATTTCTAGGGTTTCCCCCAATAAAATCTTATTTTTCTATTCAAGGATCAGCAGTATTAAGATGTGACTAAATTAAAGAATTTGAAATTTTTTTGATTCATTATTTCATTAGTTTGTGGATCGGATGAAATTTTTTGATCAAGTGTTGTCGCAACTGCGCTGTTATTTTCTCATACACTCGCAATAAGTTGGATAGAATAATCAAATGGTCAATCTCCCAGGAAAATAAAAAAGTATGCAATCGTTGTTTTTTGGATATAACAAGTTTTTATCATTAATTTTTAGATGGATCATTTTGCATGATATCTTGCTAGCATCTCTTTCTTGATGCAAGAGTAATTTCAGTTGGATCTTTTTCTCTTCTTAACTCCACTTTTATTCTTTGGTAGAAATTTTTTACTAAGTACTTGTTCTTGGGGAACAAAAAAAATGTAGGCTCTGGCAGGCCAAGCATTGCAGGGCTCCAACCCTTACGAGATGATCTACGGCGAACGCTCATTTGCCACGAAGCACTCATTCTCTACTGACAAAGGTGTGCTTTTAAGAGTTTGATTTTCTACTTTCGTGTATACAATATATTCCTATGGACATACAAATGCATCAAGGTAATGTGGTATGTTCTAACTTCTGAGTGGCAAATGCTTTTGTCGGCTTAGGGTGAAAAGCTACTAATTTCAGCTGCAACTCAGTGGTTAAATGTACCTATGGCAAGTGGATTTTTTATGGTTTTATTTGGAAATTAATATGGCTTGATATATCCCAATTTCTAATCCATATTTTTATTGCTTTTCTATCAACTGAAAATGCTGGTGAGCTCTATTTTTCATACTACTGTGCTTTCGGGGTCCATCAGTTATGCTGTATTAATGTTCCATATTGTATTAAATATAATATAGTGTTTTTTATGCACTATATGCTACGTAATTAACATGACATCTACAAATAATACCAGAAATTATATTATTTTTTTATTGCCACACTGTGACTGCTGGCATTGTCATTAGCCTCCTCTAGCCAAGCTAGAACATTTGTATGTACTTATAAATCCAATAACATAGAATGGTTTGAAATTAAATAATTACTAATCAATAAAGTAAAATCCAGAAATTTGAAAAGGCATGGGGGAAGGTTCTCTTGCTAGTAAGATGGTTGGGATCAATAAAATATTCTGAAAAGAACAAGATCATTGCATGTAGAGATGGTTACTACTGAATAAGGTAGGCACAAGATTCTCATTGAGTAACAGGAGATGATATTTTAGATTGGCTTCACCATACTAGTGTCTTGTCTATTAAAATTATTCAGCATTTCTCATTATTGGAAAACTTTGGTAGACATTTCTGAGGGATGTATTTCAGTTACTATATTCTTAAGATTATGTAGAAATGCAACAAGCTTGCATCAGTTATTCCAAGATTGTGTAGACATTTCCGAGGGATGTAATTCAGCTAGTTACTATATTCTTAAGATTTTGTAGAATTCATATAAGGGGTAATTTGGAATTCATTCAACAAGCCTGCATGAGTTATTCCAAGATGCCTCTTTGACTCCATGAATTTATAAAATGTGTTCCTGTTTCATTGAGTACCTGTTTGTTTGTTGGAAAACAGTAGAGATGCTCATTTCCTACATGTTTTAATTAGTGTTGGCTTATTTTACTTCAGATGATAAAGAAAGGGAGCAACTTGCAAAGGAGATATCAAAAGATTGGAATTCTGGTGGAGGCATTTTAAGATCTTTAAATTTGATGTTATACTTGATTTTACACCTTTTTCTCTTCAAAATGTGCAAATATAACCCTGTTCCTTGCTACTCAATTGCAGTTTTTGAGAGGAGCATAAACACATTATTCCTCACAGAAATGGTTCGGGGTCTTAGTCTGACGCTCAAATACTTCTTTGAGAAGAAAGTTACAGTATGTGTCCTTGTTTTGCTTCTCTTCTCTTTTTATTTTTCCACTTCTCACTTTGAAGTGAATATATATTTTTATCGTGACATCATCCTCCTCCTTGGACTAACGTTGAAAGAAATCCACTGCTAGTGTTTGATTCAATGTGAAAGAACAATTTTCATCTCCCACAATTCTCAAGTACATGTGCTTTACCTTTATTGAAAGTTTTTCTATGGAGGGTGGAAGGGTTCCTGAAGTGGCTAATTGTTGAACTTCACAACACCAGTTATGGGCTAGAATTTGGTCTTGTTTGTTCTTTTGAATGGATCAAAGTCTGAAGATATTATAAATGTGCAGATCAACTATCCATTCGAGAAGGGCCCTTTGAGTCCTCGTTTTCGTGGAGAACATGCTCTCCGACGATATCCAACTGGAGAGGAACGGTGTATTGCCTGCAAACTGTGTGAGGCTGTAAGGGATATACATTAATGTAGATTCTAGCCACATGATTGTTTTTTATTTGGTATATATCTTGTTTCTATGATAAACATCTCAATGTTAGGCACAAGCTTGTGTTATGCACAGCTGGTGGGCTGAATACTTGCTTGTGTTTTAGACACATGCTCAATTTGATATTTACTGATCTGTTAATGACCATCAGTTTATTTGATTATTTTGTCTTTTGACAGATTTGCCCTGCCCAAGCAATCACTATTGAAGCTGAGGAACGAGAAGATGGAAGCCGTCGGACAACCAGGTTATAGTTTTGTTATCTGCCCATGCTATTCCTCTCGGTTTGCTCCATGCATCTCATTCTCTCTGTCATCTGAATTCATCAGGTATGATATCGACATGACAAAGTGCATTTACTGCGGGTTTTGCCAAGAAGCATGTCCTGTTGATGCCATTGTTGAAGGGCCCAACTTTGAATTTGCTACTGAAACTCACGAGGTTAAAACTTCTCGCTAAATTATTAATTGAACTATTTATTACTAATGCTATAATGGAGTAGATAACTTATTTCTCGCTGCTATAGGAACTTCTCTACGACAAGGAGAAGCTACTCGAGAATGGTGACAGGTGGGAAACAGAAATTGCTGAGAATCTCAGATCTGAAAGCTTGTACCGTTGAGTCGATAAGATGATGTTAATTTCTGTTAAAACATGAACCTGGGCTCCTCCCGATTTTGAATATTTGCTAAATAAAGTGATCAAATGATCATTTGGACTTTCTTTGTTACTTCCATTTTGCCACAATAGTTGGGTAAGTTCCTTGTTTGGAACATCAATCATGGATGAGAAAACAAGTTAAATAACTTGTGTATTCTTGTGGAGTGAGGTTCATTTGAACGACAATTAATTGCAGTGTTCTTAAAAGCTCGTTTAGTCATAGTCACACTATGTTTTTTTGCATTTGAGTTTTGTTTAGATTATGTCTAGGTCCGTTTCGACTTAGAGAAGCTTGAATTTTATCACTGTGTCGTCACATTTCTGGCCTAACTAATGAATTAGTGTCAAGTACTAACCTTTGGAATTCGCCATTAGGCTTTCTAACTCTGTAATTTAGCAAGCTAATCTTTGGACTTCTGTATGTCTTAACTTTGAATGAATTATGCTGCATGTACACTCTTGTCTACATCTTCCATTACACTTTGTCATATGGCATCATTATCCCATTTGATTTCCCAAACAGTCTCTCATTCTTGCCTAAGTTATGTCTCATTGGAGGGAGAGTGATCAAGAACGTACATTTAGTATAGTTGAACTTTGAGTTGTTAGCGCAAGTGAATTGTCAGAAAAGTACTCTCAAATTTATGATAATGGCTAATGTCTACCAAAAGACCATTTAGTATAGTTAAACTACGAAATGTTAGCTCGTTAATTGTTTGATATAAAATTGTGAAATTGTGGTGTAAAAAAGAAAAGAAATTTGATGGAACGTGACGAACTCCGACAAGATCTCCGTGTGTAATTGATTTCACTCATTAGCAAGAAACAAAGGAGAAGAAAGAAAGATGAAATTTTTCAATAAGATTTTCCATGAGCACCCGAGCTTTTTGTTATCTTTTCTCTTGATTTTCAATTTGATTGGAGCACAATCATTCCCTTCTCAAATATTACCCTTAGTTGTCATTTCCTTAATCTGCTTACTCACCCCCCACCAATTTTATATAGAATTGCAAAAGCCAGAATGCTTAAGGATTTGACAAAATATTCATACTTGATGCAAGTTTCCATGCAACGAGGCGGCGGAAATTGTTTGTACTCATATAGGTTATTGCGAAATTTAATCTGTGCTCATCTGGAGAAATTTGAAGCGACAATTAGATTTTTTTTTGAAATTTGATTCGCGCTCATATAGATCATCAGCAATGGAGATTTTCAGAGTAATGCAGCAGTTGAATAATTATTGTAAAAACTTTATAGTAAAATTTAAGGCAATCAAAGCAAATTTCATTATTTGCTTGAATTATCATTGTTCATCCAACTCATTCACAATACAGACTTCAATTTAAAATGAATTATATGCTTCGAAGCCACCCTAGAAAATACAAACAAAATAAACTAAATAATTGTGGTTGAATAAATACAAAATATTTTATGTGAAAAGGGCTTAAAAGTATGGTTATTTATGTAGTTATGGCACATTAGTAAATAGAAAAATACTTCAAAATGTGGCGAATCAAACAAATATTATGTTTAAAATGACATAAGTATCCTATCTATTATTGACACACACACACATATATAAATGCAATGATTCATACAGCAAAAGATATGACGATTCGTACAAGTTTGGTGGTTATACTACCTCCACAATAAATTTTTTATCCAGATTATAATATGCATAAATTTTTGAAATGCCATTAAGTAAAAGCCTTAACCAAAACTAATGACCACAACAAATATCATGATGTGTTGCCGCCACCCCCTTTCATTATTACTCCAAATCTTTCAATGTGTTGTCATGTTTTTTATTTTGAGCCAATGGGGACGTGGGGTGGGGTGGGGAGCAATTCCCCTTGTACAGGGGAATTGTCCACGGAAGTTATACAAGTGTTATCACTACGAGAAAAAAGGGCTTTTGCAACATTTAAAATGAAACATTCATCAATTGTATGTTGTTAAAAGGGGTATATTGTAACATTCAGCAAATATATGTTGCCATTGGTTGACCAAATTGAGATTTAACAACGTTTTTTTTAATGAAAGTTGCTAAATACACCCTTTTGCAACATTCCTAGACCGTTGTTGTTATTATTATTTTTTTGCAACGTGCATTCAGTTTTGGCAACGTTCAATGAATGTTAGTGTTAATAAGTTTTGACAACGTTCAATGAACGTTGCCTTTAGAGGTTTTAGCAACGTTCATTGAATGTTGCATTTAGTTAGTCTTAACAACGTTCAATAAACGTTGTCGTTAATCAGTTTTGAACGTTACCTTTAGAGGTTTTAGCAACGTTCAATGAACGTTGCCGTTAATAAGTTTTGGCAACGTTCAAAGAGCGTTGCCTTTAAATGTTTTAGCAACGTTCAATGAACGTTGCTTTTAATTAGTTTTAGCAACGTTCAATAAACGTTGCCGTTAGAGGTTCTAGTAGCATTTTGCAATAAATTAATGCTTAAACAAAACACAAACCACCCGATCCAACCGGACCCAATTGGTTAGTGTAGTTAAAAACTCAAGTTCCTACCAATGACAACCGTAATTTCTTCCCTCTTTCTCTTGCTCTCGGTCTCTCGCCACTGGAATCGTGGCGTTGCCTTCCTTCCATCGTCACCATCAACGATGCAGGCGAAACGGCGCCACCTTTCTTCTTCCCTCCCCTTCACTCTTTCACAAATGACAACAAGCCGACCCTTTTTTCAACCCTAACCATGTGAGTCGCAATGCCGCGATTAACAACTTGTTTAGTCGGTCCATCAGTCTCCTCCACGGCTTGAGGGACTACACTCCGTCGCGATTAACAACTTGGCGACTATGCTATGCAAGGTAGATCTCCTGTTTGACTCGCGAGTCCTGTGGTACAATGCAAGGGTTCTTCTATTTGGCTTCGTGATTGCTTTTTTTAAAGTAATTTTCTAAAGATTTGTTCATTTTTGTGTGAGTTTATGTTGATTTGCAAGGTAAAAGTTTATTTTTGTTTTTACTAGTCCTAAGGTGGCGAACCTTACTGTTTTTATATATTTAGAAACACAATTTTTTTCTTATTTTTTGTTTACTATTTTTACATATTTAGAAAAGACGAATTCTTGTTTACAGTATGTGTAAATTTGTTTACAGTAAACCAAAAGTTCATTTTTGTTTACAGATTTCATATATTTAGAATTAGAAAAAACGAATTCTTTAATGCAATATGTTGTTTGATGATTAATTAATAGGTGCAATGAAACTCATTCGAAGTGTACTGTTATATGCAAATATCAGTTTGTCTCGCCAATTTCAAAAGCCTCAAGCAGTTTGCGCTTTTTCTGCCACCCCATTTTCAGGTAATTATTTCTTCCACTAATGCTTTGGCTTTATTTATTTATTTATTTATTTATTTATTTATTATTATTATTATTATTATTATTATTATTATTATTATTATTATTGTGATTGGTGGTTGAGTTATTTTGCGAATATGAAGTTGATTTAATGGTTTTCTCCATTGCCAATAAATTTGTATTTAGTTACTCAATTAAATTCACATAAACCATTTTTTGAATTTGGTGAAGTAGAAAGTTATTGTGAATGATTAATTACTGTGTTGCTCAAAATGGTTTACAAAGGTTTTGGTTGGTGCAAGGAACTTGTGTTCCTGTTTTTGAAACAAGATTTGAGGGAATATTACCGTTTGGTTTAGAGTTTGGTTAAGTAGTTTACGTTGTTTAATTGTTGGCACAAATGGAAACGATCAATTGGAGCAAGTATTTGTGACATTTTCTCTTTTGAAACTGACCAATACAATTTTGTGAGAAGTACAATTGAATTTTGTTGCCCGAATTGTGTCCTATTGGTTCCCAATCAAATAGAAAGAATCACCTCTGTTACAAATATATGTAGGCTAATATATGGTAGTTTATCGATGAACCTCCTATTATCCTGATCAACGGTGTAATAATATGTTATTTGGAACCGACCACTTGAGAGTAAAATTGGATGTCATTATAGTAAAAAGCCTTCAATTTTACTAGGCACTCTGCACTGTAATCTATCTACGTGACTTAAGATTTGAACGAGGCTTTGATGTATTTTTGTTTTTGGTTTATCTATTATGTTTCAGTTCCTGGTGAGCCTTATACCTCTCCAGCTCCAGTTCTAACTCCCTCCATTGATAACTTTGTTGGTATGTAACTTTTACACATGGACATTCCTTTAGATTCATAGCAATTGCTTTGCCTAGTGGATACGATTTGTTTGGAGGAATAAATTCTCCGTGAATGTCATGCTAACTCTTTTTTTAAGCTGTATATATCAAAGTAAGAAATGATTTAAAATGACATGTTGTAATATTTATTTCTTGTTTTTTCAGTAAATCACAAGCCTTGCTTACATTATTGGTGGATCATTGGAAGTTTGGTTGTTGGTCTGACTCTGAAATGATTTAAAATTGCTGTATTTTTTCGATTTTATCTATGGCGATTTTATTACTTTATTATTTTGAGGCCATCTTGATTGAAACCAATTCAATATTTACGAATGGATGCATCCATTATTTTTTGATAAGAAAACTGAAAATTTAGTTTTTCTTTTATGTTAATAAGAAAATATTGTCTGTTTGAATTTATTGGCAGATATTGCACAAGATTCTGCAGCTATTAAATTGAATTGTGAAATTCTAATTATTGGCATTATGATTGCATATGACAGGTTCTTGAATGCTGGAATGTTTGAGAATGGAACAGAGTCTTGTCACACTGCCACATTCAGATTCAAAGTTTTGGAAGCTATAACCAAGTTTCTTAACCACAACATCACGCTGTGCTTACCCCTCCGTGGCACGATCTCAACCTCAGGTGATCTTGTTCCGTTGTCCTACATTGCTGGTATGTTGATAGGGTGGCCTAATTCTAAGGCTGTTGGATCCACAAGAGAAACTCTAAATGCCGAGGAAGCCTTTAAACTTCCTGGTGTAGATTTAGGTTTTTTTGAGTTGCAGCCTAAAGAAGGCCTTGCACTAGTTAATTTTCTTTTATTTGAGAGGAATGTAAGATGTTTATTTGATGGGCAATATGCTAATAAAAAAATTTCTTCAATTTATTATAATGATGTGTTTTGTCTATTGATTAATAAAATAATATCAATTTTATGCAAGCCAATTTTATTTTATTTTTTATTTTGTTGTTGATTTCGTAAATAGCTATACAAATAGGAAAAATAATAAAAATAATAAAATAAAAATTTGTAAATAACCTACGGCAACGTTCAATGAACGTTGCCGTATCTCTTATTCGCAACGTTCAAAGAACGTTGTCGTAAACCTTTACGGCAACGTTCATTGAACGTTGCCATATATTAACCCTCAACAGCAACGTCAAGGTTTGCAACAGACGCCTGAACGTTGCCGTAGGCCTTTAGCAACGTTTATTGCCCGTTGCAAAAACCTATTTTTGGCGTAGTGTATGCTGGCAAAACTTTATGGTTGCTTTTTTCTTTATTTTTATCATATACCAATATTTAATTGCCAAGTGTGTATCTACAGGAAATCTATCAAACTTTTTTTTTACACATAGCATCACTCTAAAGCTAGTCGTTGTCACATGTGTTGCACGAGTTTTATATTTATTCTATTTTTATTAGTGTATAAATTGTAGAGTTTTAAATATTGTTGAAGAAGTCAGAGATAGCAGCATTTAGGAATGTTGGCTGAAATTTATATAATTATTAATTGAAAATATCAAGTTGAATAGAAGAAGAGATGCTGAAAATAAACAAATTATTATAAAGAAAATATACCATATTTGTATGAATTTTGAGATCATATAACAAAAAATTTGCAACATGTTAAAACTTCTTAAAACCTCACAACAATGAAATCAATACACTTAAACTCTACACGACCAAACTAAATTTAGCATTGACAAAACAATAGGCTCACCAATTTGATAAAGACTTCATCATCGTTCTTGTTGGACAGAAGTTGCATGGATTTTAGTTCGTTGCCCAAATTGACCTTCCTTTCCTCCAACTTAAGAGCAAGCAGTGCCTTTCTTCTCTCTTCCAATACTTGCTCACTATGTATAACATTTACATTGTTTGATTTTAGCCTATATATCAGAAACTAAGCCAGCAATATTATGTTTATTTAATTGCAATTATTCAGTAAGCAAAATTATGAATCAAATCATCGCATATACTGGACAAACATTAATCTCAGCATCTAGACAACAAAATTCAATTGAGCACCACTGTGGATCGAAATAAGTAAGAATAACCTCTTTCTGAGAGGCAAAAAGAACATAAAAGATAAAGAAACATCATAAAAACTTTAGTTTGATGCATATTTTCTTTACATGAAACATAAGGAGCATGAGAGAAATTTTTGTCTACCCAAGTAATTTGGCATTTTTCTCTCAAGAATAGTATAAGGGGTATTGAGTTTTCGAAGAACTGCTTAGATTTTGTCCAAGTTTTTGCCCCTCTCTAGTATTATTACTCAGTTTTTCTACCTTTCAATAAATGGATTTTTTTTCATTTTCAGTAGTCTTCTTTACAACTTTCTGCACTCATTTTAATCCAATTTGTGCAATCAACTTTTATAGCAAGTGTGTTTGGTAGAAGTAGTCTAGCGAAGATAACTCCCCACACCAGTGCCCATTTTTGAACCTTACTTAAGGTGCTGCTCCATGCTACGATAATGTCTTTTTATAATTCCTCAACTTAAAGTACAACGTATTATGAAGTTCTCCAAAAAAGAAGGGCTACATTAAACGGCAATGGAAACAAGAAGTAGGCAACCATACTCCCCACCTTTAAGAAAGTACGTACTTCCCTTGTGACAATTTAATAATGAAGAGAAGAAAAATAAGAAATGAACCACTGCATTTAAAACACAAGTTACCACTCATGCACATATCGAAGGCTATCCATAAGCTACCATCATTCCTCCATATGGATCGTAGAGATCCATAGCACAGCCTGAAAAGGAGCTCAAAAACATAAAGAAATGTTTTACATTATAAGAAATGAACTTCAATAAAACTATCATGATAATGGAAGTGAGCTACACTTGACTTAGTTTTAAGTTCCCATTGAAGTACTCTTACAATTGAGTGCCCAACAAGCTCAAGCTGTGGGGGCTGCTTATCACCACTCCAGAGTATGGTTGCTAAATTTTACTGGAAAATCTGACCCACCCGTCCATAATTTCTATCTAGCCTTGACAAGATGTTGGATTAGTATAAAAATGGCAATAAAAAAGATCAATAAAAAATATTTTGAAGGGAAACAAAGGCCACTAAAATATCTATTAATTACGTTTTGGTTTTGCCTTTTGTGGTTATTTTGTTTAAATTATTGTTGATCCCGGTTGAATTGTTGTTATCATCCATTGCAAGTGAATAATCCAATTGACTGATTGTATTTGAAGAGTTGACATAAGTGGTTGTTGTTGAAGAATCGAATATGAAGATTATTTCATATAGATATTCGGGTGGACTCTGTCGTTTTGGTGTCATTTTTAGGTAGAAGAGCACTTCTTCTTCAATCTCAGTTCTTATGACATCATTGAGTTGCACATCTAGGTCCTATAGCATGAAGATTTCTTCCATCATACTTTTGCACATAATCTCGATGAAGATTTCAAATGCAACGGCGATTTCATAATAAAGAATAGTGTAAATCTATGAATTTGTTCATTTAAAAAAAATCCCATAAATAACAAATCAAGAAATCTTTGAAAACCCCATAGGCTATAAACCACATATTACGAAAAATTGCTCTTCCAAACTTCTTTTTCTTAAGTCTCCAATTAGGCAACAAAAAGCAAATTATAATTAAAAAGGTCAAACATTTGAAACTGCAATATAACCTTTATCCTAACTTCCTAAGTAAACAATATACCAACCAATGTGGTGGTATTGCTCTAATTCATGTTCTCCATTTCCAAACTCTAAAAAAAAATATTCTTGACACTTAAAACATACTCATCAAAACAAAAGACACTCAATATCACATAGAGTTGCAAAGACTGCAGGACATAAATGATGTCAGGAAAAAATAAGCCAATAGTAAAGCCACAGAAGTCAATCCAATGAAACTTAATGGTTTCAGAATAAAATAAAGATGATACGAGGAAAGTCAATGGTTGCAAAAAAATGGAAACAAGACCTTATTACAGATAAAGACTGCCGCATGAGTGAAAAATAAAAGCATGTGTTGCTATTCATAGATGAAAACTATAGTACAAATATAAAATGTTGACATCATAGACAGGCATTGACAATAAATTCTGTCATGACATGCAAAGTGGACAGTGTTAAAATGAAATCGGGAATTTATACATCAAAAAGATCACATTTGTTTGAGCAAAAGAAAATCTTGAAACGGGACTAAATCAAAAGCAATTAAAAAAATATTTGTTCTGACCTTGTCCCAATGACCCCATCAAAAAGATTCCCCTTCTCTCACTAAAAAAACCTCTGTAGAACTTCTCGTTCCTCAGGTTCCCAGAGTCCATTTTTGTGGAAAATTTCCCGCCCTCTCTGAAATTTGAAGGAAATTTTGTACAAAGGTAGGAGAGAAAATCAAAGGATTAACACCAATTCAACAACACAACATTAAAACTTGGACAGCTTGTGCATACAAAATCGAAAAAGTCATCGAAAATAACTTTTTTCCTTCTAAAAAGAAAGAATACATAAGATCCCTACACCAAAATAGAAGAATATAATACCTTAGAGATCTATGTAACTTTCTGCAGCAGAAGCTTCTTTCCTTGCTTCAGTGGCAGCCATTTGTGCAATAAATCTAAGCTTCAAGACATTCTGTACATTCAGGAACAAGAGCCAACTTCATATTAATCCAAGTAGATCACAGCGTTAATATTCATATTCCTTTTGTAATCAGTCTTGATCTTTTTCAGCCCATGCGACATTTTAGGAAGCAGGTAGAATGGAATCACATCATATTGTTAAACAGGTGAAGAAAATGGTCTATTTAGCCGGCTCTTGCCAAGATCATAGATTAGTTTATGTTATGAAAATGATGAGAACCTCCCCTTGAAGACAATATCTTCAAGCTTCTTCGTAGTGAAGATGTCAATTGCAATTATGTTTGTGAATTTTAATTTTTTATATGGGGTTTTGAATCCAAGTTATTTTTCGTTGCTTTGGGTTAAATGTACCTGAAATGAATCTTTGACGATGCGTAAATGGAAATATCAAGGTTTGACCTACTCATTTAGAGTTGTCTATCTAATTTGGCAAAAATTCTTATTCTTTTGAAAGAACATGACATGTTTTTTAAATTTTGGGAGACAAATAATATATATAAATAGACCTATCATGTCATAATCATTTTTATCGTATAAATGTTAGACCAAATTTATATGTTAGACCAATTTAAAACACAGTTATAGTTCAAACAGTTTACAATAGGAAAATATTCTATTACCAGCTGGTTTAGATGCTCAATTTTAACTACTTGCTTCTTACAAATGCTATCAAACTCCTTTTTTCTCCATGGCCAAAGGTAAATCATTCTCTGTATCATATTAATAAGGACAAAATTCATTAAGTTTAATGATTAGGATATAACCTAGATTTTTGTAATAAAGTTTTACTTGACAATCTAAAATAGGCTACTAACTTGTTTCCATCCAAAAATAGCTAAATAAAAACTGATTTGATAAGAAGTAAATAAATAATACTTACGGTAACCTTGTCTCGCTCCTGCCTTGTGACACTGAAACAGTGGGCAACATAGAGACAAAATGACCAATTGAGTCCATAAACCAGCATATAATCAAAAATTAAATTATTATACACAAGGTCCGACTAATTTAACTAACATTAAGCCTTCACAAAGCAACCATTTTCAATACCATTTAGTCAAATAAACTCCGAAGACAGCACAATAGTAGATGGGAAAATATATATTTATAATTACCCTTATTCAAATAGTAAATCCTGACCAGTAAACAAGTGAAACTGTCAACCACAATAGGAATACAAAGAAGAAACATTTTTTCAACTTATTTCCCAATTACCACTATAAACACAGTCAAATCAAGGCCACAGAATTAGGAAAATGAGCTTGAACCTAAAAGTTTATTAAACCTGAAATAAATATGGCCTCACCGAAAGAAACCAACAAAATTTGCAATGCAAATAAATAACTTTTCATTAGCAACATTGACCATAAAAAATCCCAAAAAGGGGGAAAAGATTGAAGATACATTAGTAATTAACAGTTTAAAAATACCTTGTCTTATGATCTACTAACTAACATACAATGAAGCACAGATTTGGAGAGCAACTTTGAAACGATCTTAGATATGAGTTTTCCTGGCATATGCTTATTCGTGGCTGTAAATTTGGTGCTTCAATAAATTACTAATGTCTAAACACATTTAAAAAGTCTAATGTATGTGATATATAATTTAAGCTCTCATTCTACTATCAATATGGGCTTTTCTAATTTAATTCTCATCAGAAAAGTAATCTATGCCATGTAGAGTAGAGAAAGCAAGTGATTAACTCAATATTGTTAGCATAGTGAAATGAAGGCCCTTCCAATGGAGCAGAAAATTTAAACTCTCCCAACACTATTTAAACTAAAACATACAATGTTGCTTTATTGAATTCCTCAACAGACGTGAAAGCCAAAGCGTTATTAAGTCCAGACTTCAAATCAATGTAAAGGGCATTCTAGCAATCAATATTCCAGTTTCAAGTTGAAATGAATTTAAGAAAAGAAACATGTTGATCAGTCTCAGAAAACGCTCATATAAAGATAATAGAGAGCACATAACAATCAAGTGTATGCATGGAACCACCTTTACAAAAATAAGAGAAACCGGATGACAGGCAACAAATACAGTATCATAAGCATAGCTAGTCGAAGCTTTCGAAATTAGAAAAATACAGACCTTAATCAATCGTATAAGACTATGTATACGTAATAGTCTAGTTCATTACATTTGATTAGCCAAGAATATGATTAAGAATGTGCCCGATGAATAACAGTACCCCAGTAATTTCATCAAAGAAGTTGAATTTTTTATTTTTGCCTGTCATAAGAGAAGTCAAATTTTTTGCTTTAAGAAGAAGTCGAACCATTTTTATTCATCATCAGAGAAGATATTTAACATCAAGCTCAAGTTAATTGCAACTCAATAACCAAGATTTATTGCATAGCCAAGATCAAACTCAATTCCATTGAAACTTGAAAAAATTCATACAATGAACAAATCGTTCTTTGAGAAATACTAACTCGGACCAAACAAGTTTGTCAACAGAATTCCGAAATCTATATTTAATTCAAGCTCAAATTCCTTTGGCTAAACTTGCTTGTGTTTATTTACATAATAACGTGTTTGGGAGTGTTTTTAAACAGTTCAAATTACGAATGGATAGAAATGAGTGGCTCCTCAAAATGTGTAAATAAAAAGAGTGTTCACAAACAATTTATAGAAACGAGCAAAAGTAGTTTAACTAATTGAACTAAATTTATTTTTCATTGGTAATACTGGACATCCACTCCAGCTTTCCCTTAACAAAATTAAAAAACAATGGATAAACAGATTAATGAGTTTTATAATTGAAAATAGAAATTAAACTAACCTTAACTTGAAAATCAACTGGATTAGAAGCTGCCTTGTAAACATTATCCAAAATTTCTTTAAAATTGGGCTTCAAGCTGAGACTCTAATCAATCCAAACCCCATTAGCGAATGACAAACGAGGCCCACCAAGGGGGCCACCGTCAGCGAGAGTTACAAGCTGAGAGCCAATCACCAATTTCTAGGCAAAATTTCCACTTTTCTGGGGAGGTTTCATTAAACTTGGAACAAAGATAGAGAGAAAAAGATCAAACACAAAAAATACAGGTTGAAGGAAATGGAACAACTATAAACAAAAAGAGGAAAATGAAGATTTCATGATAGCTTCAAAATATCACCCTTTTGAAACACATTTTGACCATAATATGTAATGAAACAAAGCTCAACCTAAAACCCAATTTATAACCAAATTACACAAAATCTAAAGCTCATACATATATAGGGAAACACCTGCCAAAGGATTTTTGCTTTGATTTGGGTTGGATCTCTTAAAAGATCGAAAATAAAATGGGGAAAAATCGATTATTTAACAACTCAACTTAAAAACTAGAAGAAACATACATAAGAGTAAGAAATTGAAGGCGTGAGAAGTATACTTACCAGTATATGTCTCAATTCCTGCAAATTGTTTGTATTTTTTCCTACCATCGAGAGAGAGATTAGGGTTAAAGCAAGAGAAATTCGTCAAAAAAAAAAAGCAAAAATGTAGGAAGAGCACCTCAAAAGAGTAATAAAAATGAAATCCTGCTTTGTGCCTCCGGTGTTCCTACACCTCTTGTATTGGACTGCTTCTTTGGCAATTGTCGCTCCAATAACCACAAGCAAAGGTGCGAGAATACTGGTTACTGTGTAGGCTCTGATTTTTGTATGAAAAATGGAGAAACAGAAGATTGTAGGTAGGAGAAAGAGAAATGGAAACGATGGTTATGTGTTGAAATTGAAATAATTTTCAAACTGTTAAAACCGGGATGGGATGAAAGAATGAGATTCAACACTATTGTAGATATTGCATCTCCAAATATTAGAAAATGCATGACCAGTAACTTGGGATTGGTTTACTATTCGTTCTACAGTAGCAACTACTTCCCCTTTTTAAGAGAAGTTAGATGAGTGAAGCCTTAGTGTAGACTAGAGAGAAGGGAACATACACCACCATTTTTATTTTTATTTTTAATAAATTGAGTTTGGGTAATAATTATAGAATTATGTTGTGTTCATGAAAAGTATATTTTAATTACGTGTGCATAAAAGTGATGTAAGAAGTAATATTTGTGGGAACAATATATATTGGCATTTTAATTTTTTATTGAATTAGAACTATAATTATAAATTTGTTATGGTGCAATTATTGAAAATGTGTTTTAATTTTGGTGTGATTATAATATACTGTAAGTAAAATTTGTCGTGGTAATATAACTACCTCTCAAAATAGATGTTATAACACTGTGTGTAAATTAGTATAATTAATTATGATTGATTTACTCATAATGCTTATGTTAAAGCATATTTTGGCCAATTATTATATATAATAGTGTTTATGTACAATAAAGGTCCGTCTGATTGCGAAGATTGAATTTGGGTGAAAAAAAACGAATTTCAGATAATTGAATTGCCTACAAATTATTTTCTTGAAAATTGTAAATTTATTGTGTTTGATTGATATAATTTTTCAAATTGAAAATGTTGAAATAAAAGTGTTTTTGGTATTCATTTGACTTTGTTTTATATGAAATTGTCAATTAAAGTAAAGGGATAAATTTTACTGGTATTGGAGATAGAATTTGTTACCATTGCGTAAAAAAAAAAAATCAAGAAAATCATCTTTTTTGGTGTTCGTTTGACTTTGTTTTATATGAAAATTGTTAATTAAATAGAAATATTTTTTTTACAATAAGGGATAAAATTTGTTTCCATTATTTAAAAAAAAAAAAAACAAAAACAAAACTTGGAATTCCATTTCCCACCATATAGGTGGGAAAACAAATTCAATGAAAAGCTGGAAATGGTCACCATGTGAAGCAAACATGGAAATCCAATCGTCAAAAAATAAATGCCTATCAAACACCAACAAAAGTGGAAAATGGAATTGGAAGTGAATCAAACACTACCTAATAGATATCGGATCATAATGAAATCGATAAATAATTATTAGGGAAAAATTGATAATTCTTATATTTAACTTTACATTTTGAGGAATGTGAAATATTCCGCAAAATTGCAAAAAATCAGGTCATTTTCACACACACACACACACAGACACACACACACAGAGACACACACACACACACACACACACAAGAATTAATCAGTGAACGTATGAAAATAGCACCTTTTATTTAAATTATCCTAAAATATAAAAAAATAATATTTACTCTTTAAAAAACAATGATCGACGAAATCAACAATTGAAGTATTTGCTAATTTTGGCATACATTGGTGTAATTAGAAGAAACATTGAACGTATGTTGTGAGTTTTATTATAGGGAATGTGAATCCTTCCACCATGTGATCATAAATCACATTTGTAACATATAATGTGCTTTTAAAACAATTTACTCCGATAGATTCTAAATCGTATGATTGCGATCAATTTATATGTCATGAGTTCACATGAGATGTGATAAATAATCGTGACTTTTAATTATTCCTATCTTGAAGAATTGCAATAATTTTGTGTGATGATTATTCAAGTAAACGTAAATGATTCCCAACTATGACAGTTGTGACATTTGACGAGAAGTTTAGCAACATATAATTATGGCTCGTATGAGTCATATCCATTCTATATTGAAGAATTGTAACCTTTTGACCATGTAAATGAACGATAATGATTATGCTTCTTAATACAAATCCAGTGAACGATTTACACACCCCCTATATCGCGATAAAAAAAGAGAATATATCATTTAAGTAATCTTAATTTTGAAAATAGTATCAGAATTGTAAAATTATAAATTGTAAATTAAATTATCAAAATTTTGAATTAATTAAATTCCTAAACATCTTATTAAATTATTTTTATTAGTAACTTAATTTGTCGAAGTAAAAGTTAAATATTCGTTTGGTCTAATTTTTAATTTATTACTTGGTCACTGTTTCGGTCCAATTTTTTTAAAAATACATTTTTCTCAATACTCATTTTCAACTTATATTCTCCTATAAAATAATGTTACACATAAACTCAAAATTTTTCATTATTTTTTAACAACACATTCTCCAAAAATCATAATTTGAAAATATATTTTCCATAAAAATCTCATTTCAATCACTGTCTGACAACTATTATTTGAAAACCCTTTTTTATATACTCATTTTCAATTATGTATTCACACAATAAATATTTTACACGTAAACTTAATATTTTTTTTTTTAAACTTTTTAATCCCACGTTCTTTTAAAAATTACAATTTAAAATTTTATTTTTTAAATAATGATAGTCAAATAGTGGCTTAATAGAGACAATTAGCAGCTTACTTGATAGAGGTCATTGATAACTGGATTAGAATGTGAAAAGATCTTGTAAATCCCAATTAGAAAGCATGTATATCCAACCATAACCTATGTCCATTAAAGTGTTATTCTGTTATTCATGGAGCGAAGGGGAACAAATGAAACGGCAAATGTTTTCTTCCTCGGTATTACGCTAAAAATTGGGGGAGAGGCGAAATAGGTGGCATATTCATCACCCCTTGGCACCAATTTATCATTTTTTGCAGTGATTTCTATTCAATTTCTTCATCAACGAAATTGAAAGGTATTATCGGATTTTATTAGTGTAAATGCGGGCTAGATTCAGTGGTGAAGTGCAACACAGATTCATAAGTTCAATGACTACCAAGTGAAAAAATGAAGTGTTGTGACTTGTCATCAATATGAAACTTTACTAAATCTTTGGTGGCCAGTGGCCACCTGTATTTTAACCTTGGATCAGATTCTAATTTGGCTGATCTTATTTGTTATATACAGTATTGTTTTGATTTGTCTACATATTATGAACTGTAATCTCATGTGTTATATGTTTGCTGCTACCCAGGCTCTCTCTTCTTACTCAGTAGGCAGTATGATGAATATGGGAAAGTTACTGCATAAAAGCCAGTCAAGTATCCGGGCTCTGATTACCAATACACCGGTTTACAGTTCTGCCATTGGTATGAGTTTCACCTTTCACTTCTTTCAGCAGTATGATTTTGAGTGGGATCTAGATTTATCTGATTCACGTAATAAATCAATTTACTCGTTTTAGATATATCTGGAGAGGGATTGAGCTTGACATTCAGGCGCTGGGCTACGAAAAAGACGGCAGGATCGACAAAAAATGGGCGTGATTCGCTGCCCAAAAATCTTGGAGTCAAAAAATTTGGTGGAGAGGTGAAAGGATGAATATAGACGATAATTGATATTATATTGTGCTTGGTGTATTTTCATTGTCCAGACGGCAGCCACCCCTCCCCAAATATGCACATATTGTTCCTTTTATATAAAGCAACCTAGGTCATTATATGGTGCAGAAAGTTTTATCAGGGAACATCATAGTTCGTCAAAGGGGAACACCCTTCCATCCAAAGTTTTATCAGGGAACATCATAGTTCGTCAAAGGGGAACACTCTTCCATCCTGGAAATTATGTTGGAATCGCCAAAGATCACACTCTGTACGCTTTAAAGGAAGGCTGTGTCAAGTTTGAGTTCCACAAACTGAGCGGACGCAAGTGGGTGCATGTCGAGCCAATGTTCATGAAACAAAGGGGAACACGAAATTATGTTGGAATCGGCAAAGATCACACTCTCTACGCTTTAAAGGAAGGCTGTGTCAAGTTTGAGCGAACGCAAGTGGGTGCATGTCGAGCCAAAGGATGTTCATGAGGTCCACCCCGTCTATGCAAGTCCCAAGACGAAGACAGCAGCTTAAAGCCTTAAATTTAATATCTTCTTGAGACTATATTGCTGATGTAAACTTTCACCAGTAGATAGTGTTCATCTATCAAGTAAGCTGATAATACTTAAATTCTGCTTCTAATTTTGAAAGCTAAATAGCTTGGTTGTTTTCTGTTTTTCAGATCATTTAAATTTTTAGGTTACCATAAATAAATCTGTGTTGCAATTGCAATCTTTTATTGGGTTTTTTTATGTTAAAATTATATGCTTACAGAACATCATTTTGTCATCAAATTTACATCAAGATTGAAATTTGTTAGTTTATGTACAACAGTAATTAGTGGTGCGAATTGCAAAAGATTCTGCACACGATTTTATTGAAGAAACTTCATTAGGTGTCCAGTGTGCTGCAATGTCGCCCCTACTTAGGCACCTGCTATTTGTGAATCACATAGCCGAAAAACCTGTGGTATTCCCTGGAAACAGTATCTGAAGAATGGAGTGTATTTTGCTTTTGTACATTCACAGCTATCTTGAAGTGATTATACTTCCTTGCCCGTGATGTTCTTGGCTCAAGTAATCTTTCTCAGGAAGTGCAAGAACTTATTAGTGTCCTGTTCTTCGACTAATGCAGTTTGGACAATGAAAAATTGTTGGGAAAGATGAAAAGATAATGTGCATTTCCCTGTTTGCTAGTTCAGAAGAATATGCAATTCTTGTGTATGATCTAGATCAAAACCTAAATGAACTAAACTTATAAAATATGAAGTCACTAATAACAGTCAACAATTAATTATAACATTTGAACTATAATCACGCAGCCCTCTATTACAACAATCACAAGATGAACATGATCCACATAACATGGAAGAGAGAAAGATTATGATAATTGAGTTCCTTTTCTTTTGTCTCTTTTTTTCTCCCTTTTCTCTTTCACGTCATCTATCTGTTCACTATTATATAAGCAATGATATACAAATAACATTATTCATGATATGTTCTTGAGTTATTCAAATCTTCCAAATCTTTAAGCACAGATTTCATGAACGGGATCGAGGCAAGATTTTGCAAGACCAGCCACAGCCCATAGATTGTCAAACTCACACATTCGAAATTAATAATGAAGGGTCAATAATGCTTGTCTTATTATCTTCGTCGATGTGACGTAGCATTACTTGCAACCAATCCTGTGTCATGACATCACTCTTTGCACTGATTCCCAGTTTTCCTGTTACTGACTCAAGTAGAACCTTTCCAAAGCTGTAAACATCAGATTCACAAGATCCTATAGCTCTACCTGGCCAGGTGGAAACAGAAATGAATTTTAGAAATTGGTTGAACTAAAATACTTCATTTGATGGTTTTTGAATCAACTTAAGAGTGTTCTGCGCACATTAATGGTCTCTGTAATCTGAAACTCCACACTAAAAGGAGCATACGTTTCTACCCTTTAAGTCAAGATGAAAACAATAATGTACATCAGAAGAAATTTATACAAACCAGAAGCGTCTTCTTCCTATATCCTGCACAAAAGGAATACAAGCTAGTGTTAGCATATTCTTTAAGTGTTGCAGCATAATAATAGCAGTATATCACAATGCAAATGGTATTAGTTCTTGTTACAATTTCAGTATGTCCGATGATATCGGAACTGCATTGCTTTGGACGTCACTCCTCATACTGATTCCTTGTTTTCGCGTTACTAACTCAACCGGAACCTTTCCAAAGCAAGAAACACCAGATGCCCATGATCCAATACCTGGCCAGTTTAAAACAGATATGAAATTCCGAAGTAGGTTTTACTAAATTCTTCATTGAGTAGTCCTTGAATGAACTTAGGAGAATTATGAGCAGGAGGGTGAAAACTTTTCCACTCTATCAGGTCATTTGCATAAGAATGATCTGAGAATGCATACTGTTCTACCCTAAGTAATGATTTTAAAGAAAATGCACGATTCTACAGAAAGTTTCACAAACTGAAAGTCTCTTCTTGATATGAACTGTCTTCTTGATAGGTCCTGTATGTAAAGAACAAACTCTAGGTATTAGAGTAATCCTGGTAATATAAGTGCTGCAGCATAATAGGAAATCTAAATTAATCACAAAGAAAAGTTCTGTCAGCTCTTCGAGAGTGCTCATAGCAGACACTGGTACTTGTGAAACTGAATTAAAATATTGTGTTAAAGCAGTTGCAATCAATCACCTGGTAATCCTGTCTAGGAGAGTGTTTTCTTTGTTGCAGGCTCGACTTAGGCTCCCTAATTTCACATCATAATTATCATCAAGAAGTATGCTGCTGGCTTGAACATCTCTTCATAAGTTCACAAATTTTTTACCACAATTAGATCCATTGGGTAGGATTAAAGCTTAAAACACGAAAAGTAAAGAATTCATTCCTTAGCTTTAAACATGTGAATGAAAAAAAGCATGATAACACATTTGGTGGACTGTTCTTAATCTCAAGTCTCTTTTGTTAGTTTAATTTTAGCCCTTCAAGTAAATTTATTTGTACTTGTGACATTTTGAAATAAAAATAATAATTTGTTTTTCCAATAAACTGTTTATATTAATTTGAGATTGCATTTTGTTCATGGATAGACTTTGTTAGGAAATATGTAATTGGCAAATCTGTGACCAAGGACCAAAATGTAATAATTGTAAAGTCAAGGATTAAAATGTCATAATTGTAAGGTCAAGGACCAAAGTGTCAAATGTCCAATAGTTCAGGGACTTGAGTTGCAATTAATCAAAGTGTTGAAGGCTAGGTCTAGGGTTGTGATGGATGCCTCGAAGTTGCAAACGGCGCGAGATTTCGCTAGAGTCACGCCATGATCTCGCTCGAGCCACGATTGCAGAACCACTGTCGCTAGAGCCTCGCCAGCATGTCGCTCGAGCGAAGTGGACGTCGCTCGACTCACGCTGGTCCCTCGCTCGAGCGACCTATTTATCCGGGCAACATTAAATTTAAAAGCTCGTGAATTTTTGACGCGCCACAAGACCATATGTTGAGCCCTATAAATACCATTCGTCTCCTTCGAGTTGAACATCGAGGAAATACACATTGAAGTCATATTATTGATTCTCTCTAAAATCCTTGGAGATCAAAATCCTCGAAAAGCTTTTGTTGAAAAACTTTTCTTTAATCTTTCATATTCCTTGGAGATTAATCCTTTATATCTTTCACACCAAAGTTCAAAAAGCCAAACAATCTTCTAAACTTTTCAGATTAAAAATCCTTGGCTTTTGCAGAAAAACATCACACCCTGAAACACCAAAACACGACCTTCTCTAAATCCTATAAAACTTCTAGAAGATCCTCAGATTGAAGATCCGGGAAGAACTTGCTTGAAGAGCGGGAGTGCTTGACGATTCACGGAAGTAGAAGTCACACAAGGCTGGGATGGTAGCACAGATCTGCTAGATCCAGGAGAGTCTTGTTCTCAAATAGTAAGGAGGTCAGAAAATTGAGGGGATCAATTGTTCTGACGTACTGTAAGTTACCTTCTACAACCCCCCTCTAGGTGTTAGTTGGGTCAAACGATAGGTTTTTCAAGTGGTATCAGAGCTTAATCTCGAGTCCTGACCCATAGTTGTCTAGATGAGTCAATCACTGTCTGTACCTCCGTTTTTCGACAGAAGTAATTATGCATATTGGAAGGTTAGAATGCGTGCGTTCCTTGTGCTTTAATTTATTTATTGTTACCGATAATTCAACATAGGTAATTAAGACATGTGAATGAATCTGGACAAACTTTAATTCTTGTTGCTTGTTGCACGAATTAATTGATAAGTTTTTTAATTCCGCATGAACACCTATTCACCCCCTCTCTAGGTGTTAGTTGGGTCGAACGTTAGGTTTTTCAAGTGGTATCAGAGCGAAATCTCGAATCCTGACCCATAGCTGTCTAGATGAGTCAATCACTGTCTGTACCTCCATTTTTCGACAGAAGTAATTATGCGTATTGGAAAGTTAGAATGCGTGCATTCCTGAAATCATTAGATGAGCATGTGTGGATTAGTGTTCAAAATGGTTGGAAACCTCCCTCTAGTATCGTATCAGGAAACGTTCATCTTACTGACATATCATTGTGGACTAAAGATGAGTTAGCTGCATGTAACTGGAATAGTAAGGAAATTCATGCATTATTCATGGCACTATCACCAGAAGAGTTTGGGCGAGTCTCTATGTGCGAAACTGCTAAAGAGGTTTGGGACATTCTCGAAACAACACATGAGGGAACTAAAATAGTAAAAAACTCAAAACTGCAAATGCTAGCTTCTAGGTTTGAAGAAGTGAGAATGAAAGATGATGAAACATTTGATGAGTTTTACGCTAAGCTAAATGACATAGTTAACTCTAGTTTCAACCTAGGTGAGAGAATTCCCGAGACTAAGATTGTGAGAAAAGTACTTAGATCTCTGCCTGAGAGATTTAGGCCTAAAGTCACTGCCATTGAGGAAAGTAAGGACCTAGATGAAGTTAAGATCAAAGAATTGGTAGGATCCTTGCAAACCTATGAACCCACTATCTCACAACATAAGAAAGGAAAGTCCATAGCCCTAAAATCCATTAAAGAAGATGTATCTTCTGATACTGAGTCACTTAGGGATGAGAAAATCGCATACTTTGTTAAGAAATTTCAAAAAGTCCTCAATAATAGGAGAAAGCCTCAGGATAGGAAGAGTGGAGCCCCTGACAGATTCACAAAAGATAAAATTGAGAAAGATAACAATAAGGGGTCTAGTGAGAAGCCACGTTTGGTTAGATGCCATGAGTGTCAAGGAATAGGTCACTATAGGAATGAGTGTCCTAGCTATAAGAAAAATCAAAGAAAAGGGAAAGATAGGGCCTTAGTTGTCTCACTTACTGATAATGAATCTGAGACCAGTGATAGGCCGAAATCCTCTAGTAGTGATGATGAAGGAAATTATATGACATTTGTGGCTACTATTAAGAGTGAATCTGATAAGGAAAGTGACAAGGTTGAGGAAGAACATTCAAACGATAATTCTGGTAATGAGGATGAGGATGACATAGACTTACAAGAAGCTTATCAACTGTTGTTTAAGGAGAGTCTTAAAATAAAGAAGGTCAATAAAGCCCTACTTAAAAAGGTTGACGAACTTGAAAGGGAAAAAGAGAAACTGGGTAGTAAGCTTCAGGACTCATTTAAGAGTGGTAGTGAGTTAAAATGTGTCAATGAGAAATTGGAAGACAAGGTTAAGAGTTTGACTAGTGAATTGGTGAAATCTAATACTCATCTTCAGACATTCATAAGTGGAACTAATAAATTAGATAACCTGTTGGGAATGAATAAGCCAGTGGGAGATAAGAGAGGTCTAGGATATGTTGAGGGTAATACACATGTTGCTGGACATGTAAGACTGTCTTTGTGTCTGCCTCTAAGTCTAATGTTGTTAGGAGTCCAAGTAAGGGTAAGAGTGTTCCTAGGGAACAGAGTCATCAATCACGTAGTAACATCAGGACTAGGTACCCACAGACACATACCTTTGAGCCTAGGTTCATTCCCACATGTCACCACTGTGGAGCTCTAGGACACACCAGGCCTAGATGTTATAAGTTAGGCAATGAGCGTAGAAATCAAAACATTCCTAGTCAGGTTAGCTTTCTGTCTAATCAGGTTAGTCATTTGACTGAGATGCTTACTAAGCTAACTAAGAGTACTCTGTCATCTAAAAAGATTTGGGTCAAAAAGGGTGATCTAGGAAGACTTTCAGGTCAAGAAAACTGTTTTGTTGCTCATGTTGCTTTAAAAGCTCAAAATTCTAATATGTGGTATCTCGATAGTGCATGTTCTAGGCATATGTGTGGTAATAAAGCTCTATTCACTACTCTTGATGAATGTAATGGTGGTATGGTTACCTTTGGAGATGGGGCCTCTGCACCTATTCTTGGCAAAGGTACTGTACAAATGCATGGTTTACCTGTGATCTCTAATGTGCTTTATGTGGAAGGTTTAAAGTCAAATTTGTTAAGCATTAGTCAGATTTGTGATGACGACTTTGAGGTTAGTTTTGTGCAGAAGAGATGTACCGTGTATGATTCATCCGGTGGGGTAGTCCTTGAAGGGGTTAGAACATCTGACAATTGTTATGGGGTATTACCTAATTCTAACTATGTTTGTAGGAGTGCTAAAATTGATGTGAGTGAGCTCTGGCATAAAAGATTAGGTCATTTGAACTATAAGAGTCTAGAGCAGTTGGCTAAGAAAGAATTGATAGATGGGCTGCCTAAGATAGTTCCTAGTGAAAATGTTGTGTGTGAACCATGTCAACTAGGTAAACAACTTAAGGG